>NW_022474716.1:12059-374144 GCF_009176365.1 Aspergillus alliaceus
CCCTTTTTACAGTCAACAACCTTGGTCTTCTCTACTCTGACCAAGGCAAGCTGAAGGAGGCAGAGCGGATGTACCAGCGAGCACTGGCAGGCTATAAAGAAGCACTGGGCCCAGACCATATATCCACCCTTTTTACAGTCAACAATCTTGGTCTTCTCTACAGAGACCAAGGCAAGCTGAAGGAGGCGGAGAGTATATACCAGCAAGCACTGGTAGGCTGTGAAAAGACACTGAGTCCAGACTATATATCTACTCTTGGTATAGTCCATAACCTTGGCCTTCTCTACAGAGACCAAGGTAAGCTGAAGGAGGCAGAGAAGATATACCAGCGAGTACTGGCAGGCCGTGAAAAGACACTGGGCCCAGACCATATATCCACTCTTTTTACAGTTAATAACATTGGTAATCTCTACTCTGACCAAGGCAAGCTGAAGGAGGCAGAGCGAATGTACCAGCGAGCACTGGCAGGCAAAGAAAAAGCACTGGGCCCAGACCATACATCCACCCTTTTTACAGTCAACAATCTTGGTATTCTCTACTCTAACCAAGGCAAGCTGAAGGAGGCGGAGAGCATGTACCAGCGAGCACTGGCAGGATATGAAAAAGCACTGGGTCCAGACCACCATAAGACCCAACAAGTTGCAGATAGGTTAAGTGCATTAGTCAAACCTCCAACGCGCCGCAGACAGGAAATGGGGTCTAGGACTTTTCGTAGAAAATAACCACTTCATTCTTAGGAATAAATTAAACATCTTATGGGCTGTATCCTCAAATGTACAGTATTTGGTGGAGCGTAGTTAAACTTAACACATGTATTGTAAATTAGTTAAGTTATATTACTATCAAATACAGTATGAAACTTATAGTAGCCCTCAAATTTAATTTGTAGTTAAATAGATTTTCTGGCTAGCACCTTGGCTGTGGGGCTGGAAAACAAATTTGACGTGTGTGTTGGTGCAGGCCATTTTGCTAGTGACTCTATGACAATCATATCTTGAGTGTAGAACGCGATTTCATTCATAACAGATTCGTACCCTGGGTGATTTCCTATGAGAAACCTGGCGATGAAAATATGGTGACTTGACTAAAGGTGCCGCAAGTGGATTCGTAATTCAGCTAGGCCACGCTATAAAACTATTTGGTATACTGTGTCATTCGGTTGACGCTTAGATGCGGGTCGTTCATGTTCGGGTCCTTCCGCGCCACTCTCCCCAATAGCAAACCTTTCCATATGAGATGGCACAGAGAGTGGTGTCATCCATCTCAAAGGTCAATAAAAGAGGCATAACTGTGGATCAGAATGCGGCGACTAGAATCCACGACAGTCTATCTTGGCCCCTCTGTCAAGACCTCATTGGGAGTATTCATAATTGGGCCCACATACCACTCTCGCAAGCCACCCTCTATTAGGCTGGTCGGAAAAGAATACGGTCCGGGGAGATTATTACCCCGTGCTAATCCAAGCTCTTGTACTCCACTTTTCTTTAGTTGAACCTAGGTTGTCGGGGAACATTTCCTTATCCCGGGTTACATGGCAAATGATGTCGCAGGATGAGGGAGCTTTATTATGTTGGGCCTCCTAAGCTTCTCCCAGCCGGGTAACTAAACACCTTTCACGCCTCAATCTTAGCTTGAAAACCTCCGCGAACATAATGGCGAACCCAGCGCAACTGAAGGCCCTTGCATATGGCTCTTTACTCCTATCTGTGGGGCACGCTGTCAGTTACTATTAACATACTAAACCTGGAAGCGCGAGAAATTAGCTAATATTTGGGCAGTTGACTGGTCGCAAATTCCAGAAGTTACGGCGGTTCCAAGAGCTGCCGAGTTTGGCATACACTTGCTCCACGGTGGGATGGTATCAAGGGAGTGGCTATTTGATTCTGATAGGTATTTACGCTAAATTCAAATGATTATAACCGTGCACACTGACCAATCTTATCTTCAGCTTTGCTTAATTTTCAATGGGCATCGAATCCGCAGGCACTGGAGGAACCGCTCAACCGGGCTATCGCCGGATTGATCACTCTGATCGCTTGGGGCAGTTCGATTTCGTATCTGAGGGGAGGAGTGGTATCGAGTGGCCTTATCACTGCCGCTGCTGGAGCAATCCATGGCTGGATAACCCTGCGTAACTAGACGGACCTTCCTTGTGTGTGTACATATTTCTGAAGCATGTCTGTTGGTCATATGCTGTTGTTGTGGAACTTCATATGATGGCATGTTTCAGTCCCAAATTTGCGTTCCTTGTCTTCATGGTCCAATACTCCGCATAAAAGACGAGTTATAGGCATAAGCTTTGATATGCAGTGTCATGTATGTCTCTGAAGTAAATACCTGATTTCGAGAGTACCGGTGCATTCTGCGTATGGATGTCTGTCTTTTGCCGTTCTGGCTTCCTGCGCGGTTAACTGGGCGTCATTTGATTGTTATACTTACCGCGGAATTATTCCCTTGTGATACATTGGGCACCGAGTAGTAAGGCAAGCAATGACTGGGCATGCATGAAGCCTTACTAGGTATACGAAAAAAGGGTCTTGAGGAGTGGGAAGAAATATCCATACAATTAGATACCACGATGGCCATTATGTTACTTTATTATACCATAAATGAAAATGGCAACATAGAAATGAGGAAAGAAAAAGAAGAAGAGGCATAATGAAGCGTACCGGAATATAGCAACTATGGATCAGATTCCGCAACCCTGATGACCACCTTACCAAGACCACCCTGGCCACCATATACAATCTGGCAAGCCTTTCGCACCTCTTGTATGTCCCGTAGATTAACTGTAGTACCAATCACCGTTTTCAATTTCCTCTCCTCGATATATTCCCGTAAAGTGTCCAAGTCATTCCCACTCGGCTCAAGGAACATATAGGAATACTCCACGCCGTACCGTCGCGCACGCAGCCTGCGGGTTGCATCTAACACATTCAACACCGCCTTGTAGGCGAAGGGAAGAGTTGGACGGTCGGGAAGCCTCATCACTGAAGAATTTTGTAGCAGGGTTCCCGATGGCAAGGTTGAGATCGACACGATGCGGCTGGTCTTCGGTCGCATAAGACACAAATACTCCATGGAAACGGCCATAGTATCGAAGAGAAAGTCAACCGAGCCGTGCGGAATGACATCCTTAGGATCAGACTTTTTGTAATCGATAACTTTGACAGGATTAGCAGGTGCTCTGACGAGGGGTATATAGGGAGGGGGGACAGGGGGGAAGCTATTTGAAAGTAGTGGCTTCGTACTCTGGTCAACGGTTCCCTTTCCTAACAATTCCTCCACTTTAGGGATTTTTGATGTAGAGACAGTCGTAATCACATTGCCTGCGTGGAAGACATGTTTTGCTAATTGGAGCGCATATAGGCCGACTCCGCCTACTGTTGGGTTGTTAGATGTGCGCACTAAGTAAGAGGCAGGAATGCATGCGTACAGCCAGCGGGTACGAAGACAGTCTTGCCCGTGAGGTCCCCATTATATTTTTGTAGTGCCTGAAACGCCGTTGTCGCTGCTAGTGGAATGGCGGCTGCACTCTCAAACGATAACGACGGGGGCTTCAGAGCGATAAATTCTTCCGGGCATCTAGCATATTCGCTCCATGCTCCTGTGTGGATCTTCTAGTAGGTGATCGGTGATTTCTCATATTAATGGAGTGAATGGGTACCTCGATGTGACTCCGGTAATCTAACATAAACCTCATCTCCAACTTTAAACCGAGACACACTTTTCCCGATTTCAGAGACTATTCCGGCGCAGTCATACCCGATCTTGTAGGGGAACCTGGCTTATGTTAATCACAATAGCTTATTTGCTTTCCGCTGTCTTCTTTTTTCCTTCCTTGGAAGTAAGGGCGCACTAACGTGTCCTTGAGTGCCATTTTGAGGACGCCATCTGCCTTCTTCACATCGACCGGATTAACACTAGCAGCATGTACCTTGATAACCACATCCTTGGAGTCGGTGATTTCCGGCTTAGGTAGGTCGGACAGGATGTACCCGGATGGGTCGGAGTACGAAGGGATGTTAAGGGACAACATTATAACCTATCTCAGACGGTTCGGTAAAAGAAATCGGGTGAGGAAAGACAGGAGCGCGAGTGTGCGATACGTATATCATTCTTTCTGCAAGTTGACCAGTGATAGATCCAAGGTTACATATATCCTTGGGCATGGCAATTATCATTCCAGCTAAAACCTTGATCTCCACCAAAGGTCGCGGGACCCACCGTTCTATTGGGTCTTGGACTCGAGTGATCACCTATGAGATAATTAAAGCTGAAATAACGTTAATTATTAATGCTCCTTGATTACATATTCCGGGGAGATTTAACCATAATTCATTCAGTACATACCACAGCTGTATGTATGTCAATATGTTGTGCATTATTCCACACACCACATCGAACAGTGGTAGTAGTAGGTTTAGATCGAAGGAGCTCCTCTTGCCGCCGGGGACGGTGGGATCAAATCCTCCGCCTTGACCCACTCCAACGCTTTGCTCTTACTCATTGCGATGATCGATCGTACCCTCGACAGTAACCTTCATCTGCCATACCATACAGTATCTCTATCTAGGCTGTTTCAAAGTATGCACCTGGGGAGGGTGGCGGCAAATGTGTAACCTACCGTGGCGTAGTGATTCCTGCCTCCGATGCTCTATATAAGGACTGCAAAACCGACCCTATGTACTCTGGCTTATTGCTCGACATATACAAATCCGCTCCAATCTATCTTTCTACTTAAGTATTACCGCAAAGCGTCTCAAAATGAGCTCCAACAAGGCTTTGATCTTCAAGAAGGTTCCCAGCGGATATCCCATTCCTGGGGAAGATCTTGCTACTGAACCTGCCCTATACGATGCGAACGTCGCTCCCACCGAGAACGGTGTTGTTGTACAGTCTCTCTATGCTAGTTTCGACCCTTACATGAGGGGTCGCATGAGGCCTGCAGCCAAAACTTCATACATTCCGGCATACGAGCTGAACAAACCGATTGACAGCTTCGGGATCGCCAAGGTACTCCGCTCAAACAATACCACCTTTAAGGAGAGAGACCTGGTCATTGGCCAGCTACCGATCCAAGAGGTTATCTCGCTGGATGAGAGTTTAATTGCCAAAATTCGCCCCCTCGAAAACCCCCTGGGCCTTGAAGACATCCGTGTTTTCCTAGGCGCCCTTGGTATGCCGGGTCTGACCGCATTTTCATCACTTTATAAAATCGGTGAGCCTAAGAAGGGCGAAACAATCTTTATCTCTGCTGCCAGTGGCGCCGTCGGCCAGGTTGCCGGCCAGCTGGCCATGCACGAGGGCCTAAAGGTGATTGGTAGTGTGGGCTCGGATGAGAAATTGGATTATATCTTGAATGAGCTTGGCTTTGATGGTGGTTTCAACTACAAGAAGGAGTCCCCTGCGAGTGCCCTGGCTCGACTCGCTCCCGAAGGGTTGGATATCTATTATGAAAATGTTGGTGGCGAGCACCTGGAAGCTGCCATTGACGCCATGAACCCTTTCGGCCGCATCGTCGCGTGCGGAATGATCTCGGAGTACAACAGCACTCCTTATCCGATTAAGAACCTGCACAGTGTTGTTTCCAAGCGCATTGCGATGCGTGGCTTCATCGTTGCGGACCCTGGTTATGGGGATGTCTATTTCGAAAAACTTCAGAAGACGGTTCAGCCTTTGATCAAGCAAGGAAGCTTCAAGGCCCTCACTCATGAAACCGTTGGTATTGAAAATGCAGCTGAATGCTTGGTGGGTATTTTCCATGGTAAAAACAAGGGCAAAGCTGTCCTGAAGTTCTGAATATGCACATAGTTTTGATGTGCGCGGAGCAAAGCTGTTCCGCGAAGATGCTTTAATGTGAAGTGGTGGGTTATTGATTTAGCCCATACGACTAGGGATCCTACGATTTGATACAATTATCTTTTCCTGATCTTTTAGTTGAATACTCACGGTCTCTCGGAAATCATCTAGCTTGGCGATCCCGAAATGCTATACATGTACTACGTAACCCGTCCAACCTTGCCTAACATGAATTGAGCACTTCCAGAGTATGTTCCCATACCGTCTCACTTACATCACCCTCCTGATACACCCTGAGAACCTTCTCCTTTCCAACCTCGGACCCGTCCCAATGCACCAGATAAGCACCACTTCCCCGAACACCATCAGCTCCAATAGCTGATGTACTACTTTCCCCTTGGAACTCTGATATTCCTGCGGGTGAGAAGAGCTCACTGGTCGATGCAAACAAGTTCCGCTCTCCACTCTCCCGCTGAGGCACCATCCACGGATGTCCTAGAAACATCAAAGCTCCAGCCACGTAGCGCATCATGGGCCCAAGACCACGAGCAATCCCAGACTTTACAATACCTGGGTACGCATGGATAAACGTTGTAGATGGATGCCGCCGCGCGAACTCCCCCATTATTAACGAGGTCATGCTTGTCGCTTGTCCAGCGCAGTTGCTAACACTATAGTTTTTCTTCAGGTCGAGATCATCTAGATATAGCTTTGATTCATGGCCGGCACCAAGGACAGAAACGACACGGGAAAGGGATGGGTTCGAATCATCACCAGCTGCGCGGGCTAGTCTACGAAGAAGCCGATTGATGAAGCGCATGCGAGCGTAATAATGGCAGGCTGAACTTTTTATCAAGACCTTCGGTGGTCTCTGGAGGTTCTCAATCATCAGCGACAAATCCAATAGAAGTCCACCATCATATGCGGACACGATTGGTGGTGAGAAAGAAAGTCGAACATACCATCTCTGCCTCCAGTCGACATCATTCCGCAGCTTAAGAATAAAAGGTTCACTCGGTTTGCTGTCCGCAGTATCTCGTCGCATGCCTTATCGACTCCCTTTAGGAGTGATACGTCGCTCTTGATAAACTGCACCTTGCCATCCAGGTTAAGTGAATGTAGCTCGTCAATGGTACGCTTAGCCTCCACCTCATTACGGCCAACAAGATACACACGTGGGGAGATTGTATAACGGACAAATTCGCGCGCAGTGTACAGCCCGATGCCGCTGGTGCCACCCACTGGGATACACTGTTAGTTGGATTTAGATGTTGTATCCAGAGATGAAGCGATCGTGGTCGAAGGGAATAAATCCGTGCTATGGAGGTATGCCTACCGAATACAGCAACAAGTCCAGGTCCCAAATTCTTCAGGGATGCTTTATGTGCGCGGACATCTTGCAATGACACCATCCCGTATGCTTTCTGGTGTGACGATGAACCTGTTGACTAATGATCTCTCTACACCTACTATCATAATGCTTTTGAAGAGAACAGGTTGTCATTCACAGTCGCAATTAGCTCTGTTAATCCTCCACTATTATAGCGATTCAGTTGAAGAACAAGATCACCGCATTGATTCCCTTTACTTACTTCCAAGGGAGTTTGGACGCATAGGCTACCACGCGACATGTAATCTGTACCGGTCTAGACCAGATCATCGTCAGCCAAGCTTTCGTCTGTCATCTCCGTGCGGAATTTATCGGTCCTATTTCTGAGCAATCGGCGTTACTACCGTGGTATTAGCTTCTCGCAAGCCCACCTCGATCTGGCTAGAGTGACCCACCAGCCCTCCCATGCCCCACTATCAAAACTTCAAAGTTTGCACCTTCACCTCTTGAATTTTCTGATCGCTTGGTATCTGTGATGTCATATTGTCTGTAAATATCTTGATACTGCCTCTCAGAATTCAATGCGCCTCCTTCCCCTCTTCCGAGGACAAATTATGCCGAGAGAGCGAGTTCCGGACTCCCGCCACGGAAGTTGAATATCCGGCCGAAGGAGGCCTCGGCGTTCCATTGAATCAGCTATGTGAAGGATAACTGATGTCCTTTACTTTACTAGTATTGGGTTTCTGTTGGAACGTGACTCCCTGTCTCTAAGGCTAGAAGCTCTACAATACAGCGATGGGATCCCCAACACCCAATCTTTTACACACAGGAACTACTCGACACAAAGGCTAGCAATGAAAGGCTCATGCAGAGTCTTCTTAATGAGGGAGCAGATGTACAAACGAACTCCGGGCCTCAGTACGAGGGTTAGAGCAAACAGTATATCTCCTATGAACTTGTGTAAACAAGCACTATATACAGCGTCTTAGCTGCTTCCTCTTGGACTTAAGAATAGCCAACACATTTGTGTTAATACAAAAGTAGGTTAGTCTCAGAATTTACCGTTCTCTACGGGAAAAGAGCAAATGAGTTGTGTTTCCATCCTTTTTACGAAGATCAAGACTCGCAGATTCTGTATTTATCGCGAAGAACTTTGGAGGCGACCGTCCCCAAAAGATAACATTAGCTGTGATAGTGCGTTAAATGATTACCTCTCAATTTACTCCAAACTCCTCTTAATCTTCCGGGATGCAAGTTCAACTACAGCCCTAGCAGTAGCCGTATGCCTAATGGCCTCCAACATCACGAAGTCATGGATCTGACCATCGGCTCTCAATATCGCCGTCTCGACCCCCGCCTTCTGAAGTCGCTGACCAAAGGCCTGACCTTCACCGAGAAGTGGATCCGCGCCTGAAACAAAAATAGTTGTAGGTGGAAACTTTGCCAACTTCTCATCAGGTACGAACGCTAACGGGGAGGTCAACGGATTGCGCCTATCCGCAACGTTAGGAAGAAAAGCGTCAATCATCCAGTCCATCATCTTCTCCGTCAGATACGGACCGTTCATGTAGGTCTTGTACGTCTCGCTCTTGGCGTGCGTATCGGTTACCGGGTAGAGAAGAACCAGGTGAGCGATGTTAACGGGGAGTTTTCGCTCGTGAGCAAGCTGGACCATTGCAATGGCCATGTGGCCTGGCACTTTGTGTGAGACGCTGTGGCAGTCTACCGTGGCGTGAAAGTGACTTACCTCCCACGCTGTCGCCTGAAAAGGCGATCTTGTCTGTCTTCAGATGCAATTCATTCGCATGTTCCACGATATACTGGAGAACCGCGTACGACTCTTCAAATTGGACGGGATACTGCCGCTCTGGTGCTGGTGTGTAATAGGGAAATACTACTGCCGCGCCTGTCTGGCGAGCGAGGTCTTCCATTAAGGACCCATGGACGGTGGGGCTAGTTTCGTCAATACTTTGTTGATCTAAATTTCCAAATTTCAGACGTAGACTTGTTATACCTGCCGAGAATCCACCCGCCACCGTGCGTATAGAATATCACGGGCAGAGTACCCTGGGCAATCTTGGGTTTGAAAATAACAGTTTGCACTTCGTGACCATCAAAGGGAATGTCAATTTTCGCTTGGCTGATATCGGCAGCCGGGGTATGTTTCTGGAGGGTTTCGACAATGTCACGAGCTTCCTGTGGGGGTTTTTCGTGCAAGGGCGGGCCCTGGGAGAGCTTCTTGACGAAGTCTTGATTAATGGGATCAAGGATATCTGACATTTTTGCCCCGTGGGTGGAAAATGATGCGTTCTTGTATTCAGAGTTGGACATAAGAGGGCTTGATAAGAATTGCACGACACGTCAAAAGGTTAAAAGCACTTTCTATAAACAGGTCCATCCTTGCATAGTGCTTTGCTTTGCTGGGGGGAAGTTGGTATTCCTCGATGACGTTGACGACTAAGATACCCATGGGGTATTCTAAAGTTCATGAAGTTTACGTATGCGAACCTTAGTAGTTACGCCTTAACGCATTCTGACTGGCATCAAAACTTGTTCTTGTGTTTTATATGGCAGCAACTGAGAGTTCTAGAAGTCTGGCGTAATTGACTAACATTGGTTAATGAAATTTGAGCCGAACAACCAATCGACCATGACGATCAATCATACATACATCTTAGCCATACCTGGTCTAGCCCACCGTGGACCGAGCAAGGGCCAAGAAGTTGGTCCATGCTTTGCCACCTAGGGAAATGAGGTATGAAGATAGACTTACTCCGGACGATCTACAATTCGTTGTACTTGAAAGGGAAGGAGGGGTGAGTCCGCGGCATATTAAACTATCCGACCGTCTTTAGGGTTTGGTCGATCATCGGCAAGCTATTTGAGCTAGAAGTAACTCTAACCTTATATAGCTAGTGTTGCGAGATCCGTCTACCGCATTCGTTGGTGAGTAATTGCCGCGTGGCAACTAGCCTTAAGAGAAGGGGGATTCACTGTACATTGTGTTCACTAGGTTTCTATAAAAAGATGGAGAGGCACTGGTATGGATAGCTTCACAGCAGCTAGTTTATCAAGTGATACCAACGTCGGCCAAACTTTACCTTCGAGCACTTTGTTCTCGCATATTATTGAGTTCAAGTTCCCATTTGGTAGTAAAGAAAAATCCGAGAAATCATCACCATAGCGAGCAAAATGGCAGCATTTCTCGCGGCAAATCTAAATCCTTGCAACTACTTCGGGGGAAAGAGCTTTAATCCTGACCAAGATATCCCAGACTTGTCGGGAAAGGTCGTCTTGGTAACTGGTGGTATGTGATAAGGCATTTGTTTCACCCACAGCGTGGTCTAATGATGTGTGCTGCAGGAAATGCTGGTCTGGGAAAGGAATCGATCATACAGCTAGCCAAGCACAAACCAAACAAGATATTTCTTGCTGCGCGGTCGGAGACGAAAGCGCAAAAGGCCATCAGTTCCATAAAAGCGGAGCTCGATCATCAAGTGGAGATCATCTGGCTTCGTCTGGACTTAATGTCCCTTAAATCAATCCAGCAGGCTGCACGGGCATTTCACGTACAATCTTCACGCCTCGATATCTTGATCCTCAATGCTGGTGTGATGTCTCTTCCGCCGGGAGAGACGGATATGGGCCATGAGATCCAGTTTGGTACCAATCACACCGGTCATTTCCTGCTCACGACGCTTTTGCTTCCGACGTTATTAAAGACGGCAGAGGAACCCAACTCAGATGTCCGGATCATATCTCTTTCGTCAGTAGGACATAACCTGGCACCGTCATTCGACACCATCTTAGACCAAGATCGGCTGAAGAGATGCAACACTAATACGCGCTATGGAGCTTCAAAGGCTGCAAATATCCTGTTCGCTGCTGAGCTGGCTCGGCGCTATCCGTCGATAACCTCTGTTTCCGTTCATCCTGGAGTCATTCTCACAGATCTATATAATTCTCTGAGCGAACGATCTATCATCGCTGCGTTGGGCTCAAAGACATTGGGCTTTTTCGGAACACCGGTTCACGCGGGCGCCTATAACCAGCTGTGGGCCGCTGCTGGTGCAAAGAAGCAAGACCTATCCAATGGCAGTTACTATATTCCGGTAGGACACCACAAGCCCCATAACCGGTATGCCGGCAGCGAGGAAATGGGAAGACGTCTATGGGAATGGACTGAGTCCGAGTTACGCAAGTTCGACGCCCTTAAATAAGTCTGCTTCTTCTTTATATGAATAATGTTTCGACCCCCTGGTACGGCTATTGTTTTCCACTCGTTTTTCTTTCAGTTTTTGTGCTTTCCAGCGTGAATTATTCGTTCTTCTATACTGTATTTTTCAAGCTCAATTTCTTCCGCTCTAACCATTCTCTTGTCCTGAACGTCAGATTATCTTGGACGTATGTACCATAGCATCTTTATCACCCAGAAATAAACGGTGCGGGCGCACATTGACGACAGTTAAAGGTTTCTGTGCCATGCTGTTAGTAGTCACAACTAGGGTCCACGATACGACCAACAACCTCTCTCGTCTATCCTGAATACCTGTGTAGGTTTATGTAGTATGTTTTAACAAGTCGACTGACCACTAGAACACCTATAATACACACGACTCTATGGAATCCCCACCATCACAACAGTCAAAACGAACCAAAGACTAGCTAACATAACAAAATTTCACAGATTAATCATTGAACGGCCATGTCCTACTCCAAGCGATCCGCTCATCCTCTGACTGTCCAAGCCGAGCAATGATCTCTACTTTCGCCTGTTGTAAGAACATTTTAGTTCGAATGTATTGATCATGCCGTACCACACCATTCTCCGGCCATGCTTCACCCAGTGACCGTCTCAAGTCCTACGCCCCTTCGCTCTGATTGGACCTCATTGATCAAGATATTATGAGCCAGTAACAACATCTCAAAGCTTGCGGTCTCCCGAAACTCCATCTCTTTGTACAGTCATTTGTTGGTGTTGTGCGTGGGCCTGCGATACAGGGCAGCGAGTGGCACATTCAAATACGACCTGTGGGCTTGATCTTTTTCAGAAGAGTATAGCTGGTGATAATCCTCCGGGAACACGGGCGCATCGAGACTGACCACTTTAGGGCCCTCATGATCGAGGAAATATGGGTAACGAGATCGATCACAGAGCGGTAGAAGTTCGCTTGATTGCCAATCTTTTATACCAAGCGCCTCTGAAGGCATTTTGGGGTTGACAGATATGTTCTCAACGTGAAGATCGGGGCAGTAGAAGTAGGAGGACGAAATCGACTCGTAGGAGGGGTCTCAACATGCGAAGTAGTTCTGCAGGGCAGCTATTTTCTTCGAGCAGAAGGGGCGATATGTGTCTAGACTATACAGTGGCGTGGATGAGCGAGGTAGCTTCGAGATCTCCTGTACTAAGGCAATCTCTCGTTCGTCAATTGCTATTTTGTATCGTTCTACACTATCCCCTGGAATGTATAGGTCAACGGCACTATTCAAACATATGGGTTTTAAAGCCCATACAGGGGCCTCGATAGAACTACACGCCAATTCGCCCATCATCTAGGAATGTTCGACTCATCAAGGGACCGATGGCCTTCGAATTGTGATACATCCTCTTTCGTCAGAGAACATCCATCGGTATTGGACAGATCACGCGAGTAGTATAACTCCCGTATTGCGTAAAAGAGATGCTTATCCATAACCTCTGGTATCACGCCATCGCCTTGACAATGTCGAACATTGCTTTAATATCCAGTTTCGGCTAAACTTGCTCAAGCTGGGCACCAGGAACCTTTTCCATAAGAATATACTCAGCCCCAACGGGACTCTTACCCCCTCTAGAGCACCAGCCTAATACCCTCGGCACAGGTGTACCCAACATATTTCTAACCTACAAACACTTAGAAAAATTATATCAAGGTCAAAAGAAAATATCGATCTTACGAAGTTCATCGTCGCCATTTCACTAGCAGTGGTATAATGCTCCCGTCCCGAGTTCGGATTCCGCACTTTGCCCACAACCTGCGCAGCCGTCCTGCATTGTGAAAAGAAAACCCTTATTGAACACTCCGTCAGGGAATTCCTCAACACGGACACATCGCGCATGAGGACCGCCAAACCCTTCGACCGCTCACTTCACCAGTTCATTCGTATTGAATTTTAATATAGCGGATTGCCCTTTTGTGGGCTTCATTCGCCACGAAGCGGCCTATTGTGTAGTTGAAAAATTCATCGTGTGAGTTCCAATCTGTGTGGGTTTGTCGGATGAGGCTTCTCTTTGATCGATGAAGTAGTGATGTTTTACTTCGTGGCGTTAAGCGGGGAAAACGCGTGTGGATCATACTCAATGAAACTTATCAGGCCTTAATCAGGTATACGGAGGTCGTTCGAGAGGTTGGAGATGGAAGATGAATGAAGGGGCCTGAGGATATACAGACATAACGGAACTAGCGTCCATGCGAAGAACGAACGTATCACTCCGTTCACCCTACTTCAACCAACAGGATCCTGGGTCTCTTCCACCTCCGTATCATCTTAAGCTCCGATAATGATTCCCGTTGGCCGAAGCTCGCGGCACCGCTAGTGAGGAAGCATCAAGATAGTTACCAACAATGGTTTCCTCTTGTTGTACGAGAAGCGATAGGGGTGTTCTGGGAGCGCCATTTACGGAGAGCCTGTAATGTTGGGAATACAGATGCGAAACAGGTAAGAGTATGATTAGCACTGTGTTGTTTAGTCAACTGTAGACCGAGGAAGTATCGCAACGCTTTTCGTCGTGAGTGTATGTCTCGAGTTCCAGGCCATGTAAAGAAGACAAGAAAACTTTAGAGGAAGCAAAAAAAAATATAAGGAAACAGATAGAAAGAGAAAACGGCAAATAATACAGCAAGAGATGTTTGTCAACATCATGTTAGAAGTGGTCGTCTCAGGAGGTTGAATGGGAAGGATCGTATGGGTGCCCTGCGCAAAAGAAAAGAGATATATATCAATCTGGTCATACGCCGACGGCCCATCAAGGCTGCGGTCAAGGCTGCGGTCATGTAATCAAACTCCTTGATGCTCTATGTTTTCGGATCAATTCTAAACACCGCACCATCTTCCAGTCGTTTGCGACACCCAAAGTCTTGAGCGACAGACACATCAAGGATTCACCCCAACCTTCTAACCACCACTCATCCCGTAGCAGCTCCAGTGCCGCTCCATAGTACCCAAGAATTACAAAGGATGTCGGCTCCCCTTCCTGCAGCAAGTCGAGGTATTTCGCGTCCACTAACACAGGCCACGCCATAATAGGACTTGTGTCTTCTTGTGCGGCACCCCGTTTTAACACGCTAAGCAGATGCTGAAAGGACTCGGAGAGTAGCGCACTCGTTGGAGAGGCAGGCAGCACAGAGTACGTATGTTGTTGGAAGAGCTCTTCTAATCTGGCGTAAAGTTCATGGGCATATTTCGCGCCTGAGGGTTGCCGTAACCTGTGGCCCAGGCTAAGTAACGGCCGCATTTCACCTTGCTGAATCCAAGGTCGCGCCTGTACTACTATCGAGCCTGCCCCACGTACCAGTTTGAAAACCTTCACAACATCACCTATATCCAGGGCATGGCAAGTGGCTGTGGGATCCTGTGCAGCATAGGCAAAAACAGCCACCAGACAGGAAAAGGCGAACAGAGCGTGACAATTTTCGGACGTCATATTACTTAGCAGCGGGGTACATAGTGATACGGAGAGATCGTTATGTTTAATGGCTGCTTCTGTGTATATGCGTCGGCGCTCAGTCGAGCATTTGTGTCTGATATGTAGAGCTGAGACAGCCAGCAGGCTGTGCATAAGGAACGGATAGGATAGAGCCACTTCCGGAAAGGTAATACGAAACAGCTCTTGGATTGAGTTGCTGTGCGCTAATGATGCGGCTGTTGCCGTGTGCCAATGGTGCAGCAGCTCCAGCTCCAGGAGGGGGATCGTGGACTGTACCTCCGATCTAGGGCCATCCAACTGGGTTGAATGCTGTTGAAGTGGATTTAGAGGTACCGGGGCATGGCTCAGGAATGTGCACGCCACTCGTTTCTTTCGGCACGAGCCACAGCTAGGCCGAGCTTCATCGCATTTTATTCGACGCTGTTTACACTGGGTGCAACCATGGTGGGATTTTTTGTGAGACCTTCGTAATGGCATGGCTCTCTGCTTTGACCAGGCTCCAGCACCTTCCTTGTTAGGGTGGTAGGTATGTCGCTTAGAGGAGGAATAATAAAAATCAGATCTGCTTGGGATAAGGAGACGAGCTTCGAACCACCGTGGCTCATCGGATTCGGGATGTGGAGATTAGCAGAATCGATAGATACTTCGGAGATTCTTTGAACTGGATATCTTGGCACATTGTCTCGTACTTTATCCTTCTTCGGGTATAGTTCTCGACAGTGGAGATTTCTTCGCTTCCATTTCCAAGAAATCATTGGTCCGTCGCAAACTAATGAATGGGTCCGGGAAAAGCCAAAGTCTGGGTGAGGAACATATGCAGTTATTCAAAGCCTCCCTATCCCCCACAGGAATGGACGGTTGCTGCCTGTCAACAAGGATCCTTTACTCCCTACTTCCAAGTACTCTTATAGGATTGGTTCTTTGCATAGTGGAAAGGATGTTGATACATGTGGGCGTTGATATCCCTTAACACAATGCACCCATGAGGCTTTGGGTCCACAATTTGAACATGGATACTCATTGAGCCACGAACTCCTTGGACATTCAAGCGTTTTTTTTCCTAAATGAAGTATAGTTTTCGAATCTATTCTTATGGACATATAGTAGTGCCATTAGGGGTCCAGACCGTGTGACAGAATATTCTTCCGCAAGTTAAATGTATAAATCTAGCTCCCATGCCTAATCCCCATGTACTTTTTTGCCAATTGGCCCACTACATGGATATTAAGTACATTGAAATAATACCAGAGACAATATGCCAACATCGGAGAGCGATGGTGGCTTCAAACTATTCCACTATGACCCGTCCCTCGCGGCAGCGGCGATCTTCATAATTTGTTTTCTTGCGACCACAATTCTACACACTTACCAGCTTTTCCGGACGCGAACGTGGTTTTTCATCCCGTTTCTGCTGGGTGGTTATTGTAAGCCCCGAATTCAAATACCTTCCAAAATTCTTCAGAAACAAGGCCATACTAATTGTTCATGATAGTCGAGTGGGTCGGATATGTCGCACGCGCCATAGCCTGTAACCAAACACCAAACTGGACACTCGGGCCATATATCGTACAGGCTGTTCTGACTCTCGTCGCGCCCGCCCTGTTTGCCGCCAGTATTTACATGGAACTAGGACGAACCATCGTGGTGCTACACGCCGAAAAGCACAGTCTGATCCGCGTCAAATGGTTGACTAAGATCTTCGTAGCGGGAGATGTTCTATCCTTCCTCATGCAATCAGCAGGTAAGGGCAACCCTATCATGGTAAAAAGCCAAGATGACCTGTGATCACTCAGCTCACCCGACGAAACAATCAGGTGCCGGATTAATGGGTATGAAATCGAAATCGCGCGAGAACGGTCCCCATATTATTGTCGGCGGTCTCGTCGTCCAGATCCTCTTCTTCGGCTTCTTCATGATCTCATCCGCTGTCTTCCATATGCGCATGAACCGTGACCCCGTCGCTGATGGCGGGTCTGGGTTCAACTGGCGACGCCTGCTATATGCACTGTATGGTGCCAGCGCTCTCATTCTGATCCGTTCCATCTTTCGACTTATCGAATATGCGCAGGGGAATGACGGGTATCTGGTCAGTCATGAGTGGTTTATGTATATATTTGACGCACTGTTGATGTTCGGGACGATGTTGATCTTCCATGTGGAGCACCCAAGTGAGCTCAACGCGTGGTTGAAGGGAAGTGGGACTGTGTGTAGGGAGATACTCCGGTTCGAGAGGGCTGGGAGTAGTGGTATGATGATGGCCTAGTGTATTTTTATTTATGTGGGCTAGATCTCTATAGAACATTAAACTAGATTACAGTGATAACCTTCTACTTACCGCGCCTCTAAGTTGGAGACGAGCTAGATCATATTGTTTTCTCCCCATATGTGACAATGCAAACAACAAGTCGCGAATACGCAAGCAGGGATTTTGTGTGGTTGGCATACTTAACCTTACTAGAATTACGAAGGACCCAACAACAAATAACTCCAACCTTGAGCGGCCAAGTTAAAAGGAGTTCTTCCCCCTGGAGCCCCAATTCACTACTAAGTACATAAAGAAGAACTAAGAGCCTCACCTCAAGCAGTACTTACACCACAAAGCAGCCATAGCAAGACATCCCAACCGCAGAGGCAATATTTTGTTCCACATTGCAACAACATGTCCCCTTGTTCTTGTAGCTTATGGTGCTGATGCTAAAAAAGTGGAAAGGTTCCACGGCTGCAGGTTGTTTAGAGACAAACAGCCTTTGTTTCATCTTTGTGGATATCGACCCGCACTATGCTCGTCCCAGTATAAAGCTTGGTGACGTTGTCAATCGCATCCTTGAACTTGATAAGGCTATATTTAATCCTAATTCATTTTTAATCCCAATGATGGAAACGCACCTCTCTTCCTCGTTGTGGATCCTGTAAAGATGCAGTTCCGCGACCACTCCAGGACGTTAGACATTAAAGATGATAGTGGCACTCTATCAGCTTCCGATGGAAGGGCCGCGCTTGACCCAGGCGAGAATACATGTTTGAACTCTTGATATCTCGAGTTTCATTCCAACCTTAGAGTATCTGGTGGCACTTAGCCAACAACACAAGGTCGTCAAGGCTTTAAGGGGATCTATCCTGGGGGTACCTTTCTCATCACGAGGGTAGCTATAGTATCGGGCACAACAGCCAAGGTGCTCAGTTGCTGTTTCAAAAAGCCATGGCATCATGGTGAGAACCCCCCGGTATAGCTACCGGCGAGCGAATTCCGACACGACGACATGGAGCATACCTGATGGCTGACACTATCCAAACCCGACACCTGATGTGTACAGCCCGCACAGTCTCGAACTGAAGAAAGAGAAGATTGTTGTCGAACCTGATGCGCCTTATAGAGAAGCAACAGTGGCTTAAAAACATTAAAAAGATTTTTAATTATCCTACAGTCGAATTTTTTATCTATTAATTGGTATAAACATCTTACTGGCACTTGCTTATTAGGCAAAATAACTGTCTACAATTAGTTTACTAGCTACTAATATTTCGCCGCCTTTATTACCATATACACGTACACATGCTAGCCTAGTTAACAGCATTGTGACCCTAGATCTTTCGCTAGATAAAGCTATGAGAGAGTATAGCGACAGATAACTTTCATAAATAGGCTCGCAGGTATATAAAGACAACATTAAAAATATACGTAATATCGTCTTAGAAAGTAACCTTGAGGCAGATAGACAAGAACCAAAGGCCCGGACTTCTTTATCAACCTCAATATCGTAGAGCCCGCCGCTTTATCGACGAGATTCGTGAACAGCCGAACAAGTATGAGGCCTCTCATTAAATTAACCTTGGAAGAATCCTGTAATATGTATCCATTAGTGGCATTTACAGTACACTATAGTCAGCTCAATAATAGTCATTTTCAGTACGCTTACCACTTCTGGGCGTCTCGTGAGCTGCACAGGATTAGATGAAAATGGTACATATCGCTGAACTAGTGACCACTAAAACAAACTGCATAGTGTATCACTAGGCTTAGTATCTAATCAGACAGACCTTTAGTAATTTGCAGAACAAATTAATATGGTGAATAAAAGCTCTCTTGGTAAGTGACACACTAATCAATGACCACGTAATTTTTGTCGTATGGGGTGTGTTGTGGGGGGGGGGGGGGGTGTCAACACCGACTCAAAGCAAAGACCGCCACGCCTTCACAGTACGGTAAAAGAACAGTCAATACCTGTACGCGTTGGGCCGCTTTGGGCTCTCGGGTTCATCTTAAATTATTCTCTGCCCTCATTCTTCTCCCCGGTTTGCCAAGAAAGTTTCATCTTTTAGTGTATTCGGCAACCACTGTGAATCAAGCGACTCATATTATTGATCCAGACAGCGAAGTTATGATATTACTGCGCAATTCCAGTATAGCTTTTGCCCAATCGGATGAAGATATGGTTGTCGGCCTGGTCTCTCACATCATCTAGAATCATGTAATGACATCTAGAGCCCTGCTGAAGAGTGAAATCTCAAAAGAGTATACAAAAAAGCTAATGCCGATTCGTAGGAGCGGGCGGTCGAAGAAGAGAAAAGGATCTAGGGCTATTCAGACATCACTTGAACCCACTCCACCGCCAATAGAAGAGTCTGCCACAGAGCCTACCGAAGAGCAACCTATCAAAGAGCCAACCAAAAGTGGACTCGTCTGTGAACCGCTGAACGAGAGTTGCTTCGGCATCCAAGTCTCCGTGGAGCCTTTAATACTTGCCTCCTCAGTTTTCAAAAAGATACTCCCTGGTGGTTGGAAGGAAAGCCTTACTTATCTGCAAAAGGGCTTGGTTGAGATTGCTTGTGAAAGCTGGAATATCGAAGCGCTCTTGATTCTGCTTCGTGTTATTTAAGGTCAACACTGCCATATACCGCGAAAGCTAACTCTTGGGATGCTCGCTAAAATTGCTGTCCTAATAAATTACTAAGAATGTAAGCTGTGCATTTTTTTTTTTACGGATACATGGATCAACGCTCTGGAGGAAAAAGCCCCCACAATATATTCTCGAGATGTTATGTTGAGGTTTTAGGATTCCTGGTTTTTCCGACTCTCTGCCCAGTTCAAAGGATCAACATCGATTGCCATGTCATGAAGTGCCGGTTTAATTACCAACTGGGAGCTTCCAATCTCCGATAAAGTCATAGGTAAGGGCGGACGAACCCTAAAAGTGCTTGGCGTCAAATGTAGTTGTAGGATCAATGAATGAACTGAGACAGGAAGCTATCAATGACGTGATTCTCTTCCTTTATAGGACACGCGAGTCCCTTCTACGCGGCAATCGAGGGTGTGGCTTTGAGTGCAAGTCATCATCATGTACGGAGCTCCTACAGTGCACATGCAGTCAAGTAATCTTTTGCCAAAACCTCCAGCTCCTTTTTGGGTTCGAATTACCAATGTCTCGTGCAGATACTATCGTCATTCAAATCAGCACAGTGGTATACATCGTCCTCGAGCTATGAGTACCACCACGATTGCTCTGACGCATCTCCCCATCCCTACTTGGAAGTTTGAATGGTCTTGTTGAAGGTCCTCATCTACATAGTCTTATTCCTTGATAGGTATGGTACTTTCCAGCTTCTTTATGTTACCGGGTTTTTCGCTTATCTAAACAAATAATATCTCTGTCGGTCAGTCACTGACTGACATCGTAGAAATTTTCATAGGACGGGGACACCGGGGGAGAGCTAAGACCCCTAATTCGTTCATCAAGTCAAGTTATACGAATAAAACTTAAAATCCCAAGAAAAAGAGCCCCTACTCTCGCCTGACATTGAAAAAGTTACTTTCCTCTGCGTCGTCTGGACAAACCAAAGCCTCCTCGTATCCCCGCAACAAGCGCATCTTCGTATAGACTATACCGCTGTTCATTGCGTCCCACACTCGAAGAGTTTGTTGCAACATCAAAGCGACCCATATCACCCTACTTTAAGCACCAGGAACAATTAAGATATTTTTGGGCTTTATATCTTGGTATTGAGCATAAGCAATGTGCATCTGTTTCATACCATCTATTTACACAGTAGCAACGTGCCTCGGAGTGATTCTCGCAACTCAAGCTTTCAGTATCTGAAAGATATTCGAGTAGCATCACTCTGGAATAGAGTTCACCATCAGCAAAATAACACAGAGTCGACCGGAACGACGGAGGCTTTTGCAGCACTCGCTCTGGGCGCCTAGTGGATTTGGTATTATTCGGGCGGCGGAAATCCCGGCTATCCCCCAGATCTAGAATCGCGAACTGAGCCCATCAAATCTCTTCTTCAACGCCGTTTTTGTGTCTGTCATAATAGTGAACAGATTGTCGTTCTGTTCCTATTCGACTCGGAGACTGAGGGACTGGGGGTTTCTCGGATCATTTTAATGTACGTCTGCATGGCCAATAAGATACCGTAGGTGATTGATCGCCTGACGAACTTTTTTCTATACACCGACTTTTAGGCGTAGATTCCAAATCACCATAACTCTTTCGTCGTAGGCTCAATTGAAACGGCTTTAGGCTTTATCAGCTCGTTAGAGCTAGGAGAGAATATAAATTACACTAAGTTTGCCAAAAAGTTTGGTGCAAGCCGACCTGCACGATCGAAACGGCACCGTGGCATATAAGGGTTATAAGAAGACCAATATAAAAGTTAGGAAGTTCTCAACCAGTAACAAACCAAGGAGCTTATGAATAGATTAATAGACTTATTAACTGTGGCCTTTGTTCTACACATGAATTGCTGAGAAATCTCGCCAAGGAAAGTACTAGAATTAAGCCTAGAAAACACTAGCCTAACTGTTTTTTAAACAAATATAATCTTAAGGCTCTATATGGTGATCATTTTCATCCCAATGATCATTCTTATTCCTACTATATACAGCTATCCTACCACTAACACTTAAACGCTTGCCGGCCGGATCATCTTATTGGCCGGTCCAATCAGGACCAACCGGAATCCCCACCCAACATATAATCTTATTGCTCGCCATACAATTGGCATGGATGCCTCACGCCAGGAGGCTGATTCTGTATATAAATATACTTTATACTTCGAGCTTATAGAAAGATAAAGAAATATGGTATACAGCCAGAGAATATCTATAATATAGATAAGAATGGCTTTCTTATTAGCATACTCCACTTAAATGATGAGACTGTGAATGGGAAGCCTGAATCGGCCGCCTTTTGACGCCGTTGTAAGCGTTTTGCTCACCGACACGGGCCTTAGCGTCAGGTGTTCCTCTGCGTAGGTCGGCTCGGTTTTCTGCCACCCTCGTCTGCCGTCGGCCATCCACTCGTAATGTAGCCCGGCTGCTCGGGCCCCCCTCAATCTACCAGAATAGCTGAATTTCCAAATTCCTTATCCCCGACGGCCGAAAGTTAACTGGAAATCAGTGCCTCGCTATGGCATCACCGTCTCGGAGGAACGAGCAGTTCTTCTCTTCCTTGTCCCGCCTGGGTTTGGTCCACCAATTCTGACATTCAGTGAGTATTCTTCCCTCCGCAAGGCTAAGAGCCATCTGATTTTCTGTCTGTTGGGCTAAGTCCATCCTCCCAACTGGGCTAGTGCCGCTAAAGATCGCTGTTGGCTCGGCGACGATTACACACCGCTCGTGTCCTTTTTCACGGACATGTTTGGGAACTCGATCGAAGGTCGTTGGGATCGGAACTGTCGACTTCCCCACCAAGATCTCGCCAACCCAGACCGGTCCGAGCTCGCACGGCGTCCTCCACTTGAAGAAGGTGCTGCACGCTCCTAGCATCATCTGCAATATCATTGGACAACCCCTTCTGGATGACTGCAACGTCTTAACTTCGTTCTCCGAAAGCTCCTTGGGTAGCTCCGGTTCTATTACCAAGCTCTCCGACGGTCGCTCCGTAGCCTACTTCAACCCTTTGAATCGAGGTACCCGGTGTTCGAAGTCCGGCTTAGCGGGCTTCCAGTCGGCCCCAAGGTTGGGCCACCGCCTTTTAACTCGTCCGAGGAATACATGATTCATGCTTTCTGGCCCGAGAGCGAGCGGCAGAGATTTGCAGCCTTACAGGCCTCTCGTCAGATTCCAGCCACTGCCTCTGGGCCTCTAACAAGCGCCGAGAAGGCATGGCTAAAGAGGCACTACAGAACTGAATTCAATTTTCTCCGAGTCCACGGGTTAAGCATCTTCAAGGACGAGGATCGAGAAGAAGGCCGTGCCATTTTGCGAGCCGTCATGTCAAATGACGGCGATGAACCAGGAAACTGTTCCTAAAAGAACCCACATGACTGTCGAAATGAAGCGATAGGAATGTGACTGGATGGTTATAAGATACAAACAGATATCCCTCCCCATCCTTGGGCTATGAAGAACCACGCCCATAAGTACCGCCTAGTCGCCTAGTACATCATAGTGCCGTCAATGGATTCTCCCCACAAAAGCAAAAGCTATCACTTTCTACCAACTGATATGAAACTCCCACGGCTTCTTCCGGCTTCGATTTAAACCGTTTTCTTAATAGTTAATAGCTTAAGGCCTAGCATTTCATATGGCAACGCACTTATGGCAATAGCCGGTCTCCATCTTACCGTCATCCACGTCCATAGGCTTCGGAAGGCCGCTCATGCGCCAGAAGCTACCGCTGCTGCTAGAGTAGCCTCCCATCTATCGGTAAAATGTCCGCATCTGGTGGACAAAGTCGTAGAAAACCTTGCCAGTGCCGACGTAGTCCTTAGCTGAGTTACCGGCAAACCCGCAACTGAACTGCGCTGTTCAGTTGAAGGGAGGGAGGACGTCTTTCATAGATGAAGGGCAGCACATCGGCATATCAGCACATCGCTAGGGTACAGATACTAACGCTTTGTTTCTGGGCCCCGTACCTGTAACCATGCTAACCCGTAATAACTTACAGCGTACATAATCAACCCATTTCTAAAAATAGATCTTTTTACCCCACGGGATGCTAACAAGAACCAGATACAAGTCAGAAGCAATCATGACCCCGTACCCCGCCAAAATTCTGGCTGAATGTCCATACTCAACACTCTTATGTTGGGGCCAACAAAACTCATTGACCTTCTTTTGTAAGCGGTTCTAGTCCTGATGTTATGCTCTGGGCAATAGTTCTCCCGGACCGACTTCAGGGGAAACATATTTTTTTTGATTTCTCTTCATAAAATCCCTTTCCCTTTTGTAGTGTTATAGCACCTGACACTTGCTCTTTGAAAATGGCTGTTGGCGGCTGTTTTTGCGGAAAGGTTCGGATCCAATATAATGGCCAGCCTATAACATCGGTTAGTGTATGTCCGAGGTACGGATTATCTTCATTGACTTAGTGTTATACTTTCTTTCAATAGGCACTCTGCCACTGTCTTGATTGTCGCAAACTTACCGGCACTCTCTACACGTATAATTTTGTCGTCAAAAGTGCCGACCTGAAGATCACTGGAAGTCCTAAAGAAGTGGCAAAAACGTCAGACAGTGGAAATCATATTAAGAATTATTTCTGTTCGGATTGCGGTGTGCACTATAAAACGAGTTTGGTAAGGCATTAACTGACGATACCCATAGGAACGCCGCTCTATGGGCTGAGAATAAATTCTGCTGGAACTCCTGACGAGACAATAATCCTCCGGGCAGGAATACTAGATGATATCGGAATTCTGAACGAGCACGAGCCCGGGGCGGAGATATACACTGATAGACGCGTCAGTTGGATCCGTCCTGCCGAAGGGGCTAATCAATTTGTTGGTATGCTACCACTCCCATAATCTAGTATCCAAGTATATAGGGATGAAAGCTAGGCTACATACGCCTTAAGACAGCCATTGTGAGAACAGACTTATGTCGAGGAGATCTACTATAATGCTACAGAATGGACCGACATCAGTTTCACCATTTACTCAGAGAGATTATTTCGAACTCTCTTTCGAAACACGCTATACTGAATCTAATAGATAACTACATATCAGGAAAGTAGAGCAAAAAGAACTTTAGAAGAAAGAGGAACACCTGGCTAAAGAAGCTTATATCCAGCCTCAAAATGACATCAAGCAGATTAGAAAAGGCAAGAATGAATGTCCTAAATCTCATATAGCTAAGGATCAGGAAGATACTAGTGATTTAGCTGCTAATATTGTTAAAGACGCCGCTACAATATAAAATCGTCGAGAAAGGGGCTAATGCGGCTACCGCAGCCCTTTCGGGATAATTAACGTAGCTTCTTTTTAAGCTTAATGTTATAGTCCAAAATGCCTCTATATAATACTAATTGTATGTGGCTCTACGGCTTCATTTGTAATGTGGTTGCTGTGTGAGAAATCGTTTGTCAGGTGATCACCTATGGTACAGAGTAACGGAGATTGATTTCCGATTAAGTGACAAGTTAGGTATCGCAACTTGTCCTTCAAAAGTAGAGATTTTTCAGTGGTATGGGTAATTATTCATAAGTGAGAACAATGGTTTATTTCGACTTGAATTGAACTCACGGTACGCAATTGAAATACTAAGGCCTTAATGAGAAGTTGAACTGGTCCATTGTATGTCCACACACTGAATTAAATATATTCATAGGCTGGGGATGGGGATGTTTAGAGTCTTCTTGAATGTTGAATTACTTGGTAAGATATCGAATGATTCAGTATCAAAATGATCGGATTTATGATCCTTACCAAACTATCGAGAAGGCCTATCTAGGTTGGAATTATGGGGCATTCTATATGTGGTCAGATTACCATAGTATTCAACAATCCACATAACTTCCGCGGGTGGTCAATTCACAAGGCATATGTCAGGTGCCTCAAATGCTATGTAATTTCATTAGCGTATTCAATGTTGAATAACAATTAGTTAAAACAAGATTTTGCGGCATACCAATTGGTAATTTTTGCTGAAATGGTAAAGGCGCACGAAAACTTGGCAGTACAGTGTGAGTTTTTTTTTTTTTTTTTAAAGAGAGAGAGAGAGAGAGAGTACAAAATACGAAAGTTAACACGAAGTGGACATATTTTGTAAACTCTCCGTGCACAACCAATCCAGCTCCTCTATCATATCAGAGTCGATCGGAAATTCGCTCCTCTTGGGGTCGAACTCCTGTGTATCCTCCCCACCAACGAAGACGGCAGACTCACTTGAATGCAGATCCGATTCACTCGATACACGAGCCCTCTTCGGCGTAGGAAAGCAAGACTGAGATCGACTCTGCGACTGAGACACCGCACGCTTCGCAGAGTTATACGACCGGATGCGGGATTCCCACCGTCTCTGCAAACTGATCAGAAAGTTCTGCGCTCTCTTCGCGCTTTCCCAAGATATCCCGAAATCTTCTAGTGCTCGGAAGCACACGCTTAGGTACGCAGAGATTTCTTGGTCTCCCTCGGGCTGGAGACTTGCGATTGTGGCAAAGATGAGCATTAGAGCGGCGGAACAGGTGATCGAGACGGCTTGAACATTCATGCGTCGGAAACCATATTGCGTCTCGTAGAGATGGAGTAGTTGGGATATGGCGATTGCTGATTCAATACACATTGTCCGGGCGTGTACATGTCCTGGGCCTTGTGGTGGCTGTGGTTGGATATAGCGTTTTGAAATCCAGGGGCGATGCGCGTGGATGATTGCCTGGTGATACTGCATACTAATGTTGATGTGAGCTCATGTCATTAATCGGTACGGGGGATATCTGACTTACTGAAGAAGTAGGATATGAGGCAAAGCAGGGGTATCGGGGTTCTCGAGATCGACCTGTAGGGATTGAGGCAGGTTGGCTTTCCATTTTAGGAGTCGGCCAGTTGTATTCTCATTCAATCCCTGCAGTGCACGCTTTGAGACTCGGGAGCACCCGTAACTTAACAGGATTAATTAGCTATCGAGTACAGTCATCATTCCATATATAACTATATAACTTACAGGACATGGCCGAGTGGAGTCATTATCTCGCAGAGCTGAATCCGATGTTGGCTAAGAATATCAACCGGATCAGGAACAGAAGCAGCCAAGGAAGAGGGTGGTGGACAAGGAAGACCATAGGGGGCCCATTTTCGGTCAGAATCGTTCGTCTGATTGCGACCTGGCTTGTCGACTGTGACGTCTTCCATGTTAATTCGAACGGGTCTGCCAAGGGAAAAGCCCCAGAGACTTGGAAGTTAAGTAGGTCAGTAAGCATGACCAAGATACTAAGCAAAGAGCTGCCTTACTGATCAACTGTAAAAGTCCCCCAGAATACTGTGCGACGAAGCTCTGCCTCAGCTTCGTTGATCAATCTCTCGGTCACATGTGGTGCCATATCGATGTGCAATCCCAAATCAAAGGCCAAACGCATGGCCATTCCTTCATTGAAAATTGTTACTTGTGGTCTAGTAGAACTAACGACGGATACTAACCACTGTAAAGCCACCCTCTGGCGTTTCTCTTGCATCCAACATCATGCGCGCTTAGAACTGTCATTGCCTGAACAGTCGCCACGGTCGGTGAGTCCAGCTCAATCTCTAGAAGCGCCTTAGCACGATCAGCGAAGAAGTCAGAAACTGATCTGGGATACGTGATGAAGTTGGGATGATAACGAGGCTCAAATGCCGCCCCGAGACAACACCTTCGACAGTCAGATAAATTTCTTGTGCGAGAGAAGCCTCCTTGGGGAGTGTGTTCTTACATTGCATTAGTTAAAGACTCAGAATAGTAGGGTGTGTCTTCCATCTTTGTATGCCACTTCTGCCTTGCTGATTCGTACATCTCCCTGTCTACTACTTGAGATAATGGATTATGCCACGTGAAATAAAGGTTAATCAAATGCTCTTCAAATCCTGTAGGGATATCCTTTCCCACTCCTAGGCGGTCCAGAATATCTGGCCCATCCTGTCGAATCGTGCGGTGGATAGTCAAATTGTCCGGAGTGGGCATTCTCAGCAGGTTAAAGTGGGATGTCGGACCATAGTATCGAACGTGTCCATCGGACCCGATCTGCAGACTACCCATTCGATCCGATAATTGGGTAACCAGTTCTTCCACCCCTTCGCTATTGCTGATGGTATTATCTCCTCTTGAAGTTCCCTGTAGGCTCACAGAGTCATTGGTTAGTAGCTGCTGAACGGACAGCGGTAGTCGTGATGCGCTAGGCCGTGGCTGCACTACATTTGATCGAACGTCACTTCCACTGTGTGGCCGATCGCCTTCAGATGGAGACGTACTGGTTGCGAAGTGTGTTTCTTTTGAAGTTCCTGTGTTAGTTTCGACAAAGTTATCTTCCCTGCATGCCTGGATAAATGATTCACCCGAAGTTGTTGGCTGAGATGAAGCAGATTGCGTGTTATGCGGATCTGGTGATGTATCTTTAATCACTTCCGGAAGGGACAGTATAAAAAGGCTCGGGTCCACGAGCTCAGGGTTGAAATCGTCGACAAAAGAAAGTTCGCCTTCTCTATCTGGTGATGGGTCATGATGAATTCTCGATTCTTGGATATCCTTTTGGTTGTTCTCTGCTTCATGTAGGGCCGACTGCATGTTTTCCAATCCACGCGTGCGCAGTAATTCCCGCAAAGCCGAGTCGTCCTCCTCGGACATCGGCGGCGGTCTAAACCCTTGATCATTGATGAATTGGTATAGTTGGCCCACCCGTTTCACAAGGAGATCCACTGCAAGCCGTAAAGATAATCTAGAAGGAGCATTTTTATTCATATCAATAGATGAACCAATAATACGTCGTCTCGGGGAGTAATCGTGAGACGGAAATCATTTCGAATTCTGAATCCGGCAGTACATACTTTCGCTTGTCAATCCCCAGTTGATAATAGCATGATTTGCCTTTAATTTCGCAGTTCGAACAGTTAGGCCGGGCTCCATCACACTGTTATGATGAGCATATATGTGGTTGATTCAGGTCTGGAATTAAAGTTCCGGGAGTACGAACCTTTACTTTACTCTCGCGGCAAAAGAGGCAAGCTGTTGTCACATTTTTTCGCTTGGATGGTTGCTTTGTTGGTGCCATGATGAAAGGTACATGCAGCTCAAGTCCCTCTATTGCTTCCAATCGGAGAGTCGTATAAAGTGTGGAGGTTGAAATTGATGTTGGGCTCTCTTTCGGGAACCTGTATCCGGATTCTTCTCGGCTACGGGAAGCGGGGCCGATCTACGTCCTACATGCATGCAGTCTACATGATCCTCCATTTCCCCTAACAACTAAAATTTGAATTCAAAAAATAACGATCTGGGGCTAGAACTTAGTTGGTAAGTCTCCCATGCTTAGGAAGAAGTACATACATCGTTTTTGGACTTACCGACGTTCCCTCTCACTGGTCCCTTGTCGGATTATTTCCGAGTTGTCCATTTCAAATCACCATATCTTGAACATGGTACTTAATCCAATCGATGGGGGGTTGTGGGGGGGTTAGAATAACCGATGGAAATTTGTATCAGTTCTCAGCCAGGAATGCTCTCTTCTTTGTATTTCCGGTTTCATATTGAATGATGTTGAAAACTTGTACCCCCTAGCAAGAGACATTCTACACTTAACTGTAGGCATTTGCCTGTTGGAGACCGAAACTCGTAGCTTGGATAATGAACGTACCGGACTAGCTGCATACTATTTTTTGATCGGAGTCGACTTCCGTAGCATCAATAGCTCACCAATGCCGAGATCGTTTGGAATTGGGTTATAAGCAATAGGAGGAAAGGAACTTGGACCCACCACTTTCAATCCAAGGAGAGTGAAGCAAGTGGACACAAGTTGAATTAAAGTAACAATACTCCCATTTCGATGTAGACGCTGTCAAGTGGTCCCTCGTTGAACGAAGGTAGGATTACTCTAAGGCCTCCTGCTTCGACACTTAAGGTGTATCTGTTTTCATATAGACCGCATACAGCTGTCGTCTCGCTGGCGAACACAGTAGGTGTCAAGTTAGGCTGAGAAGCAGGTCAGAGTTAATAGCATATCATCTAGGTATGCGAAACAGCAGAAGCTAATGAATGGCTCTATGCTCATGCATCATTTGCATTTAGGTACATGAGAGCGGACATGATCCTTGACCTTTGTGACCGATGCCCCTAGCTGGAAGATATTATGAATAAAGGGCCGCCGATGCGGCGGATGGGTGGTCAAACTGATATAAAAGTCCTGGTTGTATATCTTTTTGTCTGATGCCAGTGCCTATCATACTTCCGATTACCTTCTAATTACTGGTGGTATTCACGCGGGAAGGTTGTTGTCTCCATAGTGAATGGCGTCGTACATATATCTGGTTGTATGCATAGATATTTCACATACGCATATTAGTTATGCACCGTATGGATTAGTCATACTGCATAATAATGCTAGAGCGGATCAGGTTTAGCTCAGTTATCTGGGGAAGGCAATGTTCTCGACAATCAACAGAACAGAGCTGTAGAACCATGTCGCTCCTATTATTACCTACTGAGTTAATTCTTATCATTGCAGGATCTCTAGGAGCCCAACGAGATATCAATGCTTTGTGCCAAGCGAATAAGTATCTCTATGACCTCTTGGTCACACATTTGTATCGGTTCCATGTCCTCAACCATGACAGCTCCGCATTACAATGGGCGGCAAAGCACGGTCTGGTTAGTACAGTCAAAAGGTTGGTAGAAGCAGGTGCCGACCTACATGAAGAGAAGGAGGGAAGAAAAGTCCCTATCCCTTCTCTGGGTCGCTGGACGAAGTGGGCGTTGTACCCGCCGCCAGACACCCCACTGATGATCGTGGCGGCACAACATGGGCAGGATTCCATGATCGACTATCTTTTGGAACAAGGCTTAGACCCTAACGTGGTATGTGATACTGGGGACACACCTCTATCGCTCGTGGCCAAGCAGGGCTCCATATCCATCGCGCAAAAATTACTCGCCAAAGGTGCCACTGCAGACACGTTCTTTCATGAGAAGTGTAATATGAGCGTTCCACCAGTCGTGGAACCTGCGGGCAAGGGAGACCTTGCCATGGTACGGTTGATGATCGAGGATGTTAAGAGGAATCACCAGACTCGTTTGTGGATACATCTTGGCGATGCACTACTTCGTGCGGCGACCTGTGGAAGGGACAATGTTGTTCATTATGTACTGTCCCAAGGGGCGGATACTGAACGGGCTGATGACCGGGATATGAGGTCTTTGTATCTTGCGGCTTACAATGGCCATGAATCGACGGTTCGTCTACTACTCGGTCACGGTGCGACCATTGGCACAGAGTGGCGTTGTCTGAAAGACATAGGAAGGAGTGGAAACAGTGGTATCATTATGGCTTTCGTGGAGGCATGCTCGAGCATCACGGATGAGACTCATCGTAAATGGGCTCTAGAAAATTTATGGGGAGACATGTAGAGGCCTTGGATGGCATTGATGAATGACTATCAGTTATTCCACATGCTCCATCTGCTGTTGTATGATAGGAGCCAAATAATATGGTCGCTAGGGTGTTGTAAGAGTGAACTCGACTCGTACTGTGATAGTGAGCCTTCAACCTGGCCGCTGCCCTTTAACATATCCTTTTGTACTCCTGGTAACATAACGATTCCACTACCACACGGGGATAGAAGGACATCTACATATTTAATATAGTATCCTAGGGTAGAGGAACCAAGTCGTGTATTAGAAGGTTAAGATTCCCTCGCCTACAGTGGAACTAGTTTATATATCCTCGGGGGTGATTAACTAAATTTATCTTCTGATTGATTTTTATTCCCTCAAGCCAGGCCAAGAGGTGAGACAAAAGGTAGAGTAAAAAGCCAAGACTCAAAATCCCGCTAAAAATCTTCAATGCGGGGCTGAGTGGGAACAAGAATCAGCAAACCTTTTAACTCCAACGTCTTGAGAATGTTCCGTGATGAGGAAGAATATTCGTGTGTCTTCACTCCCCCCTAATCGTGCGGTGGGCCCGAGAGGTAGGTTTGTCGCAACTACAAAGTAGAGTGAACCCATGTCGTAACAGCCCTAGACTGCCGTCTCTGCATCAGGCGGCGCATCCGATGCGACCGAACCAGCCCAAAATGCCAGAAGTGCATCGTTCGAGGGCTATCCTGCCCAGGGTTCGATCCAGTTCAACTCCGATGGGGGAAGGGAAAACAATATAAACAGTCCGAAAACGACAGTAATGAGGCTAGCAAAGAGAGAAACGCGAACCATGCACTGACTGCGCAACACCATCTTAGCAATCAATTTGCATCGGCCAGCTTTATAGACAACCTACTGCGCCATTTTCACTTGGAAGTGGTTTCGCAATTGACCTGGCTAGATCGTTCAGATCATCCGTGGCGGAAAGTCGTCCTTCCTTTAGCTCAGGACTCTCTGTGTCTTCGACTCTCAATTCTTAGCCTCTCTGCAGCTCACAAGTCGGTCAAATCTGCGAACAGCTTTATACTACAAGCGAATAGGTTTCTTCACTATGCGACATTGCGAGCCTTGAACCGCGAGCTAGGCCGTGAGCTAGAGCTCATTGAGCCCAGCTCGGACGGTTCTTCATTGTCGACCATCCTAGCCACGGCTCTTGTTCTCTGTTACGGAGAGATGCTTACTCCACGTTCCACGAACTGGGGGATCCATTTAAATGCGTGTCGCACGATAATCGATAGATATCGCCTTCAGGGACCGCGTGAACCAGAGGCCGAGGTGCGCCAATTTCTCATTAAGGAGGTAATAGACGTCACCATACTGAGCAGCATGACTTCATTCACTCGATGGCAAAGTCCTAAAAATGTAGCATCTGCTGCACCGTCCACGGTACAGAATCACTTCTGGACATTCACGGATATCATCAGCGAGGCAACTGCGGTCGAGCGACATCGGCACAAGCTGATATCAGAAGGCCGAGAGGCGCCAGACGTAGACATCGGTATGTGGAGAGACAAGCTTGATCAGGCTTCACTTCTTGTTTCCACCAGCGCCAGCTGCGTCTTCGATGATGAGACGGCGCGCCATCGGTTCGACGCTGTCATCCGAGCACACTATTACGCCTGCTATATCTATATCCACCAGGCATTGGCGCCCCCTGCAGACAAAACGTCTCAACAGATTACCTATTTTGTCCGTCTTCTGTTCTATGAAATACGTGCGATCACTGCTGACTCCCCCCACTCATTTGCCCATGCCCTTTTCTTTCCGTTGTTTATTGCCGGCACGGAATGCAGCGTCGATACATTACAGCAGACTCTCATCAACACTATATACAAAGAATTCATGTCTATAACCGGGCTGTGGTGCAATTACAGCGGACTTCAGTTTCTATATGCGTTTTGGGCAAGACCCGATGCTTCGAGGGGGACAAACTGGGTACGCTACGCGAGAGAGCATGAGGACCAGCTTGGTCCCTTTCTTGTTTTCTGAACCTAATCTACATTTCTCTCTCACGTCCCTCCCTAGGGCCTAGCCCCGGGTCCCCAAAAATACGATCTCGTGATTGTTATGGTGATGCCGTGCTTTTGTTGTTTTTGTAAGTGCCTTCATGCAGCTGACCATGGCTGAGGCTCCTTTCTCGTGAGGTTGGTAGTCACATTATGCCTGTCTGTACCAGTCGCGTTGCCATAGCCATCTTCTGAATATGCTTCTTATGCTGATCTTTTGGAAATGCAGTACATGCTTATCATCCCGGTGAACTTCCTGCTGTTTACCTTCCACCCTTCTCGGTTTAGCCGAAAGCTTGCTGTCGAAGTAGTGATCGGTTTCCCGTTTACAGTCTTCCCTGATCGCCTCTATAGAGGATACGAATAGAGATGACGAGGACATAGGCCAGCGGGCTACGGGCTAGCTCGATACAGACATCCGAAATGCCGTGTAAGCCTGTTAGCCGTTAGGTCATGGTTGGAGAGAATCTTGGCTTATCGGGGACGTCATTGTGGAATTATGTGTTTAAGTCGGCTGGGACCTGTTCTGTGAACTTGCGGGTGGCCATGTTTTTTATGAAGATGCCCCCGGTCTGTGCTTAATGTTGCGATGTGAGTCGCTAAATTCTAAAGTATGAATGGCAAGGTTCACTTGATTTACCTAGTTAAACTACGTACCGTATATTAGATCTTATAAAAGATTACTAACGTACTGGGTGCCGGGGAGAGGCGATGTTTATGCGCAGGATAAGGCAAGCAATGCAAGCATAAATCAGGTTAAACCAACTCAAGCATAGCGTCTTAACTTAGTAGCAATGACTAAGCAAATACGAGCGCATCTTGAAGCTGAAGGGGTTCTGTTTCATCAGGTTCCGTGGTATGGGGACCAACGAATAGCCAAAGCCTTTGGGCATATATATACCGGAATTTTCGTCCTCCGCGTCTGCTTGCCATCATAGCGTTCCTGGATCAACACGCTTGTTTCATAATGTCTTCTAACTTCGGAGCACACCCCAATAAGCCAGACACGGAAAATGGACAGATACTTAGGACTGGGGCGCTCGATAGTGTTCATGGTACTTCTTGCAAGCTCTGTGAATACACGGCCCAATATCCGGGCTTCAAACACCGCCGGTCATCTTTGGCTAAGCTGTTTCATGCTCCCTGCAGTAAATGCCAGTCCTGGAGGCGCCCGAAGGACCTTTCTCTTTGTACATTCTGCACTCATTTGCGGCTCGATCACATATTTAAATGCAGGACAACTAATACAATGGTTTTTCTCAACATCCTGACCTTGGACACAATCCGCGACCGGCAATCATACTGCCAACTTTGCCACTTTTTCAGCATGCTGATTGGAAATCATGGAACCATTTGTGGTGTAAATGTGTCGAGCATACCAGTTAGACTGGCAATTTGTCTTCGTCATGATGGGCATACCATCCGATGTCTGATTAATGATAAGGGACGTGATAAGTTAGCTGAGGTATATGAATTACGCCATGAGGTTTGGAAGTCAAATAGTTCCGCGTCCCTAGACTCTGAAAGGACACTTCATCAAGGCTGGCCAATTACACCAAACTCCCTCAAGACGTATGTTGACTGGCAGAAAGTATGTTCTTGGATTGAAGCAACGCCCCCAGGAAAGTCTATCAATGATCACCTTTCTTGGAATCTTAAGGGACTAAAAGTCATCGATGTCTACCAAGACCGTTTGATCGACGCACCAACTGGTTGTCAATATCTTGCCCTAAGCTATGTTTTCGGGGGAGTCATCTTGAACAAAGAAGCAGTTACTAGCTCTGGTGGGATTATTAGAGATTATTTGCCCTCTACTATTCGTGATGCCATGACAGCGTGTGGTCGGTTGAGCGTCAGCTATCTATGGGTTGATCAGCTTTGCATAGACCAGGGAAGCTCAGAGCACCTACATCAGCAAATAAATCAGATGACTCTTGTATATCAGAATGCCACATGTACTCTCGTTGCATTAGACGGCACGGACGCCCATGCTGGACTGCCTGGTGTCGGGTCGCGCCGTGTCTGGAAACCTGCATATTGTTCATTGGGGGGTATACTAATCGCCGAAACGACATCCAATATTGACCAATACTACTCTCAGTGCGTATGGCCAACCCGAGGCTGGACGTTTCAGGAAGCTATGTTCTCCGCACAGCTTCTTTTTCTAACAAAAGCCGGTGCTTATTTTGTGCGTCGCGATGGGAATCGGTGGACTGACCCTCTATTAGAAGTCAACTATGGTCAACGAGGGTCCATACCCATTCCCGCTCTGAGTGATTATTGGTCTTCGCTTCATGCCTACACTGCAAGGCACCTCACATTCGGTGGTGACGCAATCCGGGCCTTTACAGGGGTATTGCGGAATCTTTACGGTCCTAATACATATTTTGGCTTGCCAACGCATCATATAGATAGGGCTATCCGCTGGCATCCCAACCTTGACGATGAGCGAACGAGACGAGAAGGCTTTCCTTCCTGGTCATGGGCTTCATATCATGGACAAATCAACCACTCCCCATCGAACGTCGGACTAGCACTCTGGGCAGTGCCAAATCAAAAGTCAGCAACAGAAATTACCATTTGCAGACCAAGCCAGGGGTTACAATGGGATGACTATCCCTCCACTACCAACGCGATTGGGGAGGAAAAGCAACACATACTTTGGACAGTGTGGTTAGCTTGGACGAAAGGCTGCATCAACAGGGCTTGCCCTTCTGAATTAACCCTGGGCTCTGCATATGGGCGCTTTCAAGATCTCTTCAAGCGATGGCCCACATACGATGTCTTCTGGCAAGAGGCCTTTGATGGCCCAGATCTTAGGAGTACATTCAGTCATCAAGATTGCCAAGTGGCAGCATCCGGTTATGGTCGGATCCTAGTCCATACTCAAGTGACATGCTTCCGTATCATGTATTCTGCTATACCCCGGGCCAATAGTGCGCTGAGTGTCCAAACAAGCAATGGGGAGTTAATAGGCAGGGTCAACGTATCACATCGCAACCAGCTGGATCATGGAGCTTTGTGTGAATTCATCCTGCTATCCGTGGATTGTATAGGCAAATGCCCAAATTTCTTCGATATCTTTCCTGAGGACACATCGGACAACCTAGCAGTGAAGGTAAGTAGACACTCCCAAGTGTCATTAGAAACATCATAGATGTGCTGGCAAGCTAACCTCAAATTACATTTTCATACATCAGAAATACGTGGACAGTTTGCTGTATCGCCACCCTGACGGGGATATCTATCCATTCCAAAAGTACGACCCACACCCCTTTTCGAACAACTTTAGGCAGATTCCATTTGCAACGGCGATGCTTATAGAAACGGACGTTGGGACTAACATTGCTCGCCGTGTGGGTATTGGGGAGATTGCTCTCCGGAAATGGGTTGAAGCATGCCCAGAGTTCAAAACTATCATTCTGGAGTGAGCAAATTCTCTTTCACACTTCGAAAATTGACACCTAGCGCAAAGGAAATTTCTTTACCATCAACTCAAGGCTTGGCGGAAGCGGATTTATATTTTGAGAAAAGCAATGCAGAGGAGACTGTGCTCGCCGCAAATCGCAAAGACGGGGTTCTGACCTGCTCTCCCGTGCTATACCTTTGGTGATCGCTGTATCCATGGCCTGGGTAAAAAGGTCTCCTCCGCGCGTCAAGGCTGGCCCTGTACCTTATGGGTGACGGCGAGAACATTTATGACTTTGTCTATTTGAACAATGTAACTGATCGCACCTCCTCGCCGCCTATGCTCTACTTAAAGCATGGGGTAAAGCGCCTCTTACGGACTCTGACTCCCGTGTTGATGGAGAGGTATTCCAGATTATCAGTGAGAATCCCTGGCCTTTTGGGGGGATAAGCGACAGTGGTAATAGAATACAGATCTTTAGATCGTCCAAGTAGATCATCATCGCCGTTTAGAACCTGTAACCTTTGGCCTGGAGTACCAGTAATTAAGTATTGGTAGTTCGTAGAATGCGCTCTCGGGGATGTCGGTTGTATCGGCCATATCGGTCCACGGACGTCAGGCATCATCCAAAACGATATATCCGGTAGAAGTCCGAAGTCAACTTAAAATGCGCATCATTGTGACCCTCTTGAGCATTGTAGTATCCTTATTAATATTTTTCAATCCTTTGCATCTACTTAAACAATGGCCCAACTGAAAGTCCTCGTCTGCGGCGCTGGCATCGCCGGTAACGCCCTCGCATTCTGGCTCTCAAAGCTCGGCCATGAAACCACCGTCATCGAACGTTTTCCAGGTCTTCGCGTCACAGGACTACAGGTAGACCTTCGAGGACCTGGGATCCAGGCTATGCGAAGAATGGGCCTCGAGGAAGCCTTTCGCGCTCGTTCAGTCCCCGAACAAGGTCTGCAGCTTGTCGATAGGAAGGGCAGAAGCTGGGGATACATCCCGGCCAACCGGTCTGGGAAAGGATTGCAGAGCTTTACTACCGATTTTGAAATCATGAGAGGCGATTTGTGTCAGCTTCTATACGACCATTGTAAGGACCGGGTCAGGTATCGGTTCGGGATGTACGTAAGGGATATTTCGCAGACAGAGGAATACGCGGAAGTACACCTCTCTGATGGGAGCAGGGAGAGGTTCGATCTTGTTGTAGGGGCGGATGGTGCCGGGTCTCATATGCGGAAGATGATCCTCGGCCCCGATGTGGCAGACCCCGTTCACCCTCTGGGTGCATATGCGGGTTATTTTACGATTCGGGAGCCTGTCACGGACGGTGAGGGATACAACGCCACCATCTTTATGGCTCCAGGGAGCAAAGGCATTATGACTCGTCGAGGTCACCCCGACAAGTACCAGGCGTATATGTTTTGCAATCCAAATACCTCGCAGCGGCTTAGGAGTGCCAGCAAGGGCGATATTGATGACGAAAAGCAAGGGCTGGCGGAGGCGTTCAGTGGCACCGGGTGGAAGACGAACGAAATTCTCAAGGGGTTGGCCAATGCTGACGACTTCTATTGCGAGCGGATGGCCGTTGTTACGATGGACCATTGGTCCTGTGGCCGTATCGCTCTACTAGGGGATGCCGCCTACTGTCCGACTGCCATGACAGGCATGGGCACCACCTGTGCTATGGCTGGCGCCTACGTTCTGGCTGGTGAGATTTTGAGACACTGTGGCATGAGTGTCAAAGGAGATGACCTAAACGCCGCGGGCTCCAAGGACAGCATCACGACTGCGTTGGCTACGTACGAGGGAAAGCTCAGACCGTTCATCAATACAGTCCAAAGAGGACTCACGGACAGTGAGGACTACATGAGTAAATTTCCATCGTCACCCATAGCAGTTCAAATGATGTATATCTTATTCTGGGTTACTTCTCTTCTAAGGCTCGACTTGCTCGCCAAATATATTTTGCGCGAAGACACCAAGGGTTGGATGCTTCCGGTGTACAAAGACATGGATTTTGTTTCCGGTTGAGAATGGATAAGAATGCAGTTTTTCGCCAGTGTCCTCCCCCATTGTGTTCTTATTCCAGGTTAGATTCCTGCTGTTAATGATTATACTTTTTTTATCAAAATCCCTTGTATAGAAAAGGCGAGTTCTCGTTGCGTTAGCAATACTTTGTCCTCAACTATCTACATTTTTTGTTCCTCTGAAACCCTTATTAGGGGAAGGTTCATGAATGAGAATGTCGAAACAATATTGTTAATCAGTTACATAATTGCCTAGTAGTCCTCGCCAATGTGCTTACACAGAGTCTACTTGATATAAAAGCTAGGAATACCATATGGTCATGTATAGATCTAGGTTGCATCTCTTGTTGACAGAGGCAAATGTTGGGGCTTTCCTTAGTAGAACCACGATAAGGAGATAATCAAGTAACTTGGCCTACCTAGTTAACCCAAATGTGTTAACATTACCCCAACTTAAAATGCCTTCATCAAATACTAACATGTGTTTCCACCCTACCACGTATTCGAAAGGTTTTCTAAGAAGCCCATGTCAAGGTTCTCGCCATCCAAGAAGTCAAAATCAGCATCAAGATCTGCCAACGCAGGTATTACCATGCCGCTTGATGCCCAAGACTCGAGAACAGGATCTGTGGGACTTGTGCAGGCATCAGCGACCCTCTGCTCCAAAAGTCTATGGCATATGTCTAGACTATCATGCAGAGCCTTCGAAATGGCCTCTTTTGGAGGCAGTCCATCCAGATGAGACTCCGCCTGGGCCATCATCATACTAAGGCATACATATACTTTCACGTTCGTTTCGCCGTGCCGCATTCTGTCTTTTGCGTATTGTACAACGCGCCTAGCATCTTGAAGCAGTGGTTCTTGACGAGCGCGCCTCCGTCGCCTCGCAAAACTGGAATTGTCTTCTTGGGGCTCTGGGTTTAGTTCTAGAAACAGGAGCAACGCCCCCCGCGTGATAATATCACGAAACATGCCACCACCGGTGAGGAGAAGGCGATAGTACTGATCGTCTTCAAGGAATAAAACTAGATCCTGAGCGGCTTCGAGACAGACCTTCTGGGAGTAGCTGTAAATCGGACTTTTCTTAGCCTTCACCGCATATTGGTAATGGAGGCACAAAGGGAAACGACGAAGGAGGTGGTTGCAAAAGCTGGATGCAAATCCTACAGAGCGCCCACAATCCGTAGTGGAGGCCTGCTCAATCGCAATGGTAGCATTGCTACAAGCCGATGCGAGCTCATTTCCGAGCGCTAGAACCTGGTCGTATGGTGGTTCATCTTGTAGACTGTTTATGACTCTGGTAGCGCGCAGTCTGAGAGAAAGAGAGTCTGCCAGCAATGACTGGAATGACACATGATTCGAATGACCCCCCTCTTGAGATTGCTCGCGCATTGTACCTTCCAGGTCATTGTCACTGACATTGGACGGCGGGTGGGTATTATAGTCCGTGTCCGTTATCATGGGCAACATGCCCGAATCTAACGCCGTCTGTACGTTCATTTCTAGGATGGTGTACCATAGTCGCCGTCGAATATCCTCTTGCTGCCTACTCATCTCTTCAAGATAGTCAGGGTCCTGATGTAAGCCCATCTGCATGGCCATTCTGATAAGTGAGCCCGCCGAGATCCAAACCAAGTCGGCTCCTATTCGAGTCACCTGGCGGGCAAGAAGTAGCAAGCAATTGGTTTGAATACCCTCTAGCGTCAAGCGATCCTTTTCCAACGGCGCAGAAAGCCATGACTGAGCAATATGGATCCAGGTCGAGCTTTTTGTCATTATCTGGCTACGGATATTAGCATCGCCATGTATCGTACTTGCTAGAACCATCACAAGAAGAAGCTGTAGCATAAAGGGGCTCTTCGGCGGTTCCGAATCATTGATATAGCCCTCATATTCTTTCTGAAACGAGGGGCGATTAAGAATACGGTAGCAGGACTCAAAGGTAGCGAAATAGAGCTCGATGAGTTCGCCCATTACCTGGTGGCCAGGAAAGGATCGAGGGAGATCAGCTGGGAGGCATCCGCGACTTGGGCGTTTGTTCTTGACATCCCGAGACAGCTGTTTACACTGGTTGACTTTCTCTGCAATCTTGTCCTGAGGGCCATGATTTGTCGCCTGAAAAATCGCATCATAGAACTCCCCGATGGGCTGCAGGCTAGTCAATTCTTCCACCTTTAAGGGCTGTCAGCAAGAGGCCACATCAAGCCACATCGGAGCACTCTACCCTAGCAACGGTGTTCATCCAATGCCCGCGGCCAAAAACCCTAGTCTTTGATACAGTGCCCCGGATCTGGTTCGAGGTGGCTGAGCTGTGTAGGGACGTATCAGGGGAGGGGAGCTCCTCCGGAGTCCTCTGTATTTGTCTTTTTTGCTGCCCTACAGCGAGACTACGGGGGTGTTCCTCATACGTGCAGGCGAAAGCCACATCGTGCCCGGTACACTGGTTGCAAGGTTGGTTCCGGTCGCATCGCACTTTACGACGACGACACTCGGTGCATGAGTAAGCCGGTCGTCGGCGTTTTCGAGTCGGCTGAGAGAGACGGTCCATTTGTTTATGCCCTCAGTAAATTTCTAATGGAGATGTAGAGATGAAGTGCTGACGGGATGTCGCTCCGTTACCTCCGAACCCTCGGCCGTAACTAACATATTTATCTTACGTAAGCATATATTATCTTTGGTTAGCCAAATTGTTATAGTAACAAAATATATAACTTCCTAAGTGCTCTGTTAGGATCTATGAATAAATGATTACATCGTACGACGGAAGTAAACACAATGCTAAGGCTATATAGAATGCGGAAAGTGAACGATCTATGTTGCTGCTAAGGTATCAATTCCACACCTCTACGTGTCCTCCAAAGTCCGGGCATATCCACACCGATTATCCTCATGATAGACAGGAATTTTAAACGAAACAGTCTCCATTACATCTTTAATCAAGTAGGACTGTCTTCGCGTGCCGAATTAGGAAGCTGGGCACGAAATTCCAGAGGGCCTAATCGACATCACTCTCACATATGGAAAGCTCATACATAAGTAGATTGATTCCATATGACGACCTAGCCTTCTAGCGGAAATTGTATCCCACCAAAGAGTGTCTCCCGCCCCTGCTACTGACGGCACATTCGATGGATACGCCTCCCTCCCTCTGGAAAGAAGGCTGCTCGTTCCCAGTCAATTACCCCTGCCACTGAATCCAGTTTCGGATGTAACACGATTTTCGAGGAGATCCCAATCCATATGTGACAATACTAGCTTGCTAAAGAGATAAATTTGGTGGATCAGAGGGACGCCCTCATTCTTATATGATAGAAGATAATCTTCTGTAGATCTAAAGGACCCACGACGGGGAAGTTCGCAGTGTATTATTTCGCCAGCAGTGCTCAGCGATCGTACGCCACCAGAGTTATTGGGTACATTTGTGAGTTCCTTAATATAACCCTGCACGTGTAGTAGGACAATGAAAAGGGGAAGCTGTGGTCCAATGGTTTAGACAAAATCCACACACTCGTGTCACGTATATATCACGCATTTATAGGTAGGATTAGATTTGTGAAATATCCTACGGACTGCCCTACAGGTGAACGGAATTTGCGATTTGGAGGCTTCAGCGGGTTCTCACCACCCCACCTTGGTCGAGCTCAGAGCAATGCTGCTAGAAGACATAGGGCTACATTGTACCCTTAGAGTAGTTGATTGGGTCATGCTCGCAGGAAACGATACAATGTCTAGGGGTTTGCAATGGCCTTGCAATGCCAGTCTAATATCTAATATCATACCGGGCCTTCACAATACTTATCTTATAATCCGAACACCTTCCACCGGCCCAACAGCCCTAACAACCCTTCTGAATATTCCCCTCTCAGTCAAAGCACCAACCAAAGCCTCCGCGTGTCCCTCATCCATTGCCAGAAACAAGCACGTTGTTCCTGTCCCCGCCATCAAGCTAACGATCACACCAGCTTCCCTCCCTGCCTGTAAAGCCACCTCAATATCAGGGTCTAATTCTTCAGCCACCTCCTGGAGATTATTCGCTAACTCAGGTACCAGAAGTTGAAACGGTGTATTGCCCCAGTCGACCTTTAAACATTTCGCAAGTTGCTCGCTCTGGCTAGATATTACTTCCCCACGTCGGACCCTCCTATCAATGAATTCATCTGACTTCTCGAAGACCAGCTTCGTCGATAGCCCCCGTGGCATGATACCAAGCACCCAGTACCACGTCCTCATAGATTTGGGATCAACATCCACAGGAACCACAGGACGACGATAGCCCGTACCTATCCCGACCAAGCCCCGAATGAAAAACGGGACGTCTTCTCCGATTTGAGCCCCGATCTCCATTAACTGCGTCTCATTCAGCCCTGTATTCCAAAGATAATTACATCCGATCAAGGCAGCTGCAGCATCAGCACTTCCTCCGCCCAGTCCGGCCTCAGTAGGGATGGACTTGACTAGGTCGAAGTGCAGGGTGGCGTTTGTGATGCCGATGTGACCGGCGAGGCGTTTCGCGGCTTTGATTACGAGATTGCGCGCATCAACGGGAATGCGATCGCTATCGATTCCTGTAACTGCCATTGTGAAGTCTGTGTGGGGCTCTATAGAGGAACTTATGGTCATGGTGTCATAGAGAGAGATAGCTTGATATACCATGGTGACATCGTGGTATCCATCTTTGCGGAGTGCGCCGGCGTGGAGGTAGAGGTTTAGCTTGGCGGGGATTTTGAGGGTGATGGGATTAAAGCCTGGGATGGTCATTGCAAATGATATATTCCAATATAAGCTGAAGTTGATCTAGTGAGATAGCGATATGGAAGATAGTAAACAGAGCAGGTAGGCACGCGACAGTCCGCCCACCATCCTAGCTTGGGCACAGATCGCAAATACGATGCATGTATGGCACCATTGCATGGGTTTAACAGTAGTAGAATTTGCGGTGAGTGATTCAGCTAATGATATGGCTACGCTCAGTCCTCAGCTTTTTAGAAAATGGATTCCCACCAATGTCCACCATGATACCTATCGAAATCTGCAGATCCCCTCACGTTACATGCTTCTGTGGGGAACCGCTCCAGGGTCTAGTACTCGATTAGACGACTCAATGTAGATCGGTAGGTGGCTGGGCGTAATGGTGGGGTAACCCTATATTTCTGTCTCGTAATTCGGTAGCATAGCTTGATGAACTGCAGAGGTCGATAGATCTCATGAACCCATGATGGGATAGTTGTGAGACGGGGTTTCCAGGAGAGAGAGGTCTACGCGTAGAATACCGAGCAAAGACAGAAGAAGGTCTTATGCACATTCAAGTGTAAAGCCTGGTGGCTTTCATGCAGGTTACATGAAGGTGATGATATATATTCCTTGCAGTCCGGGCTTCGCATTCCGCTTTTGGGTAAGATAGCGCGTCTGGTAGCTGAGGAAACTATATTAATATGCGACAGAATGAATATAACTCCCTCCAAAACTCCCTCTTACCTCTTAAGCGAGTATCCACAACTGTTTCCAAGCGATAGAATCACCCCTGGAAGAACATTCGCAGTGAGATCCAATGTCTTCGGCACAACCCACGTTTGGTACCGTGCTCCTGGCCGCTGGAACGAGCACACGAGCAGGAAATTCGCTGGGGTCCAAGGTATATAGACAAATCGCCGGTGAGACTGTCATCTCTCGTGTTGTACGACTTTTCCGGAATTGGGACCCCAACCACCCCGTTGTGATCGTGCGGAACAGGAACGACGCACAATCCCTTGCGCATGCCATTCCGGACCGTGATTCGCGGACGTACGAAACAGTTGGTGGAGACACGCGACAGCTTTCTACGCTTAAGGGGCTGGAGTTTCTGGCCTCACTTGAACATCCCCCTTCGCATGTTCTGATTCATGACGCTGCCAGACCTTTTCTCTCGGCTTCGCTATTGGATAAAATTCGAGATGCACTGAGCAAGGAGCCTGATGTCGGCTTCATTCTTGCGATCCGAGTGTCTGACACTGTGAAGTCTGTCAACGAGTGTGGACAGATCACAGGTACGGTACCACGCGACGGTCTTTATCGCGCTCAGACGCCGCAAGCGTTTACTCTCCGCGAGGCGCTCAAAGTTCACAAGCAATTTGCTCTCTGTGGGCAGGCCGGATACACAGATGATGCCTCCCTCTTCGAACAGGCCGGGCTGCCCGTTCGAGTTTTGCCAGGCGAGGAGAGAAACATGAAACTCACCTACCCGTCAGACTTTGAACAAGCAGAACGCATCCTGCTAGCAAGGTCCCTGCCACCACCAGGATTATCTATTCCTGACGTTCGTGTAGGGCATGGCTACGACACTCATCGACTAATCTCAGCTACCGAAATTACCCTCTGCGGTGTCAAGCTGCCTCACACTTCCGGGCTGCTTGGCCACTCGGACGCCGATGTAGGCCTGCACGCTGTAACCAACGCACTGTTAGGTACTATTGGCGCCGATGACATTGGTAGCCATTTCTCACCCTCGGATCCTTGTTGGAAAGGCGCTTCATCCGTTCAATTCGTTCAACATGCTAGGAGGCTTGTGATTGAGGCTGGTGGGGTCATCACCCACGTGGACGTCACATTGGTTTGCGAGAAGCCCAAGATTGGTCCACATCGCGATGCGTTGAAGACGTCTGTGGCTCGTATTCTATCCTTGAATAAATCGCGAGTATCTATCAAGGCTGGCACGAATGAGAAGGTGGGCTTTGTGGGAAGAGAAGAAGGGATCGTTGGATTTTCTACGGTGACCGTTGTGTTTCCTGGAGGCATTGTGTCCAGCCCTAGAGTTGACGCTGATAGCATGGATCATGATGGGGAGAATAACATAGCTAGCGGTGTTTAACCTGTCATGTAAATCCGTGGACTGTCTGCTGATTCCACACTGCGGTTTCCTCGATGATCAAGCCCTTCTAGTCTGCTTTGTAATAGTTGACAGTCAAAGACAAACAAATGGACTTCTATTCTTACCGAGCATACTAACCCCCTCTAAAAGACACCCACACGAAAGGTCCGGCCGGGTGCAGCATTGATCCCCAGTACCCAGCGACCTTTTGACCACGCATAAGCCACACGCTGGCCGGTTAGTAGTTGGGTGGTACAGCCGCTGTCAGCTATCGCAACACGTAATTTGTCTCAAACACTCATATCAATTTCATATATCCGCGAGCACGATCTAATAATCCTGTCCCAAGATCAACTTTTACCTTGTTGACCGAAGAACTACAAAGTAAACCTTAGCAAGAAAATGGCATCCTCTTCTGTGGGCATCAGTTATGCTCTTTTCTAAGAGCTTCGACTCTGAAGAAGATAGATCCTCGAATTATGTGATATTATGAGGTCTTCCCATTGCTGTAACATATATAGTTCAAACAATCGAATACTGGAATCAGAGCTTTTCTAATGCTTTGTGTTACAAAATACACAGATTAGCCACTTGTAAGCTACTGATCAATAGGCAAGATCACCACCGGTGAGTACTTGCCATAGTGTGTATCCAAGTACGGTACGAATAAAATCTATTTTATAGGTTCACAGCGGTACCCAGAGTATTTCGACCACCCCATAGAGTCTCCGTATTCCACTTTTACAAATGGCCATCATAGTGATATCGTCCACCTTATGCTCTCTCATATTCAGACGTGGCTTGGATATTGGAAGGAAAACCCGGCATCACACTAATGCTACTAGCATGATCACTTTCCCTGAGAGCAGCAATTGACCCGGAGCTAACAGTCGCCTCTTCTCGGAGTCATAGATCTGAATCTCCGCTCGCCAAATATTCTGCAAATCCGGGAAGTACCATTGAATATCTCTATCCATCTGCTGGTAATCCGAGTACATATTGAGCAGATATGTGTTCTGCATATCGTTAAAACGATCGGTGAAATGGATGCCACCATCTGGTAAAGTACTTATTCTTATAGTGTTCGCGCTTTCCAAGCCTGCCATTGTTAGTTACTCTTGTATCTAAATCCAAGGAATATAACTGTATGGTTCTCTTCAAATACTGTCATGGTAAGATGTATGCTGATGTTCTGGAGATTGTAGAAGTGAAACACAAGTTATATAGTACCCTTGGCAAGTTTCATGCACGTAATCTTGGGGTGGTGATTCGGGGCGAACCTATCCAGAATAATGGGAAGCTGGAATAGCTCACTTATCTAAACTTCAGCCTCAGAGATAATTTTATCCCGCTTCCAGTTTCCGATAGTGACGCCGTTCTGGGCCATTTTGTCATGGGTAATCTTCCCCATTGTGGCTCCATGGGACACAGTGCTGTTAAAAGTCACCACTGTTAAGATAGTGCCCCAGACGCACATAGCTGCGTTGCGGGCACTATCTGTGAAGGACTTACAGCTCATCGCTAGGCCGTGGAACACGAAGACTTGGTTCGTGACCCAGAATGCTGCTCCAAGGAACCAGGGAATTTCTCGCTTGCTGACTACGTTGCCGTGGGTCTCATATTCGTGGATTTGCACTAAGTCATGCTCTTTGTTCAATTAGATGGCAAGGTAAGCAAAGGCAAAGATTAGTAGACCAATGAGTATCTTTAGAGCATTAGAGCAAGCAGCATTTGATAGCTCATCTCAGATGGCAGCCGTTGCGATCAAATGTGCGCCGTATAATGGTTGCTCGGACATTTTGAGGCAACTCCTCATTGTAACATTCAGCACCATAGTTCTTTTCCATGGCTGATTCCAACCGCTGTAACGCCAAGGCCTAAAGTATGAGAGAACGTAAACAAGGAGGGAAAAGCAGGCAAAGTTTTCTCTTGAAGAATAACTCTGATAGGATGTTGTTGATTGTGAAACTGAGATTCGAAGGGGCGTTCCCTCATATTTATAGCCAATATTTGAAGGGACCCTTCCAATCTCCATCATCGGGATTTGCCAGACAGCCTCAGGTGGCCCCTACATTCTTGGAATAACGCTTCATCAAAGATATTGACATGGCACTGGGTCAATGTTGGACTAGTCTCACAGCAATATCATATTCGTCTGGATCAACGATGGTCCTTGCCTCGGCAACAGTTCTATATGGATGATTTAAACCCCACACAAGCCAATCAAATCCGCTATCTCACACAGGATGTTTAAAACTTCTTCACAACATGGTTCGTATCTCTCTTGAGCTCTAAAGAGTTTATACCTCCAAGGGAAGCACCTGCCGAGACCGCTTCAATCCCGGTATGGTGAAAGGAAGTCATGGCTGATTGCCCGTCCTGCCCCCGCGGCTGATTTGGGGCAGTTTCTTGTATACCTTCATGCCGGCGGTTGAGTGGAACGAAACAATCATAGTAGCGTGGCAGAATAAGGCCCAGTAGCATGGCCAACAAGCACAAGTGGGCCAGAATAAAACCGGCGACCATCATCGGATCGTACCGGAGCGTGTGAAACTCCGGGTATGCAAAGCTAAAAATGATAGCCAGAACTGGAGCGCTAACATACCGCAGTAGAACCGGCCAGAAGACTGGAATATTCCAGTTGCTACCGCCGCCGACGATATGATTAAGGTCGTGTCGTAATTGGTTGCCCTTGAATCAGTGTTAGACTTTAATAGAACGGATAGACCAGTAATGAGGACGCCCTAAATGAGCTTACCGAATAGAACGCCAGGTACCAGAATCGGCGGAGAACGGCGTTTCGATTCCAGAAACTAGCTGCTCGCATCTCCGGGGTTTTCGCAATGCATACAGCGACGATGGAACAGAGGATATACAGGCCAAAGCCTGCACCGGCTCCAGCTGATGGATTTTCAGCGCCATGGGCCACTGCAACACCGGCTATCTGTCCTCCAAAATAGCCGATATTATAGACGACAAAGGCTGGGAGCCCCGTTTGCCCCGTTACATCGTGCCAACGGTAGGTGGTAGTAGCCCCTACCAGCTCGGACCATACAACGAAGATCAAGGCGATGTTGTTGATCCAACGGTCGATTCCATCCAGAAGGTAGAATCCAAACTCAGTACAGTATGGCAAACACATGAGAAAGGAGATCAAAGTCAGTGTCGTCACGATCGTGGGACGCGAGAACTTGAGGCCCGAATCGACCGCGAGGGTCGTAACCGCGTCCAGCATCACAAACGCTGAGCTAAATCCGAGCACCACAAGAGTGAAGAAAAGCAGGATGGCCCAGAAATTTGACCCCGGCATATGAAGGACCGCCTCAGGCAACGTCAGGAAGCCGACGACGAAGGCACCCAGCCTCTCTCCCTCTTCGGGCCATCGTCGCAAGTAGCCCACCACGCCGAAGACGGCAAACGCTGCGAAGTTCTCGAATAGTACATTACTACCACATATGAGAATGGCATCCATCACAGCGTTAGAGTGTTTCGCATTATACGAGGCGTAGGAGGTGAAATAGCCAAATCCGATTCCGGTGGAAAAGAAGACTTGTCCGACTGCCGTCTGCCAGACCGTCCCGGAGGCTAGCTGCGAACTTCGCCAGGTAGCCCAGAGTAGGCGCACTCCTTCGCCGGCATTCTCCAGACTCAGAGAACGGCCGACGAAAATGATGGTGGTGACAATCGGCAGACCCATGGTCCAGTAGACCACGCGCCCTGTCAGACCCACACCACGGAAGATGGATACCCAGATCAGGAACCAAATAAATGCGCTCCAGCCTACTGTCTCTCCAAGCACTGCAAGTCCGGGATATTTGGTGAACGCGACCACAGATTTGTTTCCTTGGCTCAAGACGCCCTCCACAGGGTCGACATTATGAATGACATCGCCCATATAGAATTCTTCAATCCGGCCCTCCCACGGTAAAGGACTGCGGAAGGAGTTGCGGAAATAGTTCATGATCCAGGCGAGATTCACGGTGAAGTACTGCGTGACAATGAAGCTTACCAGGATTGGGCCTAATCCCACACCCTTGAGCCGTCGATTGATGTTGTTGAAAGCGATCACACTGCCTCCGCGGTAGGCCTGGCCGATGGCGATTTCTAAAATGAGGGCAGGAATGGCAATGAGGAATACAGCTAACAAATAGGGGATGAACCATTGCGCTCCGTAATTGTTATAGACGACCGATGGGTACCGCAGCAAGTTTCCCTGTCCAGCGCAACCACCCATGGCTGCCAGGAGAAAGGCCGCCCGCGAGGGCCATTGATCGCGCCCATCTTCCGACTTTTTGGGCGGCGGCGCCAGCCATCCCGCGATCTTATTCAGGTACGGCACAATAAACATCGTCGAGTTGAACTGAGGACAAGAGGGTACGTGCAATCACGAGACTTATACTCGCATATGCATACAGTTAAAGATTTCATGTGCGGAGGACATATCCAGGGCATTGTGGCATTTTGAGTGGCAATGGAAATATGGGGAGACATCGAACGAAATTTTCAATCCACTCCTGATGCCAGCAAAATAAGTCATGGGCCGGTGCTCGGCACAAGGCCAAGCTGCTTGGCAGATCTATTATATCAAAGGGTTCCGGGACTTGGGCCCCTGCCAAGGGCTTGGATGCTTACGCTTGCCCTATCGTTCAGCCTTCCGCTGCACCTAGTGCCAGTGATGACACCATCGCCCTGAGCAAAGGCATCAGCACTCATTGCCGCTCGTTCTCTGGGCGATGATGGCAAAATAAAACAGTAAGCTGACTTCCCTTACCTTTCATGTTCCTTCCCAATCAGGTTTTTGAGTGATTATATGAATACGAAACCTAAGACTTGAAAGGTTAGCCTAGCAAAGAACCTAGAAGTACTACTAGCATTATCTCTAAGGCTCTATAGCCTGTAATAGACCCTGAGCTGTATTTCCGCTATTTCTTAGCAAGCCTTTGAGCAGGCCAAATTCTGAATTTCTAGCACAGTGTAAACACACTATATCTAGTTTATGTATTTCATATAAAGTATTTCGGTATAAGTGTCTCATGTCCATTCATCTTCAGGGCGTATTGGTTGGACCTTTAAGAAGGCATAGCAAGCCTCAGACCTAAATCCTTACCACTTCACGTTCAGCGACAGCTATTGTAGGGACTTGACTCCGCCCTGTATGCCTAACTTGGCATTTACAACAAGAAATACCCATGTGGCTATTAGACCCGCCGTGCGCATTAGCCGGGTTCCAAAAGCTTCGCCTTCTGGCGCCGCTGCCCTTTAATTGAGTATGGGACAACGCAAGGGGCGAAGAACAATACGACGGAGGAATAAAACCCCTACCTTCCTACGAGCCTGATATATATGTCCATTGTCGATACTATGAGATGCACAATTGGCCGACCCTGTTCATATATGAATCACATTCACTCGTGCTGACCAGTTTCAGGTCACCGTAATAACAGTGCAAGATTACAGGTTGCAGAGAAACCTATTTCAAGCATCACAGTAAGCAGTAGTAAAAAGTATAACTAACGAAGTTATCTGGATCCCTAGCTGAAACTGCGGTTTATCATCAGCGGTATAGTTTCAGGCATATGAGCACACTACCCTAGCAGCTTTCCAATCCGGCAACGCCGCATGAGGTGCAGAACCTGCCGAGGCCACTTTACCCCTTGTCGTGCCAGCTTCTGTGTAGTTATCATTATAGATATCTACATTAAACTGTTTTGGAATAGGAGTATTCAATAGACTCTACTTCCTAGTGTATGTCATATATACGCTAATCACATGATCACCTCTGTTCTCGCTACCCATGCTTCACCATTATAATTGCTTTCTGCCACAGTATAGGACTGCGAGTCCAGAGCTTCAAGCGACAAACTCCGCCAGCTAGTAAAGAGCGTCCACACTAGTCTACTGTTTCCCATGAAAACCCTGCGGGGGCAAGAGTCCTCCTGTCATACCTTCCCTCGGCTGGGAGTTGTATACTCCACTGAGAATATGATCGCAATGGGTTTGTAGTCAGGGACCAGGGACGAGCAGGAGAATTTACATTCTGAATTCCTCCTAAAGGATGGAGACCGTTGCATAATCTTGGGTGTATACAATAGGAAGAATGCTCCTGTTCGTGCTGCCTCTGGTCACATAGAAGCAGCCAACGTTATTCCGTTCTCACTAGGCTCTTTCGAAGAGGATGTTGGACGTGTTGGATCCTCGGTAATTTAGACAAATCTATAGCGGTACTTCCTAGACCTTTGATCGCGGTTGAACTTTTGTTCGAAAGACATTAACAATCATGACAACGCCATAACACTTCTGCAACCCATTCATACCGACTTCGGATCCTTTCGTTCGTCACTTATAGCCACAACAACTGTTAAATATATTCAGGTGCAAGGCTAAACCTTCAGCCAATGTTCGCTTTTGGTTGAGTGGTAGAAGCAAAGAATTTTTGCTTCTACCACTAACAGCCCCTAACGTCTACAAGATCAAGACCTTCATCCGGTTCTCTACTTTCCTGGGCCCTTATATGGCTAAACATGGACTCGTGAACCTTACCGCACATGATGGTAGATATCCGCTACCCCATCCCTTGCTCCTCGAAGCCTACAGCGCTCTTGTACACATCCTTCATGCAACAGGTATGGCCCGCCAGCGTAGCCGGTTCAGATTTCACCATGGTAAGTCGCGTCTCCAAAACATTATTCTACTGAGTTCAAAATCTGACCGTATAGGCCGGTAATTATTTTGTCTCCCTTTCACCGAGGATTCGCTCAATACTATTACAAACAGCGGTTAGGACGGTGACAAATTGAAGCACAGTAGAGTACATGGCGGGGACGAAGATCGAGAAAATACAGGCAGGGTATGGTAAGACCAAGGCCTAGCTAATGGGGGAACAGCAGCCATCGAGATGCTTCTTGTAATGTCTTCACTTAGCCTTCTTACACCCAGTAAAAGGGGAGACCAGAGGGCAGGGGATTTAGCAGAGAGAAGACCGGTCATCAGGCCGAGAGTCGCCACGGACGTTACCAGGCTACTAGTATCAAAAGATACTTCGCGCCCCTGGTTTGATAGCTACGGTTTTTAGGGCTCTTGATATATTTTTTTGCTCCCTCACAGATGCAAATAAGACAAAAAAGAAGATTTATCAAGGTAGAAGACAAATTTTAACTCATGTCGAGACAGTTACATGTCCCTAGCAGTCTAATGCAGCTAAATTCCGAGTCAGCGGTTAGTTCCTAGCCTGGTCCACGTCCAATCCACTCATCTCTTGGGCCCGTGTGTCCGTAATGTGGTCAGACCTACGAGAATCAAATGTATCCTTCAGCTCATTTCAGCACAGATTCTTCTCTCCATCTAGACAACCCTGGGAGTACTTTTCTGATCATTCTAACCCATCATGGATCGCTGTATGCTTCATAACTGTTGATTCTAGCTTACAAAGGTAACAGAGTGCGACGAGGTGAAGAAAGGCAAAGATTTGCAGCATGTCAATATGTTACGGGCTAGTGGCGACTCTTAATGACATATTGCCGGATTGAGTGATTGATTCCAATTCCTCGTGTAGCTTCAAGCTTATGCTCAGATATTTTTTGGTTGATATACTGGCTAGACGTTGACCTGGCGGCTCAAATTCATATAGTATTGCGTCGTACGTGGAACCATTCGTGCCAGCGTGTCCTGTAAATACTTGCGTATTACCCCTATTCAGTTTCAAAATCATGATTCCTCACCACTCAAGGGTGAGATATCCTTTACTCATTGTATGGCATACCAGAAAGCGGTTCCTGGACACAGTGGCTGTTTCTAATGGATGATGGTTGTTTCTACCCTCTACCTCGTAGGCTTCCGAGCTACAACATCGGACTTTTGATTTTTTTTTTTTTTTTTGAAACCAATGGTTACTCAATGTGCCTGTGGATATATAAATGGTTATAAATATAACGATGGAAGCAATAGATTGCTATCCCGACGCCCGACGTGTATGGACACACTCCACGGATAAATAGAGATTGACGCTCTACACAAGTGCCAACCCTGCATCTCTGGTTTTGCAGATATGGCAAAGATCCCGACCAAACATCTTTCTAAATCATCTTGATATTGCTAAATGGAAAGGTGTTAATTATAATTATACTTGTAAAGAAGTATAACTATCTCTAAATCTGAACCAGTACCACAAGGTTCAGGGTTTCGGTTGGGTCTCGACTTTCAAGCTGCGTGGCTAGCTGAGCTGAGCAGCCACATAACTGGATGCACGTCTCCGACCTATAATTAAATATTTCACTCAAAATAGAACAGATTAAGCATGCATATACAATGATAGGCTCATTGCTGTATCCACTATTCATCACGTACATCTGATTTACCACTCAAGGCACGTTATTATTGCTTTTTTCTAGGTATGTACGGAATTCTGGTCAGAGTCGATGCAACCCCACGTACATATCACTGCGGGGTCTCAGCGGATGAGATTCCCCCTAATATTTTCATTTACCATCCCGTATAATTCACATATATAAAGGGCTTCGACTATCTATCTATCCCACACGAAACCCTCCCTCTTTAATAGAGATCTGAATCCCACATTAAATAAACAAAACTCCCGCTAGCCCCCTCCGATGCCATAAAAATGAGCGTAGGTCTACTAATGGCTGTTCCCACATATACATTACTAACTTGATCAGAACATAAAACACTACAAAGAAGAAGACTTGGAGCCGATCTCAAATTTGACCTGGCATCAAGTTGAAACATTCCTCAAAGCTGCCTACGATCCCCGATTCTGTAGCTCCACAGCCGAAGCGGATGACAACATCGAGAAAGGCGTCACCGGGGACGCCCTCGCCGCATACGAATCATTTCCACATCTGATTTGGGCTATGGTGAAGAAAGGGGATATAAGTGTCACGGATAGCTTCCCGCGCGCGAATCCTCCCGTTCAGCCTGGGAGAGATGTGCATGGAAACCTTGACTATGCCCTGGGAGAGTACGCTAAGGATCGGTCTCCAAACGCATGGAAAATGGTGGAGGCAGTCTTCTCCAGGAATGGGTTCACCGATGCCGTGAAGGCGAAGGTCGCCAAGGCAGTTTATGATGCTCTGTTCAAGTTCATCGATATTATTGCCCCGATGTTGCAGGAGTCGGCCCTGGTTATCGTCAAAGCCGACCCAAGAATGTCATTCTATGATCCAGAGCTCTATGGTGGATTTGGCAAACGCGGCAAGGGAAGACTTGAGTCTTCAGCTTTCTCTCGGCAGGTGTGGACTGGTCATTTCAAGGGAGATGGGGATCTCAATACAAAGACAAAGAGAGCCATTCATGCGATCATTTTCATGGCTTCGAAGGCCTGATTCCCACAATTCTTGCGCTAGGGTGAAATGTACAAGGATACTGAAAGTTCAAAAGACTAGATAATACGAAGTGGATTATTCTAGCAATTAAACCCTTTGGATGCAATTCTCAAACGTATTAACGCCCATTATGATTGTTGATACTTGATGTAATTTACCAATTACTGTGTTCTCTGCCATTCCTCCTTCGATACTACTTTCAACAACATATTGCAACTTAACTGTAGTGACTCGAAATTTAACACTGTATGCTTCCATAAATAGAATTGGACTCTTGCGACACGATTCTGTGCTAGTTTCTGTTGTCGCAACTTGTTCCGCATCTTCCCTGTTGCTTTGCGTCGGTGTACGGTGCTTCTGCTCCAATCAAAGCTTTCTTGTTGAAGCTGGAATATTTCGTCTGTCTAGCCATTGGTCAAGAAAGTGGATAGTATGGATAATATATTACCGACTACTAAACGGGTTAGATCTCCAGTGTTTCTTCCAACAGCTAACCAAATGTGCCCCGGCTTTGGGGCCTCTTCTCTGTATAAACCCGGCTATACAAATTGGCTTGATATCAAGACTAGGTTTGAAGCGAGCTCATGTTGACCCATAATGAGTACTTGAGATTCAGTATCTTACAGTGAGGCTGATACAGCCCCTACCAATATGCCTCAGACTTCTTAGACTCGTCCAGATGATGGCCAACTCAATGATATCGCCACCTAGCGTAGAACATATAACATGTGCCCATGTATCATGCTCTGTAAGCAGACCTAGCGTCGCACCACCCGATTTTCATGCATTGCTGGTACAAGCGCGAGGATGCTTAAAGTAAGGGCTGGGCGTCTTAATTAACTATCCAACTGAGGTGGAATGATATGATTGAATGAGGGTCGAGACGTCACATACGTAAAATGGCAGGTGCTTTTCGGCACTGCAAGCTAACCATAGGTGGAGATGCAGCATATCTAACTCTAGATCAGTCAAGGTTATCACACTACCCTAACTTTACTTTCCAAGCTAACTACGCTAGGTGGTCCGTGCAGTTCACGACAGGTAACCTATTCCGTCGCTACCATTGTGTGTCAAGGGCATGGGCCAATGGGTTATATAATGCATTTTTGCAGTCATGAGATGCATCCATCATTCTAGACACAAGACACCTTGTGACATAGAAGATATACAAGTCGAACCATATGTCCATGAACATAGTGAATAGTATTTGCTTGCCACATTCCGTTGCAGGGAACTAAGAACATCGGCGAAATATTAGTCTTCATTTCCTACTATATGGAATCGACTAGCTATATTCTTCGAGCCTTGTGCCAGAGCTTCCTGACTTACTCAAAGCAGTATTGTAAGCAATATCCGGCAGCTAGACGAAGAATTTCCCGCCGATCGCAATTAGTTTTGGGCACTTGGTATCCGACATCCCGCCCTATTCTATCACCCACTGCTCTTATCCCCATTAGGGATGCGCTGCACCAATATTGGGATTTGAACGTTCTAATCCCGAGCAGACCCACGCTCTTGGCAACGCTAATACACATAGCCTCTGATATGTGACAAATTTGTAGAGACGAATAACAGATGTTTTTTGCTGCAGAACCTTCGATTTCGAGATCCTGCACCTGTAGCTACAGAAAGTGAGGCTCAGTTGTATTCATTCGCCAACCACTCAGCCTCGTGTGTATGTCTCCTTCTACATAATCATTATCTATTGATACCAAGATAGACTATACTCGACAGTGAAAGTCCACTATAGAATAAAAAATATAAATCAAGCCGTATATCCTCCAGATGCTAAAGCAAGTAAACCAGCTCTCTACATCAATATTACCAGATTCTCTCTGCCGGACACTTTCTCGACCTTCTATCCCCTAACAACACTGAGTCCCTACAAAGACGGCGAAGCCTTCAATGGCGCCCTGGGCGCTGGCCTCAACAGTGGATGGGCTGGAGCTGATGCTATCTCCGGCGTTGTCAATTTAGTGGACCAAGGCGAGGGTCAATGAGCAGCTGCAGAGAGTTCAGTACCCCGACGGTAAGCTCAGGGTTGATCATTCGGCTCAGTATCAGGCTGCAAATCCAGTGTGTCCTCAAATTTAGGGAGATAGTATCCACTACGACTGACCTATTCTCTAGACTAGCAGCAATAATCCTTATGCTCGGAATTAGCCATATGTTCTACGGAACGAACACGCTATTAGTAAAACATCTAATTTTTCTTACAATGAGCTGTCAAGAAAGCTAACTTGGAGCTCGTCGCAGTGATAAGTATGCCATTGAGCCTAGTAGGTTATTACTCTACTAGGAAGGCTAGCGTGTTTTTATTTTCGAATACAGAGATTAATGATATGATGCTGTGATGTCTTCTTTGGAACAGCGCTACAGAATTGTATCTAGTATGTAGGTATGCGTATATGAATGATAGTATTGAGGGCTTTTTTTTGGTCTCTTGAAATTTAAAGATCGTAGATCGTTCTGTTCAGCAAGGGATACAGAATAGATATTTTGTGGATGAATTTATTAACATACCGCATAAAATGTGCGACAAGATTCAATTGGCCGTTGAGAATCTACCTAATCCTAACTCGGTTAGCTCGTTCTTTTCAGGAGAAACCAAATGAAACAAATCTCTCAAACATAGCAAACGTAGCAAACGTAGTAAACGTAGCAAACGTAGCAAACATGAATGATGAAGCAACGAGATCTTAATACGCCAATCACATAGGGCGCTCGAGTAAACGCAAACATTGTAAAAGGCTCAAACTTAGCCTACAGTTCGTTAAATCAAACAATGATGCCTATATAAAAGAGGCTCGCTTCTGCGAAATATGTAGATTGTTGTAGAGACTTTCCTATCCAAGAATTGTGTATTATTTGAGTATTGCAATGGCTTTCAATCGCATCGCTATTTACGGGCATCGGGGCTGGGCTAGCTCCGCAATTGTCGAAGCCCTCAGCTTGTCGGGGGCTCCTATCACGGTCTTATACCGCCCAGGCTCTGATACATCAGCCCTTCCAAGTCATGTCACCGCCGTTCAAGTCGATGTAGCAGATCAGGAAGCCCTAGTTAATGCTCTCCAGGAAATTGACATTGTCATGTAAGTCCCTAAATAGATCTTACCTACAAGGGAAACAATGAAAAACAAAACGAAATTAATTATGCCCGATCTCGTACTAACATTGGTATATGCTAGATCCCTCGTTGGCCACGAAGGCGTATTAAGACAATATCAACTCGTCACTGCCATTGCCAAAACGAAGGTGCAACTATTTGTCCCATCAGACTTAGCTGCGCGATATGATGAACAGGGCATGCGCATCCCAGTTAACCAATCAAAGGGACTAGTGGAAACCGCAGCACGAGATGCGGGCATTCCAACAGCAGTGGTTCTGACGGGAAACTTCGCGGAGTTCGCACTAGCTACACCGTATGCACAATCTCCCTTCGTTCCATTTGGGCACGACTAAAAATATACAAGAGCTATGGGCGTGGACTACATCAACAACAGGATTATCTTCACCGGCGACAGTGCTACCCAGCCCATCAATCTTTGGTGAGTTCCCAACATGAATAGCTATGCTGCATATTCTCTGACAGGCTTAACAGTACACGGGCCTATGTTGCAGCAGCGTATGTATCTATATTCGCCTTTACTCCGATCGATAAACTCAAAAATCGGACATTGGCGCTTTCTGAACTGAGGCCAACTGGGAAAGATATAGCCGCGGCATTGACCGAAAAATTTGGTTCCCGAACCCTCAGCACATCGGAAACTACGCAGTCCATTAATGAGAAGATCGAGAATGCCATAGCATCTGGTAGCGCTTTTGCATTGGCATACTACTGTCGCAAGATATGGGGAACCGGGCAGCAAGTTGCCATGGTAGGACAAGATATGTGGGACCTGAAGGAGTATCCCAAAGCATGTCTTCGTGATCTTCTCATTGACGGCAACTTGCAATCCTATCGTGACATGCCTGTAGAAGTGGTGAACCTTTTCAGACCCCAACTAGAGTTATGCAAATAAACAAATAGGAAGTTAGATTATATCTATGTCCGAAGTCCAGGTCTTGTATAGACATGTCTGCCGACATCGCTATCTAGTTTTCGCTTCTTATCACGAGCTCCGGTACTGGGGAGGCAGACATAGGATCCGACGCGGAGTTAGACGGTGCAAGAGGTTGAGAAACAGGTGGTTGAGAAACGGCAAGAACAACAGCGTCTTACGAAGTAGCTATGTCTGCGGGGACGGTGCTGAGAGAAATAGTGATTTGAGAGACGGGCTTTAGAGGAATGTGTCAGGGGTAGCGCCCGGTATGAGGGCTGCCCGGTTGCGACGCCAATCTGAGTATTCAAGAAAGGCCGTGCAGAGTGATTGCTCAAGGCTGGTGCCCCGTTCCCGTAAGAAACTGAATTCGAGAAAAGCGTAAGAAATCCGGGAAGATGCCTTCTTACGGTTATAGCACATCTCAGAATTCCGTTATCCCGTCGTCAAGATCGTTTATGACATCCCGAAGGCATTCGGAAAATTTGAGATTGTCGCAGGTATTTAGGGCAGTAACTTTGCGCTCGGCCAGAGGGTTCACGCCATCTGTAATGGTATCCTATAATTGTCCACCCTGTTATAGCCTCGAATTAGCTCTCTGCTTTCTGCCCCTTTAGCCCCAGCAGTTGTTCGCAGTCGATTTCATCAGCCTTGGCAATTAGTCAAGTCGATTTAACCGATCTAATCACTGATGTTCCATTGTTTTGAAACCTGTCCAGAACACCTGTCTCATCTCCACATGTGACACGTTTATTCCCTATACAGAAGGGCGTCGGTGATGCAGGGGTAATTTGTAAGATGTTAGACCCGTGTTAAGATCCACTCCGCACTTCTCCACAGTCATTAGACAAGGCATATATAGCATATAAAACCCGAAGTTCTGTTTTTAGGTAGAGTCGCACTCTACTACGTTTCCGTTATGTAGAAATTCAGCTCTATAGAGTCCCATGATCGTACTCGGTTTCATGGCCCAAACCAAATCCTTACACTGATATGACGGCTCCCGATCCCGCTACTCCAAGCCGACCCATTAGGCAGCCTCTTCTATAAACCGGTTCAATATATGAGGCGGATATTGATAAATCCGGGGCATCAGACTACATCTCATAACCGATGCTTAGTGGGATATTAGAGCAAGACAAAAGGGAATATCGATCCCCGACTCTAGACCATCGTGCTGAAGATAGATTGTCATACTGATCTGGGCGCTGTGATCAGCAGTCACAGCCATATTATCACTTTAAAATCCCTGCCCGTTGTGAACTAGAAACGCAAATCGTTTAATGATAATCCGGCCTATGGGAAGTAAAACAATACAGGATGCTGAGACATTCTGCCTCTAGATAAGTTTGGGAAGACATCAAGATATATTTTTAGCCTGGTGGCAAGATCCCCGCGGGGTCTGGTAGAGCGGCTGCTGAACTCCTGAGATCTTTTGTAAAACGTTTCAGTTAAGTGGAGTAGTAGTTCGTAGAGAAATGGTATTCAAGCTAAGGGTGGCTGCTTCGTAGCTGTTTCTTGAGTGCTTGTCTACACAGGATTGGGTACGATTATTACCCTAATAACCCAGATTGACTGCCTATACTAGACCCTTGTATTCGCCCTATACGGAAGGCAATTCCCGAAATTGAGGAGACAAGGAACAGGATCGATAGGTCACCTCGACCGGGAATATTCCGCGGGAAAAAAGGGTTCGATATTAGCCTCAGGCAAGGCTAAACTCTAAACTGACAGTTTCAGAAAGGCAAACCCTACCTAATTCACTTTAGGTAAGTAGGGTTTCAGGTAAGGTGCCTTTCCAGAACACTGCCTCTGAAGTCACTTCCTTCAAGACATTCGAGGCTTGGAAATAAAAAAAAATAAAAAAGTTAAAGATACCTTTCTCATTCTAGGTATGTTAACCAGTCTGATTTTCTTGATTCACCCAAGCAATGTTTCTCCGCTTAGTTAAGCATCTAGAAAAGAAATTTTTCCTTTTTGGCCACCACATGGAGTTCTCTATCCGCGCGGGTCTACCATGGTTCTAGCCAGGGGAGTCTTGGCTGCTCTCGTAGAGATTGCAGAGATGAGTATGTATCCAGAGCGGTATAAGTGGAGTGGTTACATGATACGAAAGCAAAATCAAATTACAAGGCTATAGGCACCAGTGCTAATTCCTCATATGAGCCCCTGTGAGGGACTCCCACCAGCTGTTTGAGCGGTCTGTCTATCTATTATGGCAATAGTAGAGGTGGGTCTGACAAACATTGGCGCCTTTTTACGGAATCGGCTGGCAGGCGATCGGCACTATGGTAGTGAAACCTGGGACGACAGCCTGTGGACAGATCAATGGAACCCACTGAAACAACTAATGTAGGGCCCCATCAGGGACAGCCTGTTGGGCCGTTTTCGACTGGTATAAAAGATCAACTCGCAGTCTTTCACTCGACAGTCTTCTCGAAAACCAACTTCCTTCTTTCTACCTCCTATACATTCTTTACAAGCCCTGGTGGCTGTTGAACATTAGCTTTAAGTCGATCTTTAGCATTTATTTCAATCTTTTCATTTTGCGAGCCTTTCTTGCATCTCAGCTATCAAAATGCGTTTCTTCCAAGCTCTCGTCGCTCTCCCGCTCATTGCCGGCGCCGTCGCCAGCCCTCTGGACACACGCGCGACCCTTGAAAACTGCAGCGGTGAGAGAACAGAAATGATCAACAACGCCATTGCCCAGGCCGGCAAGATGGCCCAGGCGGGAGTCGACCTTATCCGCTCCAGATCCGACTACTCGAACAATCTCTTCCAGGCCTTCTTCAAGGTCACCGATGACCAATCCAAGAACCGCGTTGTAAGCGCCTTGGAGAGAATCGCTCAGGAAGCGCGGGCCGGAAACCAGGGCGTTGTGTCCTACTACTGCACACCGGAGGGTATCAACTGTGTTGACAGCCACGCTTTCACCATGACTGCCTACGGTGAGACGGATGGAACCTACGGACGCATCCGCACTTGCCCGGCATACTTCACCAAGTTCCCCTCGTGGTCGAATTCCTGCGATGTCCTGGATCAGGCCACTTCCAGCTTGCACGAGATGGCCCATACCAAGGGTGTCTTTGGGCCTGAGACGTATGGCTACGATCAAATTCATGGACTGAATGCTGGTGCTGCGTTGGAGAATGCGGAGAGCTACGCGTTCTTCTCTAAGTGTAAGTTTTGGCGAATTTCTCACCAATTGACGAGTCTAACGTGGATTACAGCGGCTTTCCTCAACTGCCGGCCCTAAGCTGAGCCATTACTTCCTGAGACAAAAAGCATTGTTGAACGATTGATTGAGTTTGGGGTTGGTGGTGTTGTCTGGGGTAGGGGTTACGTTCTGGTGGTTTTGTAATCAGCTCTCATTCTTTTCATATTGTGGTGTGGAAGTAGTCGGCGTCCGATCATTGTACTATACATCTCAGGAGACTACTACTACTACTACTACTACTACTACTACTACTACTACTACTACTATCTATTTATTTTTATATAGTAGGATCTTCTGAATTGTTTTGTATATCTGTGGATGATTTCTTGGGTTTAATGCTCTGTGGATACGTAACGCAACACATACTTCGCATATCGTACTAGCAAATCTGTAACTACCGGATAATCCGGAACAAGCTTCTAGGACTGTTCGGTATTCTATTCATTGGCATTATGTTAGTCTGTTTCATGGTATGTCCGAGATGTAACATACCGGGACATGTAGTGGATCAGTGCGGCAGTAGGGTAGGATCGTAGAAATTGCCGATATTTGATACAATGGTCCACTATGGAAGTATAAAGTTTCTATGTATCGTCGTTGACTAAAGCCTCTGTAAAGGATAAAAAAAGATCATGAATGGATGGGGGTAAAAAGAAAAGAAAATACTTCCTACCCGTAGGCCCAAGGTAAAATATATATCGATCCGGCACATCAAAAAAGCATAGCCTTGCAAAAGATAACCTACAATGTATTATACACTGTGGAACTCATTCAGCTCTTCAGTACGGCAGCCACTCGAGAGAAATATTATTATAACTTACTTTACCTGCAGCCTTCGCACCATTGATTGGTTTTGGTACTACTTTTCTTCATCATTACTCCTTTCAAGAGCGGAAACTTCGGCACTAAAGGAAACAAGAGATGAACCAGAAAGGTAAAAATAAAAATAAAAAAGGGGGTTCAATTCAAGCTGCTATATATTCCAATCCCTTAGGTCGCCTTTAGAACCTTTTTTTCATTGATGGTAGTGCAAGATATTGGTAACAGCGGGTTGATAGTCAGATAACTTAATCGGGAAAAGCAGGCAACCATGAACGATGGACCAGCCAGCCAGCTCAACAGTCAAGGGTCGGACTTTTGTGTACATACTCTTTTGGGCTTAGTTAGTGTACTGAGGGACTTATTAATCAGCTTCTGACGGATACGCACGTGATTTAGTCATCTGATTCAGCGAATTGCTGAACTGATAGTTGTCCACTATTCCTGATTAAGCAACATTTACGCTGGCCAATTCATATGTGTATCTCTATGGGTAGGTGTCGAGCAGTAACTTCTTGTTGAGTCTATTTCATTGCAGATATAATTAAGCAGCATCAGTTGCATATCATTGACTGGCAATAAAGATAGTCAATCGTACAGATTATATGATAGCGGGGAGGTTAGCCAAGGACAACAATCAAAGGGGGGCCACCATAAAGAAAGGAACAGTCTGCTGAGCTAAGGAAAAGCCCAATAAACCTTTGTAGAATGAACTTCTCAATAATGGCTATTTATCTAGATGTTGCTTGAACGGGAACTTGAAACGGTTGACAATGCATCCCTCATGACCCCACACTCAGTCAGCAACAGCGTTCCCCCACAGCCCCATTAGGACAATATACATCTAGTCTCGAGCCTGAGGGCTCACCACGAGTCATAAAAGGTTGATTTTATGATGGTATATGGGAGATCAATGTGTTCTACGGGGTCTGGAAAAAGGAATATGAAGAACAGGGGAAAAAAGAAAAGGAAAGAATGGAGAGGATTTACATGTCATGCTCACTTTGTAATGTTACCCTGCTTTATACGGAGTAACAAGGGTGCCGAATGATGATTGGATGGGCGACGGCTGTTCTGGAAGAGGAATAGCCTGGGAGGAGAAAGGAAGATTTTACGATTGGAAGATAATGTGGGATAGGGCTAACGAGTTTGCTGCCTGAACCATAAGGCTGAAAGACAGATATACTTCCTGACCGCCCAGCGGCCGTGAACAACAGATGCATGACGGCATTGTTCAATTTACAGCCTTCAGAGAGATCACAATCATAGAAACACTACCTGAAAGGATATACCAGAAGATATACATGGGATAATGATCATTGCACAACACCAGGGAAGTATGAGAAGCAAGCAGAAGAAGAGGACGATCTTGGAAATAGTATCATGTGACCACATGTCACGTGGGACGCCCGGTCGGTTAAGCGAGACTTGGCGGAAATCGGAATGCACACCAAAATTGCCCAACCTCACAACCACCCGAACAACATCGCAGCTTTTCGAGGTCGACAAATAATACGCCAAAATGGGTCGCGTTCGCACAAAGACCGTCAAGCGGTCCGCCAAGGTCATCATTGAGCGTTACTACCCTAAGCTCACCCTTGACTTCGAGGTCAACAAGAAGCTGTGCGATGAGGTCGCCATCATTGCCAGCAAGCGTCTGCGCAACAAGGTAAAATCCCCTCGTCCGCCAGTGAGGTCAACGTTGAAACTAACGAAGGATTTTTTTTTTTTCGCTGGAATAGATTGCCGGATACACCACTCACTTGTATGAACTCCCGTGTGCTTGATATTTGCGACGATGGACTGGTCTCGAAAGGACAAGAAAGAAACAAAGAACCCCACGACTAACTCGACTTTTTTCCAACTCAATAGGATGAAGCGTATCCAGCGCGGCCCTGTTCGTGGTATCTCCTTCAAGCTCCAGGAGGAGGAGCGTGAGCGTAAGGATCAATACGTTCCTGAGGTCTCCGCTCTCGACTTCAGCCAGCACTCCGAGACTGGCAAGCTCGACGTTGACCAGGACACCAAGGATCTCCTTAAGAGCATTGGTGTATGTGATGGATACCTCTTCCTTCCGGATCCCGGATGACGCTGTGCTAACCCCAACGACCCACAGTTCGATGCTATCCCTACCAACGTCATCCAGGTTTCCCAGCAGCAGGTCTCTGACCGTCCCCGCCGCTTCGTCCGGTAAATAGTTAGTCGTGCAGGATGAGACGGATTAGGGAACACCAAAAAATGACATGATACGGTTGACCTCCCTAAGGGAATGGTGGTGGTGATGATGATGTGACTTTTCCAGGGATGGGTAATGGCGTCAAAAGACTTCAGGAATAGTTACTTTGGAGAAATAGGTTCCGGGCATCTTTAGGGTGAAAAAATGATACGCCAGACCTTTTCTCGAATTTCTGTCATGTTTTAGCAGTTCTGTAAATCGCTGAATTGCACCCGAGGGCAAAGAATGCTTCTTTTGTCATGATCAAGACATCTCGTTCCACCGCCATTTTCTTCGTGTCCTTAGATATCCGGTCAATATGAGCCAGTATTCACGAAGATAAGCCTCCTTGCAAGGGTTCGTAGTTGGTACCCTAGAATCGGCTCTATTTGGTAGGAATAAATGAGCCAGCTTGCCCAGGTTACGCTTATTATGTTAGCATATCCCGGTCAATCAAGAAGATGATCCAGCGATTGGACGAGCCTTGCCTTATATAAGATATCAACCTACTTTAAATGTCATGTGTGTGGTCCAGGCCTTTATTCTATGTTGAAGTTCTACATTCGTCAGGCGGGAACAATCAAGCGTTGTGGTTACATGCATTTCATTACTAACTATGCTATATTGAGTAACCATTCCAGTCAACAGCTGCGCAGCTAAACTTCAACCCTACTTGGACCATTTTTATCGACATACCGTTCAGCCTAATGCTATCTCCCGTGGATATATATATTTAACCATCATGAGCCTCCCACAGCACTACCGCGACAGTCACCCACTGAATCTCAAGACGAAGACTTCACTTTTCACTTAATGCCATGCCAGAAGACGTTCAAGTGTATTTCATTAGTGCATAGCGATTGTCATCTCTTTTAGAGACGACACTGAACATATACAAATCCATGCCTCGGATTCTGCGCTTTACCTGTTCAGGAGCCAAGCTTTTGGACACGGAGCATGTGACATGCCGATTAAGATCAAGCTACTTTTGAAGGGAATCATTATTTATTATTTATCATTATATATCCATTTTATCTTGATGAATTCCCAATTCCTTGATTTCTATGCCAGTAGGTCGGTATAATAGGCGCCCCATGCAATTTCCTACTCGCCCCAATAGTGACTTAGACATTCTGTAAGGGCGCGTCACGAGCAGTCGCTTCAACGGCAGGTGCGCTTTTCGCTTTTTCAGACGTGTCTGCTCTGGGTTCCGTCTGCGATTCCGAAGGGATTGACTCAGAAAACAATGCAGCATGCGGCTTTTGCTTTATTTCAGCCGGTGGTGGGGTGTGGTTTTGGGGTCTATCCTCTTCTCCAGTGGTGTGCGTCACCGTCGGTTCATCGGGCACATGTATGATTGTTTCCACTGGTAGTTCTGCGGGCAGTGAGACACTTGATTCAGCATGCAGCTCGGCCGGGAAATGACGAGAATTTGGCTGCCCTCCATCCGGGGGCAATTCCACCGGTGGCTGATGTTCAGCTCCTGTATGCAACTCCAACCCCTGAGGATCTGTCCCCAGACTTCGTGTATTTGGAGTATTTGGTTCTGAAGGGGCCATCGTGGCCTCCCCCTGGAATCTGGGTGACTCTAAGATGCGCAGAAGGGACGCAGCCTCGGCTGGCGGGGGGATCTCCCCACTGAGCAACTGACTCGCAGTGGCCTTGCAGTTATAGAGCTTTTTATTTGCGGACCTTCGTTCCACCAACAGACCCCCTTCCACGCTGACCCCTCCGAATAACCCTTTGGTCTTCGAATACGCGTACATCATCGCGACTCCATCCAAATTAGCATTCCCAGCGAATTCGGCATTTCTGCCCACGGGCCCAAAGGCGATCGAAATGTTTGCGCCTAAGGTTAAACTCCCCATTCGCAAGAAGGAGCGAAGCGCGGCATCATCGAGAATAAAGACGAAATCGGTCAATTCGAATCCGAATTGGCCGCCGAATCCGACTCCGGCCAGCGAAATCGCGGACGGGCCAGACCAGCTGCCGTTGTCCAACCGTGCGATCACGAGCCCGGACCCGAACCGGGCGGATCCAAGCATTCCGGCTTTGGCTACTGTGCATATTGCCAGTCCCTAGAAGGAGAGTTAGGAAACTTCATCTGCTTAAGATTAGAATTGTTTTGCGTACCTTGGCATTGGCAAGCACTTTAGCTGGGAGCTCTTTCCCAGGGTTGCCGAAGTTTCGTGCATTCACGAAGGATTCAAGGATCTGACATGCTTTTTCGCACTCGCCTGCTGCAGTGTTAATGCTTACACTCAATGACTGGCAAGGGCTATGGTAAAAAGATAGAATACATACTGCGCAAAGAAGCAGGCAGCGGGTTGTGTATCCCTCGAGGCATGTCGGATGTATGCCTGTGAAGACTGTGTCATGAATCAACTCCAAAGATCCGGGATAGTCCGCGACAGACATTGTAAAACGAAGGGTGTGAACCATCAACAAGGCAGAATCAGGGGTTAAGGCTCCCTCGCGTGCAATGTCTGATTCTGAATAGGCGCCATAGCCACGATCGCGCCATTGGTCCTTCAGCAATCTTGGCTTCGGGAATTCCCCATCTCGGGACCGTTGAGGTTTAGTGCTTATGCCGCCAAGATACCGAGCTAAATCCTTGGTCTAGCGTCTGAATATCATCATGATCACCTCGTCTAATCGCATGAGAGATTTGGATCATTACTAATTGCCTCTAGTTTCAGAGAGCATCCGCTTATAGACGACCGTCTACTTGGGCGCATAAACGCTCAACATGTCCTGTCCTCTCCCAGCCTCGTACGATCGGGAGGGTTTCCGATAGAGTAACCTCCTAAACCGACCGGGTAATTCATCGACCTGATCAACCTCAGTCTCTTTGCCTATGTTCTTCAACCCATCGCCTCCCCGCGCCAGAATGTCCCAATGGACACCGTTCAGTCCCCAAGGCGGACCAGGCTGGGTCAGATCCTTGTACATGGGGAACTCCAGACAAACCAAGACTCCGTCGGGTCGTACTAGCTGGCCCATGCGCGCTACCCACTGCGGGCGCATCTGCGGGTGTAAAGCGCAAAGGAACTGCTCAAGTCAGTTTCCTCCCGATGCGCATCAACAATCAAGAACCGCCAAGGCGAACATACCGTGTAATCATACACTAGGTCAAATTTGACTTCTCCGTCTGTGGAGACCTGTCGTTCCCAGTTTTTAAAGAAATCTCCCTCCACGAAAGTAACACTCCCCGGCTCCACCGGTCCTGTCCACCCAGCCCCAAAGTTATACTTTTGAGGCTTTCGTAGTTCAGTTGCCGCGTATTTTCTGGCGGCGGCTACCCCAGTTGCTGATATCTCGAGCCCGTAGGCATCAAAACCATGTAGAGCGAGCATGACTACGTCGTAGCCACGTCCACAGCCCTGGTACGGTACGCTGATTAGTATCGACCCGCTTGGGAGGTTCCAAAGAACGGAGCTCATACGGGTACGAGGGCTTTTTTCCGCTCGCCATTTGACTTTGTTGGTTGGAAGATGGCGTTTTCCTCTTCCTCGATGAGGTCAACTAGTGCGAGAGAGGGTCTCCCGCGATCCCAGAGACCACTCTCATTTGAGCCCCAGAGGGAAGACCAGCCGGAAGCGTGGCCATTCAGCGGACTGGCGACGTTAGATTAAGCTCGATCGCAATGCTGAAATTAATGCTGGAGTAAAATGACTCGCGTACCGGTCCTGAAAGTGACCGATGAGTCGGCCTTGAACTACGGGTGCTGTTGTTGGCGCTGGGGGCTCCTGCGAGATGCTCATTACGGTAGATATAGAAGGGAATTCTTTAATGAACTGTATAGATGTATACTGTGGCATGGACCGCAAGAGTCGTTTTATATGCGACGGGCTGACATGACGCGGAGATAATCCCGGATGTGGGTCTAAATATCGGCCACTTAGTCACGAATTGAGTCGCCGACGGCGCACGGATTATCCAATTATGGGTCTGGGCCATACTGGTTATATTGTAAGTTCACGTCAAAGTTCAGTTTCTTGGACTGATCGAATGTTATTAGAATGTGCTAAATAGCCTCATTTGACTGCCTATGCCACTTGCAATACAGCACGACCGGCCACCTGACCAGTCTTCAGCTTTTCCACCCACGAATCCAGATCCTCTAATTTTCCCTTGGACAGGATTGGCTATCTCCGTATTTAGTATTCAAGCCGGAGGACTCGCATTTCGAGAAAAACTTACGTGGACAATACCCCGCGCCGTAAAATCAAGTGCTTCCTCTACATCTTTCAAGCTGCCGGTGATGTTCCCGACGATATTCAACCGTCTTAACGCTATGACGAGCGGCGGAGCACCTGCAAGAATGGCAGGGTCTTTGGGAAGACCTACCACAACCATCGTACCACCGGGACGGAGGTACATGGGTCCCCACTCGTAGACGGTCTTATTGGCAGCCGTCACGATCACGCCGTGCGCGCCGTGCTTCGTGATCTTCATGATCTCGTCCTTGAGGTCTGCGGGGGCTTTGAATTTCAGGAAATCGATGTATGCTTCAGCTCCAAGTTTCTGGCAGAGATCTCGCTTCTCATCTCCCCCATCAATAGCGATGACTCTCATGCCCATTGCTCGTGCATACTGAATAGCCAGGTGACCCAGTCCACCCCCAGCTCCGGGGAGAACGAGCCATTGTCCTGGTTTGACGGCGGATCTAGAATGAAAAGAAATTACACATTATCACAACAATGTCCCAAAGAGAGATAGAATATTCCCCTTACCGTTTACAAGCCGTATAAGCAGTCACTCCCCCACACATGATCGGCCCGGCTTCTTCATCCGTCACCCCATCCGGAATCTTCGAGGTATACCTCCCATCGACTAGACAATATTCCTGGAACGTCCCTGGTGCGGAAAAGCCACTATTAATCTGCTTCTCGCAATGAACCTCGTCATTACCATTCAAGCAGAACTCGCATTCACCACAGGTGCTCGCAATCCACTTAATTCCCGCCCGGTCTCCGATCTTCCACCGCTTCTGCATACCCTCCCCAACAGCAACAACAACGCCGGCCCCTTCGTGTCCTGCGATTCCATGACTCTGGGGTAACATACTCACGCCGAAACCCTTCCAGTCGTCGTGCAGGAGGGACTTGTCGGAGCCGCACACGCCAGTCCAATTGATTTTCACCAGGATTTGGCCAGGACCGGGCTTTTCGACGTCGATGTTCTTGATAGCCGTGGTAGCGGATTCACCCTCCCCTTGACGAACAGCAGCGCGTTGCTGTGTTGGGATAGTTGGAACAGTCATGTTGGGTAGTATTGTTCTATATACAGGAGTGGATTTACACTTCACAACAAATAAATCTGGGGAAAAGAACAAGAAGTAGCTACCTGTCTAAAGAACTTCAAGTGAGGGGTAAAAGCCCTTACCACGGCTATTCATAAACCAAACTCGTATCGGCACCTCGGCTTCGACTTCGGTTCATTCTGTGCGTTATATCAACAGGGGTACTGATAAACTTGCTTACTGCATATATGCACCTAGTTGGTATAACTCGCTCTTCTGCGGGGAACACTGGGGTTACACTCGGTGATAGCGATCGCACTCCACCTGAGGACCGGATCCGGTCCAATCTGATGAAGTAGTAGCTTGGCAACCGGGAACTTGCAGCAGGCTAATGCGTCATGAGACCTTTTCTCCGCACGAGTACCTGATTTAGCTCCCTTTTCACTGGGTTGAGGGTTGTTATTGGTTGCTTATTGGTTGGTTGGTGTTTTCTGGTGGCTAGTTTAGTGGGATCATCGATGTGATGAGTGACCAGTCTAGACTGATGCGATGCATAGATATTTAATATAAGCAAAAATACTAGCCGATGGATATGTATAAGCTGAGTGCTATACTACCAAGAGCTACTACTGGATGAGGGCGTTTGAGGTCATATGAGAACCTTATAGTAGGCCTTTCCATTCTCTTTCTATACAATAAAGTTTGAAAAGAACACGGTATAAATGAGGGATTCATTAAATTGTAGCATACATATCAGAGGCGCATTGGCTATTTACACGACGCCAGTTTTACTACAGTTCATTGACTATGACAGGGATCCTCAACATGTCACCTAAGCTGAATGCCTAGAAAATATGGAGATATCAGTCTCATCCTAATGTATCCTGGCTTTGATACGTGGCTACTTGCCACTACGGAGTTATTGTATCTGGTCGGACAAGCTCATTGGCAGCGCTTAACTGTTTAACGCAACAGTTGAGGATGAGCTGGAGCTCAAATCATCGGCTCGAGCCTAGAAGCCTAGCACTATGGGTCGTTGGACCTACCCATGATAGATATACCGAGCATTTGTACTTCATACCCCGTTATCGCCGAATATACTTGATTGAGTACTAGTTTCCGACCATATCATTATCCTCAGATATGGTTGCTCATAATTATCATAATGTGATTCCCACGGTTTTCATACCTAGGCCACTGAAGGTGGTGGTCATCGGTGCTGGGTTCGTTTTCCTATCAGGGCTTTATATCCGCTTTAACCTTTTGTGAGACAGGATATCGGGCATTCAGTTCGCCTATGATGTCGTGACTCAGATGTCTGATATTGACTTAGAGATATATGAGAAGAAGCCTGAAGCAGGCGGGACATGGTTCGAGAATAGATATCCGGGGTACGCACCCTATACATCTCCCCAAGCCCAGTTCACGGAATAAGAAGGGCGCTTTTGTCACCGATTCTAGCTGCGCATGTGATGTACCCGCTCATGGGTACTACTAATATAGCTGGATCCTTCCTGGTCGAAAGTGTACGTTCTGGCTGACGAAATACGCGCCTATCTGGATACTGTTATTGACAAGCATGATATTCGGATAAATTCTACTGTCACTGTATCTCTGCGGCATGGAGCGAGGAAAGATCGCAGTGGACTTCTACATTTCGACATGAGATTTCTCACGAGGAGACTGTCGTTTAATCTGATATATTGATCTACGCCATGGGAAGACTGGATAAATATCAAATCCCCTCCTTTGAAGGTCGCCATAAGTTTAAAGGTCGAGTGATTCATACGGCTACGTGGCTTAATGAACTTGACATCCATGGGAAATGAGTTGTCATCCTTGGGAATGGCGCGAGTGGGATTCAATGCGGGACTAGTATCCAATCTGGTATGCCCATTTCTCGTTTCAGCAACCTCGTAACTGACAACTGCTGAAGAAGCCGCGGAGGTCTTCAACTTTACACGACTTGCCCTATGCCTCGGCCCTACCCCTTTCGAGGCTGAGAATCGAGTGCATAGGTGTAATAAGAGGGCATATACCAACTGCTTCGATACTGATTAGGGATAGATAGCGAAGAGGAGAAGCTCTAATTTAGGAGAAATACTCAGGCCTATTATAGATTTCGATTGATTATGGAGAAAGCCATGTTGTCGGCATTCGCGATTCTCTGGAGGAGCACACGCTCCACAGTAAAGGTCTTTGATCTCTGGCGGAGCCGTATCTGAAATCCCAAAGTAGATGATCCTGAATTACAGGGGAAGATGAACCCGGATGTTACCCCGGGATGTCGTCGATGGACTCCTAGTGAACAGTACATAGCTGCTGTCTAGAAGCCGTATATTCACCTTGTGCAAGACCACGTCGCTGATCTAACAGAAGACAGGGTAAGAACGGAGACTGAGGACGAGTGTGGATGAGATGTTGTCGTCTGTGAAACCGGCTTCAATCCATATTCCCCGCGGTTTCAAAGTTGTCGGAAGTAGCGGTATGACTCTGTCCGATTGTTGGGGCCCGAGGGCCCCTGTTAGGGTTATTTGGCGGCAATGGTGGCCTAGTTTCTTAGTTTCTTTGGTCTGATGTCATGTTTCTAAGATACTCCAAAGGTTATTCTGTACTAATGCTAAGTTCAACGTTCCATCCACCGAACTGCCCGATAAATGGGTTAGCCTTAGCCTTCCCGGGTATCGAAGGGACATTGGACTATATTGTCGGAGTTCTTACTCGTCTTCAAACTGACTACCAACGATCTGTTAGCGTACGACCCGAAGCCCAGCGGGATTTCAAAAAAAAAAAAAAAAAAATGGGTCCAATCACAGATGTCGGGCATGGTATGGTCTAATTCATGCAATTCATAATGTATACCCTATTTTCTTCTCTACAGTATACCGGCCTACTAACCTATATCTTCACCAACCATACAGACAAGAATAAAGATGGGAAGGTTTCTGTTCCCTGAGCTGGATCTACCAATCATTACTATGCTGCCACCTAGATAAGCCACTGGGAGGACTTCGACTTGGTGTTCGAGGATGATCTTAATAATAGATATCAATATTTACCCAAATATACCCAAATATCGACCTGTCCAAATACTCTGGAGATCGTACCCATGCTTATGGACTCCGGCTTGCAGCCATCTTTCATGACGCCGTTGCCAAAATTCATATACTTTTGTGCCGGATTAGGCTACGCGCCAATTACGGTTACATTCTAGGTATAGTGCCTGGCCTTTCTTTTTCAACTCTTTTAGTGAAGATGCTGGTGATATTATTCACATGTATGACCCGCAGGCTCTGTGCATATCACTGTATGAGTACTAGGAGAATTGAAAGACATAGACTGGATTACATACTATCTACGCACTGTCAAGATCCCTAAATTGTAAACTGTTGCTTTCTGTGGAAGAACCAAAAGATATATTCTTTAGACCTTTTAGTGCAATTGAACGGCTTGTTGTCGAGTCGGGTTATCCACGGAATTTGAGTGGGCATGTGAGAGTCATTTATGGGCGGAAGATGCGCTATTTAAGCTGTGACGTCGAAGAGCAGGCCGTTGTTCCAATGGTCAGGGGTATATGGAAGACAGAAGACGCGGCGAGCTTCACACGAGGGGGAGGATACTAGCGGTCTCTCTGTATGAGAAGGTAAAACTGGGTCGCTAGATGACAGTGAAGGTTACACTTCGCGAATAGTCGGTCCATCTGCCTAGCACGCCATCTAAGGCCTAGACAGGGTTGAAGTCAAGTCACAGGTTCGTTCAGGGGATTAGGTTACATTGAGCATTGCGACACTGCCCCGAATGGTGGAATCTGCTCGGCCAATAAACAAACCCAAGACTCTTTTCTGGCAAGGCCGAGTTGTACGGCCGAAAATCCCTTCCAGACGTAAAACTCGCGGCATTCGCTGTTGTCTCAAAACAAGAGGATTGTCAGGATTGTTGCCAGAACAACAAATAGAAGTTCCCCAAGCATACTAGGGTTCGTAGTTAGCCATATTTTTAGTGCCCCCTAGCAGTGCCCTAATGCAAGTAGCTGCGCCGCACCTCCCGACCTTCCCGTGCCGCCCTGACTCCATGTTCCGATGCCCGGCGCTTAAGGCATTTGAAATATGGGGGCTCTCCCCCCGTGCCTGTGGATTGAAAGGGGATTAAGCCATTATTTTATTTTTGCAACCGTGGGCATAGGACCAGAGCTGCAATCATGGGAAAGAGAGTGCGCCATTTCGTCGGAGTCGAGAGCTCCGAGCAGCTGGCTTTTATCGATGAGTTGCAGGCGCTTGGGCTCAGCAACACAATTAAGCTTCCTGAGGTCAGTCAGTTGCATGAACTTGCAGCCGAGTTACATACTAATGCTGGTGGTCACAATCAGCTCGTCGTAGTGGGCGATCAAAATACCGGCAAGAGTTCCGTGCTCCAGGCCATTACCGAGGTCTCGTTCCCCGTCAAAGATACAATGTGTACACGCTTTCCGATCCAAATTTCCTTCCGGCAAACCTCCACTACGAAGGAATTCCCCGTCAAGGCTACTGTCGTTCCCGGGCCACTGTCGAAGGAAGATGACGATCTCCGCGCTCGGGTACAAGACTTCGCGATCGAGAAGAAGGAATTGACTTCAGAGGCCATGGGGGAGATTATAGACAAGGTACGCCGGGACTTTGTTACAGGTTCTCTTACTGTCGCTAATGGAGCAGGCAACGGAATGTATTTTCGGCGAGCAGAAGTCAACGAAGCACTTGACGCTCAGTGACGCGACCCTCCGAATCGAGAGATCGGGGCCGGATGAGATGCACTGGACGATTGTCGACCTGCCAGGACTCATACGGGGAGGAAAGTCGGGTAAAGGTGAAAAAGCATCGGAAAACTCCAGCAATACATTGAACGCAGAACCACCTGGCCAGAACAACGCGACAGTGGCAGAACAGCTGGCTCGCACTTATCTGGATAATGAACGAAATATCATCTTGTGAGTGCATCGACTACGATCAGGCAGCGGTGTTGTTTGCTAATGTGGTTTAGGGTTGTCGTGGACGATGTGGATGTGGAGCGACACAAGACTTTTGAAATAATAGAAACGATACCAGGTTTGCAAGCTCGATGCATTGGTGTTCTCACCAATTGTGATAGGAAGCAGGAAGGATCCGACCAATGGGTATGGCTTCTAAGCATCTTGTATACTAATACGCACTGCTGACGATAATAGATGGTAAAACTACTCCAAAACGACTTACCTACAGTTCCGCACCTGGACCATGGTTGGTTCGGACTGCGAAACAGGATGCCCAAGGAGAGGGACGTCTCTGATGCAGAGCGTGATGATCTCGAGACCCAAGAATTTGCGAAACCAGCCTGGGAAAGCATATCGAAAGATAGAACGGGAATCCGATCGTTGATGAACTATATCGACAAGGAGCGACGAGCTCAAATTCAAAAGGAGATACCCCACATTATAGCGGAGATACGTCAACTTTTCGGTGAGTGCGAAGCGCATTTAAAGAGAATGGGAGAGGCTAGGGATAGCCCACGAGCGCAGCGGTTCTTTGTCCTACAATTCTGCAATGAGATGCAGCGTATGGCCGAAGGGACTTTAAGGGGGCAATATCAAGACATTCCCTCAAAGGATCCGAGGGTTATGCTTCGTTACAAAGTCCAACGTCGTTTGGACCAATTCACCTATGATATCGTTCATAGCGACAAAATGATGCTCCCTTTTGGGAACTACAAAGTTGAACTAGAGTTCCTCAGATCCCACAGCTCCGATCCTGAACAGTGGGAGGAGTTTGTCAAAGGGGGCAAAGGAATATACAAGGAGATCTATGAAGAAGCGAAAATATGTGAAGGCCGGAACCTGCCAGGAGCGGTCCATCCCGACGTAGAAGAGAAAATCTTTCGCAAGCAGTCAGCGCATTGGGAAAGAATTGCTCGCGAGTTCGTCGAGGATGTCAAAGACTTTGTCAAGGAATGCCACGACGTTCTCCTGAAGCTAGCAATAGAGAACAGCAAAGTGCGACTGGAAGTGAGCCGTATCGTTGAGAAAACGCTAGAGGAGTGGAACAAAGATACGGACAAGGCACTCCAGGAATTGATTGAGGATAATCAAGCTCGCCCGTTGATTACTCGAAATCCGTTTCTACAGTCTGAAACCAGCATGACCGATCGGCAGCGAGGCGAAATCCTACTCGGAAAGAAGACAGCGAAAAATGGTGCGTCCAAGGACGTATTGAACAACAGGGCCGACGGGGCTCGAAGTGAGGAAGATAAAGAACCCCAATTTATGTCTACATTTTTGAACCAGATACTTTTCGTCCGCGCAAGACTACAGTCATATTATAACATTGCCATCTACCGGTTCATTGACAATGTCGCAATGCAGGTCATCGAGCGACATGTGCTTGGGCCCAAATGTCCGATGCGCACTGTCTCCGCCGAGACATTGGGTCAGCTCGAAGACGAAGAATTGAACACTGTTGCCGGTGAAGATGAAGGCGAGAACCGTATGCGAGCGAGACTGGAGAGATCCCGAGCTCGTTACCACAAAGCACTTCAGCGATGGGAAAGGTTGAGGGTTCTTTAATCTATACTCACCCTTTTAAGGTTCGCTATTGATGTGCACGTGTGACTCCAAGGCATGGATGATGTATTTTTGTTTTCATTGTCGGGTTCAACGATCTAAGGGAGTTATACGTCTTGTTTTCTGATGTCTGTATGCTGAACTCATTGGGAAATTGAAGCTGAAATGTGGAAAACCTCTTGTATGCTAGAATGGCAGTCAGGGCTGATCACGAAGCTAATCTGGACGAAAGGGCAAAGATTAGTAAGTTATGATATCGGCGAATGATTAAACAAGAGTAAACTCTCTCTGCGTTCTGCAAGATGTCAATCTGATCAGTGATTAAATGTGTCCATAGAGGAAACATTTCAGTTTGGTAGGTTGGACAGCTGTCGCCCCGAGACTAAACTACAAAAACCTTCTTCCGTGCATACGGTTAAGCTACTACTAGTGATCCTGTTGATTATTGGGTTGCCGGTCCCTTTACTTCAGGTCCAGATCCAGAACTCGCGTGGTAGATCATAGCCAGTATGTGCCGCCCCGACCTGCGGGCGTCAGACCAAATCCACTGCCAAATCGAATCTATATAAATTCGACTCGCCTCACAACCTCACTGAAGGAGTCATGGTTCATACAACTTCCTTTCTCCCATACTTGTAGATAATCCTGAGGTACACACTGATTATCTTACTAATGCATCTTATAAATCGATTCGCATTGATCAGCATCGCTCCCGTCTTACATTTTCATTTCTCGGTGTGGATCTGTATATCAATTTATTATACTCCCTAGAAATGCCTGACGTGTCTATCAGCAACTGCTGAGCCCGTCTATGCGGCATCTTTATCTTCTGTCCATTGCCAAAACGATAACGATCCGTATTCAGCGCACAGCTATTTAGGGCTCAATGGTAGTAGACTCCGACATGAACTATCGCCTCGCAACAAAGTATGGACGCCAGCCATATCGCTTAACAACCCACCATACCAAGCTGATATCGTATCAGATGCAATGGCCATGATCCCCTACTCGAGTGTGGAATGTGATCTAGAGGTAAACCTCAACCTGACAAGCCTGCGATCCAACCAGATCGCGGTTAGTTCGGGTATCCAACCCGAGGGATGCAATGGTAGCCTTCTGTAGGCTTGGTTCCAGACGTAAGCGAGACAGTGCTATGGTTGAGAGAAATGCCACTGGATGCCAACATTGTCTTTTATCTAGCAACCCTACAGCTACGCCTGCTATCCAGTCAATTGAACCTGGACCTGGACCCGCGCCGCGCAAAGCCCCTGTAGACAGGAGCGAGAGATATCAGCATCTACATCTCTGATTAATTTCTATTGCTGAACTTCTAACTGGATATACAGTACCGGCTGCACGACTTAGACTTAGGTGTCGATGGGAGGGCTGCACTTTCACAAAGCATTTCAACCGTGAGGCAGAGCTTATGCGGCAAGTTAAAACCTCCACATCTACCCCAGGCCTTATCGATGTGCTACAAATGGCTGTTCCAAATCTTTCAATAGGGAGATAATCTAAAGGAGCACATGCTCAAGGTTCACCTGAAACCAGATGATTGTTAGGACTTTTTCTCCGCGTGATACACATACCGCCCTTTGTGGCTTGCTGTCTTCCCCCTGATTCTCTACATTATCTGTTGTTTTTTTTTTGTGGTAATATCTTCGTTTAGAGTGGTAGGGCATGGTCATCCACATTTTAATACTGTATAGGAGGTACATTGTTACTTTAAAGAAGATGGTACCGCTTTTATAGAGGTAGACAAGGCATTTCCATTCAAAGATAGTATGTAAGGGAGAGGCTATTCAACCTAAAAAGTCTCCTGACCAGACAGCAAAATACAGGCCGCAACTTTGCCTTTTACTTTTTTACTTTTTGCTGTTCCATTATGTTTTTTTCTTACTTTTTCCTATTGGTGGTAAAACATGATAACACCGGGAAGCCCAAAAACGCAACAAGAGATAATCAACAAAACATCGCCGCCCCACGCCTACACACTACAGCACATGAATCTTGAATTTCTCGTAGGTACCAATATAGCTCTGGCAGTTAACGGTTCCTCCACCACCAGGACCACCCTGGCCGGAGACATTGTCCATGCGAAGGTAGGCGTTTGGGAACTGCACCGAAACGATGGCCTTGCTTCCATCGTCCTGGTTTACGAAGCGGAATTTCTCATAAGTGCGGCTACCGTACCTAGTAGTCCGGAACGTTAGCTTAGATCTGCTAGGTTGAGTTCCAGTAACTAATTTATGAGAAGAAGGAGGCAATGGAGCACGGGATACGCACTGGCAGTTGACCCTTCCAGCCCCCTGGGCATAGGGTTCCCCGGTCTTGACGTCGGAGCCATCCATACGAAGATAGATATTGGGGAAAGCAGAAGAAAGAATGGAGAAGGTATTGTCCTCGGGATAATTCACGATGATAAGAGTTTCATATGAGCCCACATAGGTCTGGCAGTTGGCAACTCCTCCGCCAGAAGCGGAGGGTGCGGTCACTCCCCGTCCGTCGAGGCGAAGGTACGAACTAGGGAATTTCTGAGACTCAATGCTGACCCGCAGCATATTGCTAGTGGAACCAGAGGACATTGTTGAGGATGGGGGCTTGATATATCTTAGAAAAGATCTGTGTTGTTGGAATTGGTTAACTGGTCAGTGGACTGATGAGATTGAATCTGAATTAGATATCCCGGGGTGAACGACTTGATTTATACTTCTAACCCTTGCTGCTCGCCGTAAGATGATATCAACATCAGCTAATTAGGCTGACGTGGATCATATAACTGCTGTAATCAGTGGCGCCTACCCTTTCCCATCGAGGCGGGCAGTTTTGCGGTGTTTCTGCAAGACTGTTGCCTCTTTTTGACCGTTGCCCGCCTTAAAATCCGCGTGAATCTTTCGAATGGTACCGAGTATCCTAAGGTCGCTGCCATAAGAATGTATATCATATGAAGCTAGAATATCACTTCCCCTGACCTGCAGAAGTCTCGACCCTCCCACGTGGTCAATTAATTGTATTCCACAGATACCCGTAGTCCCATCGTGCTGTTATCTCACCACTTGCACACGGCCGTTTCGACGGATGCGGATAGAAATAGTTTGAATGACCACTAATTTCACGGCTACAACACGAGCATATCCAACCTAGCTAATGAGTCTCATGATATCGTAGCTGGCGGAGAGCCAATGAAGTGCGCGGGTGGACTTAGTAAGTAAGTTCCGTAAAAGGATTACACCAAACCCTCTAAACGAGATGTTCCAATCGCTATAACTCAAGGGTAATAGCTATGACATGTTTTATATATAGTACTGAACGAAAATAGATGTGGGAAACCTGAAAGGCTATCAGAAAATAGGCTTCTTTTCGATTGATCTGGACTGGCCCATGGTGAACCGTGGGTGTTCTGAAGCTCAACAGCGAGGTTTCCCGCATAGAACACCACCCAACGCCCCGCATTTTGCTCATATGGATATCCCCCGTTGTTGAGATTGGGAGCTTAAAGGGGTATCTGGCCGACGGCTTTTTGTACTGGTATACTCATCGGAGCGTCGGTAATGTCTAGCAACTCGCGGCCTAGATTTGGATCCAAATTTAAGGTGCGATGTGCTGAACCATGTTGAGATGTTGTGCCGTGCTTGAAGTTCTCTGAATGTGGTGTATTGGGCGGAGGGATGGATATCTGGCGTAGTTGAGATTGGGAGCTCGATGGTGTACATGGCAAGCTTTTTGTATTAGTATGCACGCAAACTTCGGCCGGTGGCCGTGCGGGGAGGTGGTGCTTGGGAATTGGCAAAGTACTTAAGGAGGGATTATGACGGGGTTTGGGGATTTGGGATTCAGAGGCAGGAAATCAGTGATTTGCGGTGCGGGAATGATTCAGTGTGAGGGGGGATATCCATGGCTTGAAGTTGTTCACGTTATAAATGTAGGGGGCATCTTCACGAAAAAGTGTGCTTTGGAGGAGAGGTCATTGGGAAACTGGAATGGGAATAGGGAGAAGAAAAAGGGAGGGCAGAATGGAAGGGGGCCGTGTAGGTTGCGAGGAAAATAATCATAGAAATGCTGCTAATCATGTGGGTGCAATGACTTCCTTATATCTTCCCTCAGTATGTTAATCCCGTCCTCGACTCACTTTCCCGCTCCAGGCTGCTGACGTGCCCAGGGTTGTGATAAGGGAGACCTTGTAACAAAATGACTGATTTAGTTCTACGATCTAGATGATGTGGAACAATATTCACTGCACGATATGTTTCGCATTTCGAGAGACACCCTAAGACTTCAACTCCCGCACTAGCAGCTCTAGCGCCTCATCACGGTGCTTCTCATTGTCGGAATCTATAATGGAATTCCACCTCGGCTGCAATTTCGCTCTCAGATCCGCCAAGTTCAGCCTTTTCGTTTCTCCCAAACCAGCAGCGATAAGCTCCGTGTCCCGACTCGCCTCGCCAATGCGTCGCGTGGGCGGGCGGCGGACCTGGTCGTACACCTTCAGGGAGGTCTGCGCCTCAGCCGGTGTTTTGGCGCGGCCGAGCAACGTGGAGAGAATCTGGTTCTTTAGGCCATCTTAAAGGTGGCCGTGATATGTGGGGGGGAGGGGGAGGGGGGATGAACAAGAGTTTCGAGTACATCGTGGTTATCGATCTCCAATTCGAGTTCACCTTGTCTAGCCAGAAGCTCGGCATCACTGGATTCATAGCAAAGGGAAAGCTACCATAAGTTAAATCGCAATCTTTTCATTTTACGGAGGCATATGTTGTTGGTATATCTAGGGCTTAGGAAAGTCACCCAACCACCATATTGACTGAGAAGAAAGGTATCAAATCACGAAGCTAATTGAAGTTCTCTTCACACGTGAACTCGTTGCACGGCTGAAAGATAAGCCAGCGACTGTTCCCCCCGTGATCATCAACATAGTGAATCCCGGGCTTTGCGCATCCAATCTTGACCGCAGGGGTAGCGAACCGCGTTTGATCATGCGAATTTGGCGCCGCATTCTTAACCGCACTACGGAAGTGGCGGTGGGAATTTGGTTCTTGTAGCGTCTGCATCTGTAGACTCTCATGGCGAGTTCCAGGGCGATGGGCGAACCAGAATGTCGAGTCATGGACTTATCCTGATGCCGGACATTGGTCCTAGAAAACGGTGTGCGCGCATGCCCTCAATATACTGGAAGCTAGGAAACCAAGTATCGCTGAAGAAGCGGGGATTTGACTCGTGGTTCAGTTTTGGCTATACTTAGAGTGAGTGAGGAGTTGAGAACGTGTGCGGCCCTGTCATTTGATTGAACTGATTCAAGAACTTGAATTATGGATGGGCAGACAATACATGGATGGCTTTTTGCCAATACAGTACATAACCATCTAGGGGTACCTCATCCGTCGAGGTGGTTTTCTTCCAGGTTTGCATAAACCAAAAGCTGTATAATTATTTATGAATACTTTAGTCTCTATGTTTAGTGTCAACTAGGATTGTCTTCAGTATGATTGCATACCTTCGCTCTTCCTTAGCATCGCCTCTTCTCTACTATATTGGATCATATATAGATCATTAAATAGTAGGAGTAGTAAATAATATAAACCAACAAAATATGGGCAACACTGTGCATTACCGATAAGTCTCGCCAGTGATACGAAGTAGGTCTCACTCATTATGTCGGCCTCGATATGACATCCCACTCTTAACAGTCGGTGGGGCGTGTAGGGATAGATCTAAGCTAAGATCTTATTATTAACCCGCATATTGCTCATAGGGAAATAGAGAATACGGCCAGGATTTAAATAAGAGACGAGGCCCATTAGTTATACTGATCTCGGATATCAAACTCGATTATCACTGCAACAGCAGCTAGAAAGACCAATACTTCCGCCCAGGGAACAAATTGTTTCCATCGAAGCCCTGAGGACTCGAGCAGGTATCTCCACTGTCCATCCCCTCCTCGTGAACATCTCCATACTCGCTCCAACCCTCGTCCCTCTAAGACCGAGGCCACTTGGTGCAACGCTTCTTATGGCAAGCATACCACGCAGGGCAATCCCTGTTCCCCTTACACGACTGTTCGTAACAGGAATTTCGAAAGCACCACCCCCAATCAGGACAATCCTTAGGTGACTCGCAACTCCCCCCTTTAGTAGCATCCTCTATACCAGACAGTATTAGCCACAGCCTTGTTTCATGCTTTGATAAGAAGATAAGGAAGCAACTTACTACCGGGGATCTCTTGCACCCAAGGTGGACGGTACTTGAAGCAATTCTTGCCATCGCACTCGTAGCCGTAGCCATCGGGACATAGTTTGTCTCCGTCACAGGCACCATCCAGACATTGCCCTTTGTGGCACCAGCCACCATTGCAGTCCGCGTAGCTTAGGCAATGGGATCTTCGGGAGACAACGCGAGAGCGAATCGTGTGTTCATCTGTATCCATGGTGTCTTCGTAGTCATTTTTGATCTGAATAGGGATGTCGAATAAGCCTGGGGTGTAATCAGCCTTTGCCAGTAGTGTTTCAAAGAGTATACGGAGGATGGGTACCGTACCGTGTTCAGAATGGTCCTTAAGGGGTGTAAGTGAAGCCGCTAGGGCGCACAGGCACAGTAAGACTCCGAAGTGAAGCTTCATCCTGGGTATGATTCTCTTGAGGTATGGGAAATATAAATTGAGGTAACGGCAGGAATAAGTGCAACAAGGTGAACCACATTCATAATACTCATATTGTTGTGGTCATTATATAGTGAATCTTGAGCATATTCTTTCCTTTTCTGTACACAACCACATAAGAAACTGTGAATATAGAGTATGTGGTCGATGGTAAATTTATGTGGCATTTAAGTTTAGACCTTCTTTGATATACTGATATCATCAGCCCCCGGAAGACAAACAGTTACGCAGATGTGAATCTCAAGCATCTACTATCATAGCAATCCTCGTAGCGGTCCATTCATAATTATTCAGACACTAGAAGTGTAACCCGTCGCGTCAGCATTCCATTATGGCTAATTCCTGGTGCGTAGGCATTTCTAGATAACCTTTTTTCATTCAGGACGCGGTACATAGCTATCTACGGCCATAATTCGCCTTGCCTTTGGTCGCGGGGAATAGTACAAAAATAGAAAGTGCCTAAATATTGTATAGATGCTGGTCTAATGCTTACCGTGAATTTTGTAAACCTGTCATCAACGAGTACTCCAGTCGGGCCAGCTGCAGAAGGGAGGCTCTCCTTTGTCACCGGCTATTTAGTCGTACATGATGTGCCTACTGCGCTTTGTGCAAATACGATCCCTAAGGACTCGGATGTAGTACACCGAATCACCATCACAATATCCAATAGCTATCTATATTCTCGAGCACCTCAGGCCAGCTGAGCGACCTGTTCAATAATCCACGCGCCTTTCACATTTAAGAGATGATATAATGGTTTGAGATAGGGGCATCTGTATTCATTGTTCTCGAGGTAGTTGTTTGTTTTGTCTTCAACCATGGTGGCGGTCTAGGGTTATATCGTGGTAAGCAATGATTCATTGTTTAACGGAGATTCTGAAACCTGCTTTATGCTGCGAGAACATGAACGACTATTTATAGACCTACAGCCTATTACATTACAAGGATAGGCAAGGAGAGTTAGTACTCCGTTCATCATACGCGTCTAGTTTATTATTCACCTCTCCAGCTACGTTTCATAACCTCCAAACCTTGTAGGGAACACATTTGATACCGCCACCAGAGCCGTTTTAAATCGAGGCTCTTTGTAGGTGTCTGGCATTGAATCTTCTCTAGTTAGAGGATCTTAATCTTTTTTGTTCTTTCTTGCTTGTCCATGTATCCCTCCAACACTGAAGTCTGACATCCATACTTAATAGGACCCATTCTTACTAGTACTACCATGTATTTACGTTGTCTTTTGCTTGTCATTCATTTGCAGTCTATTTTGTGTCTTATCAAATAGGTTCCCTGCACTATTTAGGCAGTATCCAAGCTGTACTAGAGAGTGCTCAGCGGGTCATTCCGCATGGTCCCTTCTATCTCTTTTTTTTAGAATCATACACTGGCTATCCTCTTCCATTATTCCGCCTCTCTATTGCATAGAACCAAGTCAGTGCGTTATAATACTCTTCCACGTTTGGAATGACTTTCCTCACTTGACCCGCAAACCCATCCCCTTGAACGACCCCGTGTGACCACGCTATGGCCACAGCTTTTAGTGAATCCCAGCTGCCACCAATAATAGACTTGTCAGGTAAGCTCCCTAGCGAAATGACATGTGATGAGCCCAAAGACCAGGAAGTAAGTGATTGTTTCATTAGAGCGTGAAGCCTAGTTTCACTGCGATTAAGTCTGGTCATTTACGATGTTTGTTCACAAGCTCCGGTGATGATGGTCTCCCCGGGATAGTAGCACATGCGCTCTTTCTGTGAAGATGTGTTTGAGCAAAGAATTACGAAGCTGCTGCTAGAGTTGGGCCCACCTGATACCCTTTATGGTTTGTAAGCCTCTCAAGATAACTAGTTGTTATCACAGTCGAGTGCAGGAATACGTCGTGTTGTACAAAGACAACAACAATCTAATCAATATATGAGTAGAATCCCCCTGTTGAGAGTCGACAGACAGGAGACAATTATATATAAGCCTGCAACGGAGGAAAGCCATTCGCAGCGAGCTGTCTGTAGATCTCCATAATCGTATGTACCCATAGCCCTTTTCAGCTGTACCTCATCATCGGTAATTGAGTTTGGCTTTGCTGATAGGTACCAGAAACCTTCCTTTATACCTCCCAGGATCCCGCCGCACCTCCTCCGCCGTAGCCGCGAAAAAAGGTGACGCAGAACCCTGATAAGATGTAAGGAAGAACAAACGTGCTATAACCCTAACCACCTCAAAATTACTCGCCCTTACTCTTTCAGTCGCGTCATCTCCTGGATGCACCGCAATCGAGAGAACCGAGAGACCCTGTTCGTCTAGCTGACGCTACAATTCCTCGGCGAAGATAAAGCCAGCGGCTTTGGATACGGCGTACCGGATCATGTCAAAAGATGGCAATGTGCTATACTGTACCTTGGACAGGGTGATCAATGTTGGATAAGTTGTCTGAATATCAGGCGAAAGCCTATCAAGGTTATCGAGGACTATCCTATGGACAAGTACCCTGCAGAGCCGATAGTAGCTCCAGGCCCTTAAAAGCCACCTGTACTCGTCAGACCGCAAAGAGATCTCCGTGGCCGCATTACATTGATCTGTTGTGGGGAGCCTAGCCGCCCACGCAGCTAGACTTTGTTCAAGCTGAATAGCAGCAGAAATAGCCTGTACAGGGTCTTGCCGACGGCCCTGTTTCAATCGACTATAAAGGCTGATCAAAGTGCTCAATATAAGAAACAGATATACGATCGATGAAGATCATTTTCCGTAGTATCTTTCGTGCAAGCTTGTATCGCGTCCACAAGAAATCTCGGAAATGTCTCTCCATTGAGTAGACAACCCAATGCCTATGGAAACGGAGCAAATACATACAGTTTCATGATCGAGGATTAAGCTTTTGTAATCTTGCTGCAATATAGCAGACATGGAGTAGTCACTGTATGCCATCGATGAATCCACCTGTCTTCAAATTCAGGTGCAGGAGCACAACCGTCCCCTTGATGTGTTTTAAACCACAGACGGCCGTTGGGGGAGCGTCAGAAGCTATCATCTATGCCTATTGGCAGCCTCCAGTGATACATATTTCGAGAAGAGAACACCTCAAATACAGACATATTAAAACTGGCCGCGATCATTGCCCCATTGACTGACACATTAAGATCACGAATAGTCAGAGCAAGGAGATTTAGTGGCATCCTTGGTAGTTGCGGGCTGGAGCTTCCAAGGTACAGCTGCTGTCTGATCGCAGAACTGAATATCTGACTGGCTTCTGTACCCTGAGCAGTGCAAACCTGCACGTGCACACTGGGAGCATCTCGGCTTCGGTTGATTAGACTAGAAACCAGAAAGCCCACTCTACATCTTCGTTTCCGGCAATTTTCACATCCCAAGCTGGCTCGGTTGTGGGACACCATGACGAACTGAGCAAAGGAGGTGTTTCTACTAGAGTTGAAAAGTATAATGCATAATTAACTTCTTGGCAAGACATGATTGCAAAGCTTTTGTGAACCATGGGACTACTCCATTCTTGCAGTCATCGTAAAACATCGTCATATCATACTATGCGAAGCAAAAGACAAGGGAAACAACTGCCATAATGACTACCTTATAAGTGATCCTTCGTAATAGACGATAAACAAATGGCACACAGTTCAAACAGTTAAGTCGCAGCACAGAGCGTACGTTGCAAGCACATATGGAATATATATTCAGTGTGCAAGAAGTTCTATTGTTCTTTAGGCCACTAATGCATATGTTTCGTCTACAAGACATAATACAAAGTCAGGACATAGCTTTCTCCACTAGGCAATTCATCGTGTGTTAATAGTGGACCATGTCTCCGTAGACATTATTATGCCATCGATATGCAGGCACCCAAATCGGGAGACTTTGTTACTGTGCTACGGGGAAAATTGCTCGCAGTCTTGTCTTACATGGCCATAAATTTTCAAGTCCACAGAGTTCTCTCCAAACGGTACGTCATAGTGGATTCAAATAGCCATCTATCTTTGTTTGCAGAGGAGAGCATTGACGGTATAAAGGATTCTACCAGTCAGGCGTCCGATATAATTATGTGAACATACACCACAATCACTTTATAAGTAAACATTTCAAACGATGCAATAATTGGACTATTATTTCAATTAGTTGGTTTTGATAGATGATTAGATATTCCATTCATTGAGACAATAAATAGAATACCATCGGGAAGTTCTCGGGGAAGTATTGTGTTACAGTTTTCAACCCGCTTCCCGGTCCAAGCCGTGCCGATGTGGACGTGGGAACCCGCCCCGAAAGTTGAAAATTGAAAATCCCAATGCAACTCTCCTCGGCCCTAGACCCACAAGAACACAAAACAATCGAATCGAAGTTTCGAGAGTGATTATGTGACAACAACAGACCTGATTAAAAAATCACATGAACGAGCATATTCTCCTAGAAGAACATAAGATCATCTGACACGATCTTGACTCAAAACTCAATGGTTTCATGATGTGGCAAAATGGATAGCCCAAATCATGGACGAGAGACATTTTCCGATACCGTGCGCCAATCCTAATCAGGTTACCATAGCCTACGACTCTGGGAAGGGCTCGAAACTCATGAGACGCGCTTCCGACAAACGGGCCGCCGACTAGGATGTAGCCTATGGATTCCCGATGTGGTATGGCTTGCGACTGGAGTTCAGGTTCCGTTTTATCACGGCATCTAGACTCTAGAGATGAACTAAGGGACCATTTTTGTTATTAACAGCGACATTGAATTACTTAAATCATTGCTAAGGGCAACGGGCGATCTTTCAATTCCGTTGTGTAAATTTTTAAAAATTTTAAATACTGCGAATTAACGAGCTTTGGAGTTGTCTTGGAAAAGGCACCACTATCCCCCCACTTGCACATAGAAGTTATTTGGTTTAGAGCGACGAAATTAAGCAAGAAAGAAACGTTGAATACTTGCAAAGATGGCTCAGAAACCTCAGATCTGCGTTATCGGATCCCTCAATATCGACTTTGTCACATATGCCCGACGCTGCCCCGGACCGGGAGAGACACTGACAGGCTCCTCCCTTTCGATCGATGCAGGCGGGAAAGGCGCCAATCAAGCGGTAGCATGCGCTCGAGCGGGTTTCATTACTGAGACTCAGCAAGACGTGGCCGTGAAAATGATCGGAGCGGTCGGTGCAGAGGATCCCTATTATTCCTCATTGCTGCGGCCCGCATTGGAAAAGTCAGGGGTGGACACGACGGGCATCGAGCAAAAGGCAGGGTGTCAAACGGGCTCGGCGACTATCATCGTGGAAGAAGGGGAGAATGGAGAGAATCGCATTGTTGTTGTTCCCGGGGCGAATCATGATGGAATGAGCGATGTTGATAAAATCCTTGCACTTGTCCAGACCCAGTGTCCCGCTTCTCCGCAAGTTGTGGTCCTACAGGGAGAGATTCCGAGATCGACGGTGGTGGGCTTAATGCAACATTATAATGATCCTAAAAACCCGACCAACGTTGTCCTGAACATTGCACCGGTGTATCCGGATGGCATCCCGCTCAACGCCTTGGCTGGTACAGCCGTGTTGATCATGAATGAAACAGAGACTATTCAGATGGCAGAGTCTATCCCGAATTTTCCGGCGATATCTCAAACCGAAGCCGATTTGCAACCGGAGCTGCTAGCCCCGCTTTTCCACCAGGTGGCGAAGATCCCCATCGTTCTGATTACACTGGGTGCAAAGGGAGTGTTCTTCTCAACGGCCACGGGTCGCCATGGATTTGTGCAGGGTGTGCGCGTCAAGAATGTGGTGGACACTACAGCCGCTGGAGACACCTTTGTTGGCTACTTCTCGGCAGCGTTTGCGAAATATGCCGCCACGGGACAAACCCTCGAGCACTTCGACGCTTTAATTGAGTCGGCCGTACAGGAGGCGAATCAAGCAGCGGCGATGTGTGTGCAGAGGAAGGGCGCGATTGAGAGTATTCCGTTTGCGTACGAAATCAGAGACCATCAATGATGCTGAGCAGCACGAGGGATGATAATGAATCCGGCCTACATTAGCCCACTGTGTCTTCATCATATTGTGAAATGTCCCAGCCAGATCGCAGGGTATCGATCTCGCAATCTAACTTTATTCCAGTGGCCATAGTGATATTGCCTAGCTGCTTAAGCAAGATCGATTGCTGTGATGCGTGGGTCATCTCAGGTGCTACAGTGAGGAGGCTAACAATCAGAATGGGATCCCATTGCTCTTTGAAATCGTTGCTTGCAGCGAGCCCCGCAATAGCCTGAGCGTGCCAGAGCCGGGAAGCGAAACGTCTCGGGCCTGCCAGTTGTTTCAGCAGCCTTGGTTTGTGATTAAGTAGGAGGAATGATGAGATATGGTATACGGTATTGGCGAGAAGTGCAAGAGGTGTCGTGTAAATAAGAATAGGAAAAGATGAACCGTTCCCAAAGTTAATTTCATCGGCCTCCACGCCCCGAATATCCAAGACCGGCCGCATCTCCACGTGCCGATTGTGGTACCATTCTTGGCAGTTGGCCCATATTGACGTCCATCGTGAGGTAAAATCGGTTTGAAGTAAGGTATGGACGGCTAGGGTCCTCTCACTTTCGGAACTCGAGGACGAGTCAACTTGACCGAAGAGGAGAGATAGACAATCCGCTAGAAGAAGTAGAGCACGTAGGAATACCCATTTCGCCGGTCGCTGTTGTGGCGCTAGTGAGAATGAGCCATCGGGTAATAATTGTGATGAGTAGGGCATCAGTGGCGCCTTCGCACTAAAGATGCCGGCAGCAAGATCTTCGGCACAAGTGTCAGCCTTGTCAGGTCACTAGGTGGAGTAAGGATGCGTACCAATTCGAAAGTGGAGCAGCCACCATGGCTGATTGAGCATACCTTGTGGGGTGGTGACGGCGGCTAGACGAGTATACGTACGAATTCGAGATAGCAGGAAGTCCCTCCATTGATGCGGACGAGAGGAGCAGAAATCTTGCAACATCAAGAGAGCTTGCCCCATTGACCTGATCTGATCATTCGCCTCGGCTAGACCACGTTCAGCCTCTTCCTGAAACGTATCACTGACCCTTATGACGTTAGCTTTTTGCCGCCGTGAACAATGAGATGAGGCAAGTGCTAGTATTGCGGCCAACAGTGGTCGTTCGGTCTTGGCGAGAAGCAATGCCTGGATCTCAAACCCGCACTCAGGGTCCCCGGCATCGATCCAGGGCGCCAGATTGTAGCGGAAATAGCGCAGTAGACCAATCTCATCAGTTTCACTAATAGAGGTAAGATATGGCGGGTTATCGGTGTTGGCGAGATGGGAGCTAGACGTGTAATTGCCGGAGGCATAGCCCAAATCACGGCTCTTGGCAACGGTCCCCCGGTTATCTTCGAGATGGGAAGAATTAATCGAGTCTGGAAGAGTGGATTCCCGGGGGATATCGGCATCAACACCCGAAAAGCATGCAAGTCGGTTTAATGTTGGAGCTTGGGCACGATCATGTTCTACCGGCTGTTCGATGATAGGGCTTGGCGTAGCTCTCATGGCAGGAGCTGCGGCACTTCTGGAGCCCTGATCATTTTCACAGTTCCGTAATACATTTGACGAAGCCGGACCGTCGTCAACAAACTACCAGTCAATCAGTAAATTTAACTTTTACTAATAAAATAACATCCTACCTGGATTGCGTTGTAATTCACGGCTCCAGCAGTCGTCTCCTTAGGTGAGCGCGTCTTGGGATTGGGAACTGATACAAAGGTAAGATCGGCCCCATAGCGGCACGAAAATCCCTTTGCCTCGCAGTTTTCGCAGCGAGGTTTCCGCTCATCGCCTGAGAAATCCTGGCGTCAGCCTCTCAACTCAACATGTGGGGAAAGACCGTACGTACATTTTCTTCTCCGCCGGCGGCAAGTCCAACATCCCGTGCGGACACGTTTTTGTTTCCCCGTAACCGGTGATCTCCTGGGAGACATAGCGGCCTGACTGGGATGTTCAATGTTGTTGACTGCAAGGTTATGGGGAAAGAGTCGACCAAAAAGAGGTTGTCGAGCCTCCGCACGCCGAAAAGGAAGACAAGGTGGGCCCGGAGGCCGCCGACACGAAGAGCTGGAGAAGGAATCCAGACTTGGGGAAATTATTACCTAACTTTAGCCCTAATCCACCCACGTGAGACTGAAAAAAAAATGGTTCCTTCGTCCCAATTTAGTAAACAGAGGCTCCATCACTCTCGTTCCTGGTAAAGACTTGCAGTGGGAAACATGCCATCACCCATGTGGCGGCACAAAATAAGCTCAAAACTCTGCAGTCTCCATAGAAAAAAAAGAAAAAAAGAGTAAATAAAATTAAAAATAAAAATTGCCCAAACGTGTCGCCTGCAAATAAAGGATTTTCCACGAATATGAGCTGGACAGCTTAGGTGTAGATAAAATCAAGGCAAAAAAATCAAGGATATATTTCCCCAGATCCCCCACTGTCCCTTCCCCGGAATGTCCCCGGACTCGTTTTCTTTCTCTACATGAAAAATTCTTTTTCACGATGGCTGTTGAAATGTCCTCTGATCGTGAAACCAACGACCACCAGCATATTCAGGTCGTTAAAAAGTCGATGTGGCAGTCTCTAGCCGCTAACCCTAAGGTGCTCCTTATTGCCTTCTTTGCCTCGTAAGTTCCCTTCTCTCAGGATGAGTTGCAGATCAACTGACATCGTATAGTTTTGGTGGGTTTGAATATGGCTATCAACAAGGCGTCTTAGGCCAATCTTTGGTCATGACCCGTTTCAAAGAGAATTTCCCCTCGGTTGTAGACTCTGATGCAGCAAAGGGATGGTTGACCTCGATTCTCCAGTTGGGCGGAATTATTGGGTCTTTATCCGCCGGAGTCTTGGGCGAAATTTATTCACGCAAGTACACCATGTTCGTCGCCTGCTGCTGGGTTATCCTAGGAAGCTATCTTTACGTTGGCGCCACGGCCGGCAACGCGTCGCTTTTGTACGCCGGACGATTCTTCACGGGTGTAGGAGTCGGTCTGTTCAGCGGTGTTGGCCCGTTGTATAACGCCGAACTGGCCGCCCCCGAAATGCGTGGTCTCCTCGTCTCCTTCTACCAGTTTGCCACTATCCTGGGCATCATGATTTCCTTCTGGGTGGGTTACGGAAGTAACTACATTGGGGGTACAGGCGAGACACAGTCGGACCTTGCATGGCGCATACCCTCCATCATCCAGGGTATCCCTGCGGTTGCTCTGGCGGCCGGGATCTGGTTCATGCCGTTCTCCCCTAGATGGCTGGTCAAGAAGGGCAGGGATGAGGAGGCCCTTGCTACCCTCGCATGGGTCCGGAAGCTTCCACAGGACCATGAACTCGTTCAAGTGGAGTATCTGGAGATGAAGGCGGAGGCCCTATTTGAGGAGAGAGCCTTCGCCAAGGCAACGCCCTGGTTGGCCGAGAGAGAAAACACGAGCGTCTTCATGAGCCAAATTGCCCAATATGCCAATTGCTTCCGGACTATGGGCAACTTCAAAAGGGTCTGCACCGCATGGCTGATTATGTTCTTCCAGCAATGGAGTGGTATCGACGCTAGTAGGTGGTCCCGTCTTAGCCCGCATAGAAAAAGGTTTAACAACAGTGTGCACAGTTATCTATTACGCGTCGAATGTTTTCGAGAGTCTTGGGCTTACGGGCGGTACTGTCGCCCTCTTGGCAACCGGTGTGACTGGCGTGGTCTTCATCATCAGCACAATGCCCGGAATGGTATGTAAACGGGATTTCACGTCCACGTCCATCTACAAATGCACGTTCCACTAACTCAGACTAGTTAATTATTGACAAAGTCGGTCGGAAACCCATGTTGATAGTCGGCTCAATAGTCATGTTGGTCAGCATGGTGATCGTGGGAGTGATCGTGGCCAAGTTCCGTCATGATTGGCCTTCTCATGTTGCGGCTGGCTGGACTGCTGTTGGTGAGTATCCTCATTTCCCCCTTGCTAGTGTTGCGTTTGGAGTCCTCAGGCTAATTAAGACAACAGCCCTCATCTGGGTCTACATCGCTGGCTTTGGTGCTACATGGGGCCCCTGTTCATGGACATTGGTGTCGGAAATTTTCCCCCTCTCCATTCGTGCCAAGGGCGCTTCGATTGGAGCATTTAGCAACTGGCTCAACAACTTTGCTATTGCATTCTTTGTGCCCCCGATGCTGAATGCATGGGCATGGGGTACTTACATCTTCTTTGCCGTTTTTCTGCTAGTCGGCATTCTCTGGGTATGGTTCTTTCTTCCTGAGACGAAGAATGCGTCCTTGGAGGAGATGGATCGGGTGTTTAAGAGCAATACTGGGGAGCAGGATGCTGAACTTCTGCGTGAGGCCCAGAGAGAAGTAGGGTTGACTGCATGCCTCGAACGGCTGTCCAAGGGTGAAGTGTCCGTGGATAAAGATAGTCATGGATTCCATGTTGAGAAGGTATAAGCTGGCGGAGATTCCATTCAGGAATACTGGCGTCTTAAGGGTTTTTTTTTCTGCATAGTACTGTAATATATGGTGCATGATGACAGGTAGCGGTCGCTTGACCGTTCAATTAGTACGAAAATTAATGTTATGAATTTATGCACTAGTATAAAGTGGCGTCCATCATCCACTGAACAGTATAGCAGTAATCCGACAACCAGTTGGAGCGAATAGTAGGTATGTGGAACTAGGTCCGAACGAGTCATTATAACAACGGTATAAACATGACCGATTGCGGGTGCGTGTTGAACTTCACACTTGTTTAGCGACCATTATTGTTTGCGGTGAATTAGCAAAGCACGGAAACTAGTTGCATTTCCAGCAAAATGACACCGATACTTAGATCGAGAGGGCTCGTAGTTTCTGTTTGCGGCATACCATGTGCATAATAGGTACGCTTCATTGCAGAAGTCATCCCCTTCATACGACAGACCTAATATCACTTGTCAAAAGCGAGTCTTGAGTGGGTACGTGAACATACACCACCCCAGTAGCGTTAGCATGCTGCGAAGCCGCAAAAGCCATTTCACACCTTGACAAGGGGTCTTTTGGAAGAGGGGATAGTGATATGTGTATCCTCCACGTGCCTCCCTCAAGATAGATCGCCCTGGAGGTCAGACCAGCATTGATTGCTATTCAATGAGCATAGGAGTGTCCGCAGTGCGACAGGTAAGTCGCTCATACAGCCACATTTTATGATGTCCTAAGATGTGACAGAATTTAGAGTCAGATAGCTGATAATATCTCGTTCGTTTCGTAGCCCCAAACTGCTTCAAGATCCTTGAGTCGCCATAGTGCCCCCCACCCTGTGGTCGCCTCGATGGCTTTGAAGAGTCTTGCCACAGTCATCTGCTCGCGCCGATGGCTTAGAAGCTTTCCAGCGATATACAACGGCTGAATAGCGTTGATGAGGTTGCCTGGATGTGGGTTTGTGAGGGAAATCCCGCAGACCCTCCTTGCGTGCCAAACCGAGGAGGCCAAGTGACTTGATGAGGGCAATAAAATGGTAGGGGGTTTAATCTCCAGAAGCAAAATGCAGGCCGTGTGGTACAGTTGGTTGCTGGATATAGCTGCTTGATGAGCGAAGAAGATCTCCGGAAAAATTCGATCACCTTGCATACTGGTAGATTTCATGGGGAGAATAGATACCGGCCGTTGTTCCAGCCAGTACTGTAGGTCGTCCCAAAGTCGGCTCCATTGTTCATGGAATGGTCGCAGGTCGGCCGTATCATACTCCCCTAGCTCTAGGTGCCTTGTGCGCCTGCATACTAGATCGCATGCTTTGGCACATAGATACACGGCCCAATTTGCATGCATGTCAGCAGTCAGTCGGCTTTGTTCCAAGAACAGCTCCCGAACTCGTTTCTCGTAATCCTCAATGCTTTCCGCATCCAGGCCCGAAGACACAGCGGGTACCCACTTCTCGAGGGGAAGCACCGTTCTCTCTGCGCCGTTGGACACGATCACTCCACACAGCTCCATCCGCACATAGCACCAGAAGACAGCCTGTAAATGACCACCCGAAAAGCCGTTCACGTTAAAGCAGTCAAATAGAGCTGCGCAGCCATCCACATGACGTCTCCAGTCCTGTGGACTGACAGACATTAACTCCATGACTGCGAGAACACAGGCGGTCACCAGAACATTTGGATCCCTGGCTTGGAGGCCTGGCGTTACCCACCGAATTGCCTCCTGGTAGAGTTCGAGGCTATCATGGCAATTGCGCAGTCCACCTTTTCTTTCGGTTTGCCGGGCAGAAAATGCAAGGATCGCATAGAATAATCCAGGAGATTCTCGGGCTAGGATCGGAACGTGGACCCCAAAGTGGCGAGCCTCGTCGAATTTATCGAGGTAAGGAGCGCATTCCGTGATCCAATTCTTCAAATAAGAGACCAGCCGAGCCTTGGGGAGTGGAGATCTAGCAAAGAGATCTACATCCCGCCGGAGCTCAGACAGCTCAGGTTCAGCTGTCGCTTCTCCGAGGTATTGTTTTGGGGTTGAATCAGCGACGGCGGTGAACAAAGCACTTCGGAGCTCTTCTTGTAACTCGAGGAAGCGTGGATGTGCAGTGTACGAACTCTCCGATTGTGAATGGGTTCCTGGCGATAAGATCATTCCCTCCCCCGTTGATTGACGGGAAGTACCAAAGGGATCCATCTTCTTTGATCGTACATGAAATGTCGCCGTTTGGCATCAAAGGATCAGAGGTAAAGGATTTGTCCCTGAATTGGTAGGCGGTCAGAATCAAACAACACTAAGCCCTATTTGGCCTCCGGGGTTGTGCCCTATTACCAATTAGGAAGGGGACTGGATTCTTGCTGAGGATTGTTCTTATGGCTCTTATCCTAGGGCTTCGATTTCTTATATTACTAGAATATCTTCATTCAGAGACACCATTACAATAAATGCTATGGCTGATGAACTTGTTCAATTATATTCAAAAGAGTAGCAGTAATTATGTATATGAGAGAATTTAATATATCTTCGCTCTCTTCTAGACCAAGTACTATTCTACCTATAATGAGAAAATAGACCGGCCCAAATCACGACACAACCAAGATACACGAACAAGATCAACCTACCAGGCACACTTCGCCAAAATTCCTGTAGGCCACCTCCTCACAGCTGCCTTACGCAATTCATCAAGGCACAAAATACCCAAGCCAAAAGCAGCGGGAAGGAAATAATGTTCTACAGGAACACTGCTTGTATCCAGCACCTCCTGGAAGGCCGGTACATACAGCCAAAAGACGGCCATGCATAGGGCAAAGGCAATCGCTGGGAAGAGGAGGAGGTTTTGAGTGTCCTTATTGAAGGCGGGTGGGTGCTGGAAGATGGACAAGCGCCGGGTTCGAATGGCCATTAGGTTAAACCATTGCCTAGAAGACATCAGTTTCAATTCATCGGGCACAAAATGAAGAAGGGAGGGGGAAATGGCATACATTACAACCAGATTGATGAAATAGATTGAACTGGCTTCATTCAGACGGGCTTGGTAGTAGTCCTGGTCGAGGTTGGAGGGAACAGCTCCGAACTTAAACCATAATGCTGAGAAGGGAATACCGCTGCGTTCAAGGTACCAATATGCCATGGCGAAGGAGGCGATGCTCTCTATCATACCCAGGATACCATAGGCATGGAATATCAACTTCCAGTTGACGAGTCGATCGCGCTTTGGTTTGCGAGGCGGGCGTAGTAGAACGTCGGCTTCGGGGGCTTCATAAGCCAAAACGGTGGCGGCAGCACAATCAGTGAAACAACTGCGCGGCGTTAGTAATTTCAGACACCTAGAGATAAGAGTGGAAGGAGGATATTCACCAAATGATAATCATCAGAAATGACGAGAGGACCTGAGGAAGCCCGAACATAACATTGGTAAAAACGGGCCAGAACTCAGAGAAGGAACCGGCAGGCAGCAGGTACACGATGGTCTTCTTCAGGTTGTCAAAAACAACTCGACCGTATTGTACGGCCTCTACAACCGCCGAGAAGCTGTCAAGAAGGACCATATCGGCCGCTTCAATGGCAATATCGGAGCCACTGCCTAGGGCGATGCCAATGTCCGCAGCCTTGAGAGAGGGAGCATCGTTGACTCCGTCTCCAGTCATGCCAACAATCTCGTCCCGCGAACGGAGTTCTCTGACGATGCGAAGCTTCTGCTCGGGGGTAGTCCGTGCAAAGACAATCTCCTGGTACTGGCAAAGCTGGTCCCACTGACAGTCATCCAGAGACATAAGCTCACGGCCACTCACGACGATTGCGGGAGACGGTGTCGATGGGGTAAGCTTCTCGCTCATTTGATTAGACCTTTGTAGGGAAGCGACCGTATCCACAATGCCTTCAGTTGTCACAATCCCACATTGTCGTGCAATAGCTAGAGCAGTGAGCCCAAAGTCACCGGTAACCTGATGACATACAGTCAGTATCTCAATTCAGATTTGTGGAAAAGAGAACAAATTAACCATAAATATCCTTATCCCAGCACGTCTCAGCGTTCTGACCACGTCAGGAATCTCTTCCCTTGGAGGATCAACGATTCCAACGAGACCCACAAGGACCAGGTCAGCTTTGGCTTGGCTCACCACTTCAGAGTCGAACTCGCGAGAGGATGGGTGTACAAGGATTTCAGCAGCTGGAAGAACCTTGCGAGCAAGCAGAATAACACGTCTACCTTCGCTGGACCACTGGTCCTTTATCTCGAGTACTTTCCTGCGTACATGGCCATCGAGTGTCTCGACATTACCGTCGAGACCAATGGTGTGGGTACATCGCTCGATCAAAATATCTGGAGCGCCTTTAATCGTCAGTAAAGTGTCCCCTTGTTTGAATTGCATTGCTTCTGCTGGCGACAGTGCTAGACGATATCCGTTCGGCTGCGCTACATTAAACGTCCGGATCATGAATTTGTTCTTGCTATTGAATGGCAGCTCGTAGGTCATTCTCCACGCCTGCCGCATCTCCAAGACGGAACCTAGACTTTCGGAGAACCTGAGGACAGCCTGATCGGTTGCATCTCCATATATACGTCTCTCAGGAAGAGGAAGGCCAGTGGATGAAGCATCGAACTCAGCCGCATTGCAGAGAGCGCTTACAGCACGGAGTTGGTGGATACCCGATGTTCTCCCATCCGCTACCATCTGGTCTCTCGCGGTCTCGGGACTCAAGGTTGAGGTCGATATGGCACAATTGGTAACGAACATTTTGTTCTAAAGTGGCGTTTTGTTAGCTGCAGTTACGTGTGCCTATCCGGGGGGAAGAATACGTACTCTTGTTAAGGTGCCCGTTTTATCGGAGCAGATGACTGACACCGCACCCAGAGTCTCGACTGTCTTCAGTGACTTGCAAAGAATTTGATTCTTCCGCATGATATTAGCAGTGATGGTCAAGCTCGCAGTTAACGCAATTGGGAGACCCTCTGGAATGAATGCGATCGCGATGCTAACACAGTCCACGATTAGGGTAGGGACATTAATCCAGTCCGGATGATCAGTTCGAAGCCAGGCAGCCCAAACGACGACAACAACAATGATCATTGTCAGCATGATCAGGACTATCAGTACGACAAAGCGCAAGACTTCCTTTTCTAGAGTTGTCAGACCTTTGTTAGGCTCGTTAGTCAATTTAGCAATTCCACCGAAGACCGTAGAGTCGGCCGTGGCAACAACGATTCCCTTCGCACTTCCTGAAACACAATGGGTCCCCTGAAGGCCAATGCAATGGGTTTCAAGATAGTTATTATCTGTCGAATCCACCGTCCCATGAACTGGCAAGGATTCGCCTGCGAAAGCGTTAGTGGAACAATGATGGTATAAGTGGGCTAGATGACCATACCAGTCAGGATCGACCGGTCGAAACTTGCATCGTTCGAAACTTCAATCAGCCGCACATCAGCGGGTAGTTTGTTTCCAGCCTTGAGGTAGACAACATCTCCCGGCACAATATTTGGGGCATCCACATTGAGCTGAGATCCGTCTCTCTGGACTAAGCAGCTTTCCGGTAACATAGCAGTAATCGATGCCATTACACGGGAGGAGGACCAATCTTGCCACGCATTAAAGCCTGCTTGGATAAAGAATACGGCAAGCAGGACGATTGCTAGTGCTAGGTTTGCTTGCGATGGAGGTTGGCCCAGGGGCTTCCACGAAATGAAGACGAGAATGCATCCGACGAGGAGGATCGCCCCGAAACCTTTAAAGAAGTATCCGAATATCTGCCAGAACCATCGGTGAGGGATGGGCGAGATGGCGTTTTTGCCATATTGCCGGAGGCGCTTTTGGACCTGGTCTTGCGACAAGCCTTGGGATGCATCAACTTGCCAACGTTTCTGCAACTCTTCGACGGAGATAGTATGCCAGTCGAGGTTTGAGAGGTCTGAAGACTCGATATGTTAGATTTGGAAATGAAAGAACTCTGTCGCTTGGCATAGTTGACCAGGAAAGAAGTAGACTTACCAGTGGCGATTTCACTCTTTGCTTGAAGAACTTTGCTACGGCGAGAGGCATCGGCTTCGTCAATGTCAAAAGAACTAGTTGTTTTGTTTAGCCACCGACCAGGGCATCCTTTAGTCATGAGGAAGTCACTCCACGTACACTGTACGATAGTGAATTGGCAGTGAGAGAGAGGGGTCAACAGTAGTCCTTCCTTGGAGACTGCGGGAAGAGAGCTGGGAACTATTGGAGGCAGTGCGATTCAGTCTATTCAAACGGGGCCTGTCACTTTCACCAATTTCCTCGTCGCCTGTCTGCCAACGCAGACGAGTCGCCTCCACTTTGGGGTTTTTCTCCTCCATAACCAAGGCCTGTCACCCAGAGGTGAGTAAATAGACGCAAAGAGAGTATAGAGGAACAAGACAAAGCAAAGCAACCGCAGTAAAGAATTTTTCTTTAACAGCCGTTCACAGCAGCCAGCCTCATGCAGCCTTAAATAGGTATGTCTGTGCAGCCATGTGGTAATGGGATGGTGAATGCATGGGCTCGTGTTTCGATAGTGGCAGTGCGTGATTAATATGGCTAAACGACTGGTTCAAATAAGCCGGTAAATGCCTCGAGCGGGTGGGGAGCTGGTGCTCTATAGAGAAGAAGCTTAGTGTTGAGAGGGGCCTTAATATGACATCTTAAGAGCGATTTGATAGCCCAACCAGATCTTTTTCAACGCGCCACTGATATCTTCGGGCAAAAAGCCACCCTGTCCTGACTCGGAGAGATAAGCTGTTAAAGGCAAAGAGAATCTATTTCTAATTGTCAAAACTACACTATATACTATAATTGGCTGGTTAGGCGTTGTCCTCTTGAGGCTTGATTTGTCCTGTCACAAGGTCGCCTAGCCCTAAGCCGTCGGGAAGGTCCGATAGACCACTTTAGTAGTCATGAAGTAGTAACTATTGTACTTTTACGGGACTTTGAAAGCTTGAGATCCAAATCACACTTGACAATTCGTAGCGCCCGATCAACGTCACGGAAGCCTTCATTAACCGCCCCCATTAACACCGTTAATAGACACTCCATTTATTGCAGCCTGCTACCATAACTGGAGCCATATATGAGGACTCAGTGTAGTTCAACACATGCCGTTTCTAATAAACCTCTCAGATATCTGGCCTCGCATATCTTGTGTAACCATCCGCGCAATTCGAACGTGTGGTGTGAAACCCTCTTCCGTTCGTCAGCTCAACTCCGTTTGGAGCGATTCCTCAAAAACAGACTGACGTAAGTAACGTTGGTCTCTTTCAAGCAGCTAGCTTTAATCTGGTCGGCCTGGTGTGTATGAAACATCACAAGTAGCTATCATGGGTTGGATGCTGTCGTCACCTTTGTCCCATACACATGACTGTCCATCTATGACTTGCGATAAAGATATATTAACATCAAATTTTCATATCAAAGCAGTCGCCAGCCTTAACCATACTCACTAAACATATGTATCGCATTCAGCAGAAGCGAAATTAGTATGAACCTCCAATCAATGATTTTTGACTGTTCGAGGTCGCCATAGACTTCACATCAGGAGCAGATGGTGCAGTGGGAATCGAGAGACTGGTAATGGGAGGGATCCTAAGACTTGGTCCTCCTGCCCCGGACTCAGACTTAGGTAGATGACTGTCGCCAAGGACAGCCACGAGCGAACCGTCCGACGAAAATGAAGCTTCCCATGTCTTGCTCGGATTTGGCTGTTGTTGCTGGCCGGGTGTGAGGCTAAGTAAAGATGACAGGCGGATACCCGTTCCTCGCGGCGCATCCATATTGGCAGGCAAATAGCCCTTTTCAAGGCCGGGATTAGCGCGAATCGGAGGAAGTACGGCAAGTGAAGTATTTGAAGACTCTGATGGTCGGGGTGCAAGTGGTAAACATGTCTCCTTCAAGCGGGAAGAAACCCTAGCGGCAAGCTTCTATTCCATATCCAGAAACATGAATCAGCTCGATGGTTTTTGGTGCAATAAAATCAGATTTCCAAGCGGTAAGGCTGAGGCAAGTAGTGGGTAGTAGCAATGAAAGTATATACTTTTGATGAGGATTTCATCTTCCTGATCCTCGAGTTATCCTTTAACTTGTAGTGCTCTCTTGGCATCGGACACGGGGTCTCATTGCATACAGGGCAGGTTGCAAAAGGACGGCCTTTCCGCTTAATGCGAACTAGTGGTCGATCTGCTATCTAGCTTAGCATAAAACTGTACGGCGAAGGAAGGGAAGGGGTGGAGTTCAAAAAACACGACACTGTACCATGGTGTTCGCATGTACTTACACGGTGCCCACGGACGCAACGCCCGCAAGCCCACTTTACACCGTCGATTAGCATTTTTTTTTTCGGTTTGTCTGGATAAGTTGGAATGAGGGCCAAGTTTTGTCGAGAAGCTTGTGGGCCGCACAATTTATGTGGAAGGGTTGCCGGAATGAGTGCATCCCGGGTGATTGATTGACAGTCCGTTGTACAAAATCTGGAATCCCTTTGCTCCTGATTTGGAATAGTAAAAATCTTATTCCAGGCTCATCTTGGCTATTAATTGGGTTTCACAGAGACCAACTTATTGGACTTGTACACAGTAGGCATAGGGTGGTTCAAGCTGCATCCTTCAAACTAAAATTAATTCATGCGGGATTTTCCTTACGCTACAGCTTATCCGTTTAATCTGCTCAAGAGCGGCAGGAAAGTGCCTCATACATCCACTTTTCGAGTTGTTTTCTGAACGATAACGCTACGGTGAATAAATCTTAAATGAATTTTATAATATGTGGAAATAATGGCGAGGAAAAATGCCTAGTTCTGTTGAGTCGTCAGGCGTTATTTTTCTTCCTTTTCTATTCGCCTGATTTTATATACCTCGTAGTTTCAGAGAGCCTCTTACATCCTGCTCGGCTTTTCACTTCTCTCCTTGATAGGCAGGACAGAAGGAAGGCCTGGACTCATTTGTGCCCACTGGCCTCTGTTATACGCAAGAGATGTATTCTAAATGCGACAATCTTGCTTGTGATCAACCTCTCTCGATGAGTCATGACTTGTCCATGTACCCCTGTTTTGATAGTAAGTTATCGCGAGACCCCCACTACTGGTGTTCTGCCCATTTTGCTATACAGAGTAATTTGTCGTCTATTGGAACTCTTGACAGCCATTTCTATTCGTCCATACTGATGTCGTATAACCCTTGCTCCGCATTAGAGCGGAGGCGCGCGTGGAAGAAATAGAGACGCATATCCTGATTGAGGCTTATCCCGATCACTGTCTAAAATGGTAAGAGAATGGTTAAAAAGGGCACACTGCAACATACTGATCTCAGTGTCCAGTTCGTGAATGAGATATACCAGTAGAACGTTAGATAGTTCCACCAACACCATTACATAATAGGTCGGTTCGTATCGACGCTCGAAGGAGGAATTGTTGCTTACTCTGTTGCCTTAGAGTGGTCGGCAGATATAAGCGATCTCCCTTAGCTGCTTGTCCCAAATAAAACTCTCTTCTGCGGCTGCTGGACTTCTCGAAGTGAGCCCCATTATAATATATGAGCGACATCTGTTCATATATGCCCTCACTATAGGGGACTTGACGAATGAAAGTCCTTTTACCAACTTGCAATGTCAGCAATTGACCCTTTCATAGGTGAGGCATGTCTTTTTATAAAGATGGTGAAAAGTCTCCTTAATCTAATCGAAGTCGTGCTATCTATGAAATTTTCAAGTTTAAGCCCTGAGGCTTGATATATGGGAGATCTACAAAGAAATCCAGTTTCTTTCATCGTTTTCAATAGTCCAATCCGTTGATTTAGGAAAAGGGGGACTGAATCAGGCGAATAGCCGAGCCAATTGAGTTATGAAGAGGCGCTCGAACATGTTCACTCCTCCCATCAGTCATTCTTATAACACGTTACGACTCAGTGGCATGGGAGAGAAGTGAACAACGCTCGCGCAACATCGGTATGCATAGAGGGTAGGTCTCCCTCGGGAGTGACTCCAGGTATGTGGAATTTCTTTCTCATCTGTGGGGATGTCTGAGCACTAAGTCACCTATATATTACCAGGGGCTTTGTTAAGAGGGGAAGGTTTTCATTATCAGAAACGAGTTCCCTTTGAAAGAGAGACTGAATAGTCGGATAATAGGAATATACATTAAGTAAAAGCTCGGTATGAATGTGTCGGATATGAGGATAAGCAGGTTACTTCCGGATGATGTCGGGTAACTTATGGCGGGTTCGTCAATATGAATCAGAGCTAATTACATGGAATACTCAGGGCCATGGGGGCAGGACTGCTGTTAGAACAAGGCTATTGCCCTGGTTCATCATTCATCTGTACAAATATATCTCAACCTACTCATACGCCTATGAAAGCATAATGGTGTATTACTGCTTAGGGCTAGGGTGATGCGGTGATTGGCTGCCAAGGCTGCAAGGTGGAAGGAAACCATACGCGAGGGCATGCGGCGGAAGGAAGCTTTAGCCGACCTAGCGTATACAGCATCTATACAGCATCTATATAAACGATGAATAGCCACATACTATTTCTGCTTCATTCGTCCACATCTAGACAACATTTCTCTGTCAATCTTCATTCAAGCCCCTTTATTGCTCCAGATCCTACCCCAAAATGGCTCCTCTTCAGTTTGGTATCGTCCTCTACGACTTCCAACTCCTCGATGTTGCCGCTCCGATCGACTTATTGTCCTCAGTTTCCAAAAAGATGTTGACCACACTTGAAAGAACTGGTCATCTCACAAAAGGCACTTCAAATGAAGGCCTTGACATCGAGTTCCACTACCTCGCGCCGACGCTGGACAGCGTGACCCTTATGACTGGCTTCAGGTTGCAACCAACCACCACCTTCGAGGACTGCCCCAAGCTCGATGCAATCCTCCTCGGTGGCCCCGGTCCTGATTTCTGGGACAACATCCCGGAGTCATATGTGAAATTCTTTCACCAGAAAGCGGAAGAAGTCGAGTATTTCTTCACCACCTGCACGGGTGGCATTGTGGCCGGCAAGGCGGGTTTGCTCCGCGGCAAGAGGGCCACAACCAACCATGAGTTCATGGATTTCCTTCCGGCCCAATTGCCTGAAACAAAATGGGAGAAGACTCAGTGGGTGATCGATGGCAAGTTCTGGACTGCGGCTGGTGCTCTCGCTGGCCTGGATATGTTCGACCATTGGCTTCGTGGGAAGACCACTGACACTGTGCTTACAATGGCACACAGGGGGCTTGACTATCAGCCCCGGAATGTCAACGGTAAGCTCATTGAGTAAGCAGGGGGCTATCCGATATCAGGGATAACACCGGATCAGCCGACCATGCATTTTCGTGGAATGTCTAGCGTCTGCTTTCCTTTTGTAGATAGCTGCCTAAATTCTCAACTCTCGGGAGGTCTCGTTAGTCATATAGGAAAGTAAGGTTTTCATATCTCAAAATCCATTAGTCCGAGTAAGCGATATCGCGTAAGCACTTGAGAAAGGTGCAGGATTTGGTGAACGGAGATTATCATTATATACAAATAGGAGACCCTGCAGAAACGTTCAAGGGTAACCGGCGGTTTGAGTAGGGTTCGTGCGTTCAGCGAGGGGCAGTCCCAACAGACAGTCATCATTGGGAAGTAACATGTCGAAATCAGCCCCGATGTCATGAGGAGGCACAGAAATTTGATATGCATTCCAGAAGTCAGTGTCTTGAATACCTGCTAAAACTGGGCATCGGTTCATTTTCCATTCTGGTTCGGAATCGAGCGGGAATTGCGGATCGTTGTCATAATTCGTGGCGAGAGGTAGAGGACTTAATATGTCTAGAACGGACTTGAACAAGTAGAACACATCGGGGAAATCACCCGGATTGCGACCAGACTTCGAAAGCTTTTCCATGCGATTTGCCAAGCAGTCGAGGTATATGCTTAGCTGCCGAGATTCCTCTACTGCCGCTACAACGATGGCTGGTAGACCTGCTGAAGCTGATAGGATTTCTGTGAGCACACGAATGACTGTGATCAGACGGCCCCACTCGGCAAACGAGAATTTTGAAAATTCTGGCACAGAGATGGACAGAAAATGGTCCAGAAATGCTTTCCCTCTGGTCATAATAGATTGAAATCTGCAGATGTCGCATTCTAGGAGCATCGGCTCCCGAATGTATAGACTTGCTTCCACCAAGAATGAAAGGGCAAGCTGTGCAATACCAATCGAAGCTAAGGTGTTAAGGGTATTAGACGTAAGGATCTGTGCCTATGAGAGCCAGTGAAGTACTCACCAGTATTCAGAGTGCGGTCTAGCATTAGACAGCTGTTCGCTGGCCAGATGATAGTTGGCCTGTCACAGCCTTTGTATGCTGATTCTATTGCCGTTTGAAGTCGAATGTACTGGAACTTCGTTTGATCTTTAGGACAACCTGCTTCGGCTAATTGAAAGAGGTAGCTTTTAAGATCATTGCAAAGTACAACATTATTTTGTCTCTTGCTCCCTGTTGCCATTCTGGTCCACAACAATCAGCGACTTAGTCAGTTTCCAGGGCATCGGGGGCTTACGCAGAAGAAAGAAAGTAACAACCCAGGCATGCATCCTTAGCTGCTGCAACACTATATGGCAACGGTGGGTCGAACGCTGTTCCTGTAGGAGGGCCATCATTCAATCTTAGATCCACCATTATGCTGATGGCAATCTGAAGATATTGGTAGAGTTGAAAGCTTCTAGGATTCAAGTTCAAGTTGTACCTGTTCAATCTAATTTAGCACACCCCGCAAGTAGTTGGTTTGTGGCTTGGCGATACGAACCATGCTATGTAGACAAGCAATCCTTGCAGATAGTCCAGACTCTTCTCGCCACCCTTGACGACCCGATCGGCTAGGACAGATCGGAATCTGTGGTCCAGGCTTCTTAACAGGGGAATATCGTCAGAGGATGCTACTGTGAGAACAGCAAGGTAGAGGAAGCGATGGTCCGTTGATGCTATGTTCTCTGGGATGGCCACAAAAGGGAAGTAGCCGCTCTTGATTCGGAACTTGCTTAGAAGCTGATCGGCCTTGATCTGGTCAAGAACTGGAGGACTAGCTGTTGATTCATCTGAGGCAGGATGAAACGTTGTATTACCAGGCCCCTGCCCATGAATTGCGAACTGTTTCTGGAATATCTCGCGGTGCATATCCACCACATTGTCTGGCAATGGAGGCTTCTGTTGAGCACGGAACAACCCCGACAGAACATCGGCTCCTTCTGGCTTCGTTTCGTTTCGGCTTTTAGTTTTATTTGTGGCCATCCGGCATTCTTGCTTAAGGGTTTGGCATCTGTATCATCATCAGTATGTGAGAACCTCGATGAGTTCATTTACATTACCGTCGACATGGCATTTGTGGGTTTTCCCTCAAACAGCGAGTCCTTTTATTTTTACACTGAACACATGCCCATGATATCCTTGGTCTTGGACACGAGTACTGGTATTCGGAGGCCATCATTGGTCTTGTATGGTTGGTCTTAAAGAATGCTTCAATAAATCCGGAAATGTGTACGGGGTAGCCTAATTATTGGGAGTGGGGTCTGAACCTCTTTGGCATAAGCCGTTATGTCAGCTTGATATTACCTAATTCACGAAGCCGTTCATAACTAATTATCTTGTCCTTCACTATTGTGTTTTGATCATGTATTGCTCTTTTCTTTTTTCCCTTTGCCCATTTCCCTTGTTCTTCTACCACTTTTTCTCTTCCACATATCTAATAAGTCTATAGCCCACCTGTCTACAATCGCCTTGTACAAGTGGTGCATAAATACAGCCCGTCGCAACTTTATACCTGGACATAAGTGCGGAATTCAGAATCGGCACCACCGGGATTCTCTAACCTTGGAGGCTCTAGTAGATTAGAGTGTATAAAAGGAACCAAAAGCAGTACCATGCCAAGGTATTGGGTCAATCGAACCCGTTTTTACCTGGTTATGGCCACTATTCAGGCAAATGAGCTCTCAACGGGTTCGTGCGCTACTGCACCTATAGATTGGTCGGCGTCATACTGCATTCCGATCAATCATAGACCTGCCTGGCAGATATTATGGCGTAGGGCTGCAAAACTATTCTGATCCCCTGGTCCCAGCTAGAGTCAGAGACTTAGAGTGAGCGTATTTCCTGAAAAGCGAGCATACTCGAGAGGGACTGTGACAAGTGGTAGACATACGTCGTGATTTTAAAGCAGGGCTTCAGAAGATCAAATGTCAGCACCTCAATCCTAGAAATTGCGCCGGGTCCATGACACACTTTGATGCTTGAAAGTCTTACATTGACCATGTTGTCCTCTTCTCAATACTCTAGAGCCTTCCCACGTTCCATGTTTAATAGAAGCGGCAGAATTTACACGAAAGCGATCCCTACCCGTACGCATGTTAGAGGTATATCCCCAAGGAGTAAGCAGCTCCTTCATAAAGTAAAGCAGTAATATGGAATTCATCTATATTTTATCTCATCGTCTAGGTTGGACAAGGCTCTCAGTACTACTCCCTCCATTGGCCCTAGGATGGCTCCCAGAATCATGCCATTTCACCTCCGTTTCCGTGGTCATCATAATCCCATATTTATCGCTAGGCCCGGCATTAAACGATTCCTCATCATCTCCAACCTGTGCCCGTATTACACTTACTTCATGCTCCGTCCTCCCGGATCGAGACAGGGGATCAAGATTGTATCCGACCCTACCACTGGCACCTCCACCTCCTTCGTACACCGGTCGGCTTCTCGACTTGGTGCTGAACATCTTGGGGAGGAGTTTGGCGAAAAGAGGTTTTAATGAAGGTGCGCACGCGGCGATGAAGGAAAGACCGACTTCGATGGTGGATACGCAGAAGAGGACGGAGTAACTGTGGTCTTCAGGGATATGTCGATCGTACTGGTCAAGGAGGATAACTCTGACAATCCCTGAGATTACCGTGCTGCGGAAATGGAGTCATTATCTTCAGCTCAAAAATGGTAGTCGATAGCTGAGCCACCTACATAAGACCGAAAGACAGAATTCCGACGAGCATCAACTTTTGCTTTCGGGCGATGCGAAGATTATATACGATCCATGTGGGCAAGAGTAGGACCAAGACATCGGTGAAGATAGAGACGCAGGCTGTCCCGGTCACAAAATCGGCAAAGTTAACACACTTGGCATTGGGATATGATAACGGGTCCCAATTTGATGCGATTGGGATGCAGTGGAATGTCGTGAGGAGGAATGTAGCTACCATCGCTACTCCGTTTAATATTAGAAGTCCCCAGATTGCTCTCCGTACTCCGAGCTTTTGACCGGTTAAGCGAAGTAGAAATAGAAGAATCGAGGTTTTGACGAGCGCTAATATTGGGTTATAGAGTAGTTCAGTCTGTGGAAGCGGTTCGATGGTTCTGTCAGTTATGTTATGCTGCTCGTAGCGGTGCATCGCATGTTCATTACCGCATAAGTATATTTGCCAGCTAGCTCTGCAGGGTAATCCTTCGGGATTAACCAAGCATGGTATCCGATGTACCCATATATAATGACTAGACTTCGATTAGCTTGTTCCCGAGTGAAGCACATTCGCGACCAATGGGGGGTGGGGGGGTGTTACCATAGTATGAAGTCGTTGTCTCTGCCCAATACAATATCTTCAAAAGCGTTCCTCTTAGTGAGTGGATCTTAAGATCGTCCAAGCCTACCACCTACCCCCGCAAAACAAATAACCCAGTCATCTGTCTAACCTCAGCTAAAGCCAGGAATAGGCATAAGACTGTCGATCAGGATCTACTTACCCGCCGCAAAAGTTCGCGTCCATACTCGAATATAGATGCGTAGAGCGACGACAATCGTCGCAACCGCTGGGAAAGCAAAGATCAGTGCAATCGCCTGCGGTTGTAAATTATCGCTGGATGATGACATGACCAATCCGTGGGCAAGGCTAGAGTCGGATTGTTATACCAGACACCAAAAGGGGGAACCCAACAAGGCCATCATTGCCATAAAGCAGAAGGGGAGCGAGACAATTTAGACAAACCCGAACCTCTTGCTCTGGACTTGGGATTAGGGGGCTAATATAATCATCTGTCCTGAGAGTTTCTAGAATTAGATTGGATGAATTTTTGCCGATATTCGATATCTATTCATGGCACTAGCGCATGTCCTTCGACCAGGTTGCCATTCCTTCCATGAAGCTTATTGGCAAATCGAGGAACTTTTCTATTGATCACTAGTATTCTCCTTCAACATGGCCGCTGTCGACGCCAGTTACATCGCAGAACCTGGGCAAATCGTGTTCTTATGTGGATCAGGAAGGAGGATAATATACCCGGATCCCAACAAATCGCTCGCCTATCGTACGTTTTCGATGCTTGGCAATTGACGGAAATAGGCAGAAGAAGAAAAAGACTCTGAATAGATTGACGGAAATTTGCCTTTTACAGGGGTTTGAATCCTGGCCCCATGGTGCGTGCACTACGGAGGGCTTCGGAGTCGTTTAGATTAAATGGCCGCATTAGTGTCCTCACTAGTTCATGACCATAACCATGCCATTCGACGGTATTTTCCAGTCCGGTGGTGCCTCACCAGTCTTCCATCGGCAACGAGAAATCCTCCAGGTTCATGCTCAATTTGAATCGTAGTGGTTAATTAGAACGCATTCGTCGGTGTAAATGTGTCGTTAACGTGCTCCCTACATGACAATGCCCGCGGTGTGTGAGTATAGTAAGACCTAGTGTGGCCTCTTGCATAGAAGGTAGTGCAGAGTAAGATTCATATTAGATTAACTCGGCCAGGATTAAATCGACAACCTGCAGCACAACGTAGCCGGCGATTTAACCGCATTTTGAATCCCTGCGAGTGGAGATGTACCGACTACAATTAGTATCCCCACAAGGCTTCGAGCGTCATCTCCTGAATCATGAAGCGAGGTGCTAGCCCAGGCCCTCGCAATCACTTAACTATAGCCCTTGTCGGACATGTTTTTGTTTCGCCTTCCCCTTCTCTCCCTTCTTATCCCTCTCTGATGGTCTTTGTAGCCACTTTCCCCGTCAGTACCTGAAATTAAAGAGTCATGAAAGGCTTCGTGTCATTCACTCTGGCCACCTTGGCTGGGGCAACCGCGGTGATGAGTGCCCAGGATGCCAGCGTTCAAACTGCATCTCTGAAGCCTGCTGCGACCACAGTATTCCCAACGGCAGCTACGCTGTTCCCTGCAGAGACGGTGCAATTGACTGATGATGTTCTTGCGGATGTTTCGTCATCCATCCAGAATCCGAACATCTCGGATCTGTTCAAATTCGCCAGTCACTCCAATGCCTCAAGTCTCTCGAAGAGAGGTCCGCATAATTGCAAGTTAATGCCCGGTGATCTATTCTGGCCTATCGATCTGGTCTGGGACATCTTCGATCTCCTCCTGGGTAAGCGACTGATCAAGGCAGTGCCATTGGCTGCATACTGCTACCCTAACTGGGCGGAGTATGACGCGGACAAGTGCGCAACTATTACCTCTCAGTGGGCCACTTCTAATCTTCAGTGAGCTTTCTTTCCCAGGCAAAACACATATCTTGCTAAACAACTGATAGCATGGACGACCCAACTTCCATTCAGTTGCCCCTTTACGAAGGCCGTTCCTGCATGGCGCCTGGCTACAATTATACCGCCACCTGTGAAATGGGTGGCTACCCCACGTATGTTGTTAACGCTTCCAATGTCGCTCAAATTCAATTGGCCGTCAACTTCGCCCGGAATCTAAACCTTCGTCTGGTTGTGAAGAACACCGGCCATGACTTCAATGGCAAGGCATCTGGTAAAGGCGCTCTGTCCATCTGGACTCATTGGTTGAAAGATAAGACATTCCTTCCCCAGTACAAGGCCGCCAGTGGGCATGTCGGGCCGGCCATAAAAGTTGGCGCTGGTGTTCAAGTCTGGGAAGCCTATGAATTTGCCAAGGCTCATGAAGTTACCATCATTGGCGGAGAAGCTGTTACTGTCGGTCTTGGTGGTGGCTACACTGCAGGTGGTGGCCATTCGCCCTTGAGCAGTCTGTATGGCATGGCTGCCGATCAAGTTCTTGCCATCGAAGGTATGCCCCAAAATCAATACGATCAGCCGTCTCCGTCGTAATATAACACTGGCTAATTGTTTGTTCTATAGTTGTCTTGGCGGACGGCCGCTTCGTCACTGCAACCGCCACCCAAAACTCGGACATCTTCTGGATGCTTCGTGGTGGTGGCGGTAGTACGATTGGAGTTGTTACTTCTTTGACTATTAAGGCTTACCCCAAACTGCCAACTACTTCGGTTACCTTCAACTTCACGATCAACGACGCCCCCAATGCCGATGCGTTCTGGAAGGGCGTTGAGTCCTACTTGGACAATTTTGAAGCCTTCGTTGACGCCGGTACCTACGGATACTACTATGTCGGCGCGTCGAAGCTTCTGATTGGCACTGACGCCGGGTCGACTGACTACTACTTCCGCATGGAATCCTTCATTGCACCGAATATGACCATCGCCGAGACCAAGGCTTTGCTTGCTCCGTGGTTCAAGGTTCTGGATAGCCAGAACATCACCTATACCCCATGGTACAACCATAATGATAACTTGTGGGTCATTCTTGTTCCGCTTGGTCTCGAGGTCTTCCGCTAATGTGAATTGATATAGTCATGACACTTGGGTTGTCGCCTTCCCTCAAGAATTCGCCGGAGGTGCCGGCGTCAAAACGGCGTCGCGTCTGATCCCCCGAAGCGTCTTCCAGAGCGACACTCTTCGCCAGCGTACCGCTGCTGCACACAAGGACGCTATTGACAATGTATGCAACCCATAACTTCATCGTTCATGTCGCAAACCCTTACAGATATTTAACAGGACCTCTTCATTGCCGGATTCCACATCTCCGGAACCGGAAAAGCCGTCCCCGCACCCACTGATACTTCCGTCCTCCCCGCCTGGCGTAACGCCCTTGCCCATGTCATCGTTGGTATTGAATGGGCAACTGATGCTTCTTGGGAGACTATTCATGACTCCTCCCTCTTCGTTACCAACTGGATGGACGAGCTGCGCGACATTGCCCCGGACTCCGGCGCTTACATGAGCGAGGCTGACCTTCTCGAGCCCAATCTGCAGGAGGCTTTCTATGGAGCCCACTACCCGAGGCTGTACGCCTTGAAGCAGAAGTATGACCCTACCGGTCTCTTCTATGCTTTGACGGCCGTTGGTGCGGAGGACTGGGAGGTCAGGACCACCGATCCTTTGCCGAGCTCGTGGAATACCAACGGACGGCTTTGCCGTGTTTCTTCGTAGAGAAGAGGGGCGATGAAAACATAATCTGGTATTTTTTGTAACTATCTAATTAACAATAGAATACTTCGACACAAAATTGGGGTACATACGATTGTAGGGTGTAGAAATCAGCGCTTGCAGTTCGAACGGCTCGACATATTTTTTTGCGACACGGGCTGCGACTCGGCTCTTGCACTCCCAGCGAAAAGCCGAAACCATCTCCACTTTAGTTAGTAGACCGGTAACCTGGTTTGGACTAGGCAGCCGAGTCGCAGGAAGTCTCGCGGGGCGCCGCCCCGGAACGAGTTAGGGTTAGTGCGTGTCTTGATTCAAACTAATAGTTCTGTTCTGTAGCACAGTGCTGCGCTGATTCTGAATAGTTATTATTAGTTCAGAACAGTTGACACAAAACAAACACACTATTCAACATACGATAATGGCACTATAATAATAGATTATAGTATGATTGTAGAGTTAGTAAATACTACGAGGCCAGAACAATAGCCCAGCCGCGTGTTGGTCTGAACGCTGCCATTTTATATACTCCTGTGTAGACGGTCACGAACCACCAAGAAGGGAATCATTAATTTATGTGCGGATCAAGACGATCAAAGGTTGAATAAAAGTCAAAATCTTCAAGGTATGACAGAAAATGTCTTGTAGACCAGATTTACTAATTGTTTACCTTCAAATGCCAGTCGTGATACTCTTGATATCCAAATATTCCTCAAGAGCCACGATTCTACCTTCCCGACCCAGTCCGCTCTCGTGGACTCCACCAAAGGGTTGCTCCGCCGCGCTTATAGGCCAGTGCGAGCTACCACCATCGCCAGCAAGATCTCCTAGACGACTACCCGATACTACTACCTCAGACAGAAGATCTCCTTCCTGTTCATCCAATCCTTCATGGTATCGAAGATCTCTCCTTTCATAACGCCATCGACAACGCTAGGTCCAATATACGTCCAGTGTACCCTGTTTTCATGCCGAGAAATAATCTGTGGGAGTGTCGCTCCCAGAAAGACACACACCGTGTCTCCGGGTTTGGTGTCACAGGGAACTATCGCCATACAGCCGTTCGTGGTTACCGCAAAGCTTCTACCTGGCCATCGAACCATCATGAGGTTGAGATAGCCCCGCCAGAAACGATGCTGGTCCAAAAAATATTCTGCCGTATCTAGGTTAAGAGGGACATGACCGGCCTTGCCTTCATTCTCTTCTTCGCTTTTAGCAAGAGGCTTCAAAAATGAAACAAGGCTGTCCAGTATATTGCCGTGTGGATGGCCCGAGAACTGGGGTGATTCGAGCCAGCCATGCTGGCCAATTAGAACCCCTAGAAGACGTTGGTGGGCATCGGCGCCGTCGGGGAGGTGGGAGGAACAGTCCTGGAGGACGCTCAAGATTCGACGTGCGTGCACAATGTTCGTGTCCTCGTCGAAAACTTGGCTGAGGGGAACGATCCCCCGGACCGTGTCCACAGATACACCAGAAATTCGCAGGACCCCGTCACTTTCTCCGCCGGTCGCAAGGCATAGACGATAAGGGGATGGTGGGAGCGAGGTTGCAATTGGTCTCCCAGCCCTGCAACCCACGACGGGCAGATAGCCGTCATTCCAGCCGCTGCCCCAAGGCGGACACCATGAGGGGGTATTTACACGGGATGTCTTCGGAGGGAAACGCAGTGATGGCCAATCGGTGACCCTCTCCAAGCAGTGCCGGAAAAAGCTAGCATGAACCATCCCGTAGTTCTGCTTGACCTCTTCGGAGTAATCCACCACTACCATCTTCCGCATGGCCTCACTGAGCATGCCGAGGACTCCATAAACATAGTCCACCTTCACAGACGCACCCTGGCTCTGCATGACGTCCATTGCTGCTTGGATCCCATCAATCTCCTTCTCGGGCTGGTCCAGCCCCGTCTGCAACCGCCACGAGTTCCTGATAAGCCTAATCCCGTTCGTCGACCGGTGCACCTGGTCCTCCCCCATCGCTTGGGTGTGCAGCCCTGCGATATTCCCGACAAAGAAAGATTTTGACGTCGCGACAGCAAAATTCAACACATATTGCCACTCAATCCGTCGCGCGCCGCACAGAAATACGCACTGCTGCGCTAAGACAATCTCCTGCACAATCCACAATCGCTGAAACCAAGCCCGACCGTACAGCAAAAATACAGCGCGCCAGAGCGGATCATCAGGATGCGGGAGCCCCTGCGCTACAACCTCGTCTGTGCTTAGCGGTCTCCACCCCACTTCACTGTCCTTCAGTGCCCAGATTCTGTCCGTAAGTTCGGGCAACAAGGAACACGCCAGGTCGCTCTGGTCGGCTTCCTCTCCCAGCCAGATCAAGACCTGGTCAGCGTAGGAATATAGTTCGCCCATCGCCGCCACCTGGTGCGCCTTCTCCACTGCGTCGGTTTGATTGATGCAAATCGCATCGACCCATACCCAAGCTGATCCGGAATATGCGTAGATTCCCCGCAGTGCTTGGCCCAAAGTCCTGGAGATACGAAAACGTGCGCCGTTGCATATACTCTCTTCCGATTCTGGCGATGTACCCCATGCGTACGACAAAGCCTCGTATCCTGGGGCATCGTAAATGGAGAATGGCTCCAGGCTGAATATAATCTGGGGAGTTACCTCAAGGATCTTGAGGATGCGGAACTCATCGGGTTCAATACGTGAATAGACGTAGCGGGGTATGTCTTCCATTTCGCTTTCTGTACCTTTATGGAGAACGGATCTTTCAGAACAAACTCCCTTGTCAGGTAGAGATCGGTATACCAAAAATCATAATAGACATTCCACTTGACAGCGGCTAACGGGATAAATCGATGGGACGGCAGCCTAGATAAAATTCTCACACAATCTAGTCCAACACTAATGGTGTGCGTCCGCTCAGCTGTTAGCGCCATGCGTTATCCCGTCCTCATCGCATTAGTCCTTTTATAGCGACTAATTACTTGAACGCGACAACAGCTGTATGTTATTTTACATCGTACCTTGTACCATATATATACGTACACATATTTCAGGATCTATAGTCCTGTGAGACGCTCATCCCAGAACTTGCCAAGTTATTTATTGGGCTGATTTTCGCGCCCTCATAATTATAGATAGTTGCAGATCTCAGGAGTTCGTCTTCAATGTTCAGAACCTAGTTCAACAGACTACTCGAGCACGAAATACATAAGAAACCAAATTCACGACCAAATCTCCTGCGCGCATATGCGCAAATAAACCCCTTTACCAGAGTGAACGATTTTAGCACTGGATCATAGTGCTACCTCCCCGATATGCATATCACCTGTCTCTCACCAAACGAAGGAAATGGACCTAACGCCGGACACGGAGGACAGCTTCACGCAACCATGGTAGTCATCCAAATTTACTCTGTTTCCGGTGCAGTCATCGGAGCTGTATGCAGATCACTAGTTAGTGTCGAAGTTTATAATTGAGAAAGGAGAGAAGAAGTCGTAACGTCGACTCACGCGTAGCCGAATGCAAAAGCTACCCCATTGTTGAAATCAAGCGATCTGTAGTGAGTGAGTCAGCGTTTGTGATCAAGAGATATCTAGCGCCTAGAATGTATGTCCCACCCTTCGCCACCGGTCTTAATGCATTTGCCGCGTAGAACAGGGGTAGTGCTTGCGCTTGAACATTTTTCATCCGTGTATTGGGTGCCCTGGATGAGGTGTTATACTTTGTACAAGCTAGAGGCAGGGGACGGAAACGTACGATTTGCTCTGCCATGACCATGGTGGCGGGAGCGAGCAAGGAGAGCCAGAACTTGGATGGTTGCATGTTGATGGAGTGGTGAGATGCTGTGGTTGGCTTCTTTGTTGCTTGTGTGATGGATGTGGATTTGGACAGTGGGAGATGGATACAGGCCGCTTTTATCTCTATTTTTAATAGCCCTCATCGCTGATGCCTCAAAATGGCAACCCCTATCTGCTCTCTAGGCGCAATGTAACAGAGTGTGCATGCAATGTGAGATGGGGGCGTAAGCGATGCATGGTAAGACGGAGGGAGGGTCAACAGAGTGAGGGATGGAAAGAATTGTGAGTCATAAATGCTCTTGACATTTAGGATCGTAGTATCTAGATATCACTCTTAGTATCTACTTCTCAGATGACATGTTACCCCCCTGTGGTTATAGATTTTATGATGCGAGCCTTAGGATCTGTGATATGTATAGCCGTTCCTTAGCGTAGAGATATTTGTCCCTAGACCCGATATACTTTGCGTACAAAATTAAAAGCCATCTCATCGAGTGTCTTCACTCCTCTTTTAGTAGACAGACCCTTAGCTAGAAGAACTCGAACGGGTTACGGGTGAGATAGGTCTCACAAAAGATTGGGTTACGAAGGGTAATAAGGGCAAAAGAGAAAAAAGGCTACGACAGCAAGCGTGGAGATTGCAAGGAAGAGGCATGTCGTGACGTAAATTTGGCAACCAACATCACAAACAAGATGATCTATGGATAACAACAGTGGTTCCCTGATTCCTAGCTCTCTATCATTTTTCGTTAGATGGAATTGTCCCCATCCCTAAACAAACCATTATATCAGTTCAAACTGCACGACCGAGCTGCAAAGATGCGGTAAAAGGAACCCCCAGCTTCTTTGCTGCATTGATCACCCAATCTGCTTCTCTAAGGAATTGACGTCCCAGTAGCACAGCGTCAGCCTCTGGTTGCGAACCGGTTAGCATCGCTTCAGCCGCTTCTGCTTCATCGGCATGTGCTCCCTGGACAATCTGACTGGCAGCGTCTGCTTGTGTAATTAAACCCACGGCTCCAACCAGTGTTCTTTGTCCGGCCTGTCGAATTGCCTTTCGCATTTTTCTAGCAAGATCAATCTGATAGTGTGTATGCGGCTCAATTACCTGATCCTTTGTGGTTACCGCCAGAGCTCACATCAAGGAAATCAATTCCCAAGTCAGGAAGCAATTTAGCAAGTGCAATGGAAGAATGGAGGTCCCAAAACTCGGGAGCCTTGCCGTCAAGCCATTCAGTAACACTGATGCACAAGAATAGAGGCATATCAGCAGGGATCACGGCACGAATCGCCGCAGCAATTTCCCGCACGATCCGCGTTCGATTTTCAAATGAGCCACCATATTTGTCGGTCCGCCGGTTGGTAACTGGGCTCAGAAACTGGCAGATCAAATACCCATGTGCTCCGTGAATCTCGATGGCGTCCACACCAGCCAGGACAGCTAGCTTAGCACTCTTAGCGAATGCCTCCACTATCCCCTCTACCTCTGCAGTACTAAGCTCGCGTGGAGCCCAGAATCCGTCTCCCAGCGCCCAGACGTGTTCCGCGCCGCCAGAGGGCCCCACAACGTTGTCGGGCCATCCACCAACACTTTCTTCAGCTCGGAGACTGCACTTTCCTGCCTCCTTTGCAACCCAGGGTGCCATGGTACTGGCCTTGCGACCAGCATGGGCAAGTTGAATAGCGATCTTCGCTCCCTGGCTATGAACAAAGTCTACAACGCGCTTCAGCCCTTGGAACTGCTCCGACTCAGTGCCCTCCTGCCAGAGACCGGAGTCGTTAGGCGAAATCCGGCCATTGGGCTGGACCGCTGTTGCCTCGATGATAATCAGTCCCACGCCTTTGAAGGCAAGGTGTCCTAGGTGGGCGATATGGTAGTTTGTCAGCGCACCAACAAAGGGTGATGATGGGTCCGATTGTGTTGAGTACATGCACATGGGTGCGACCATGATCCGGTTCTTCAATGTCAGGCCCCGGATGTGGAGGGGGCGGAATAGAGTGGGGGTATCTGGACTCTTCGGGTCTTTGGCTGCCCCGCCATTGTTGGCGGGGGTGAAGTAGGGAATACCCTCGTACGGGATCACTTGGGGAGTCATACTAGTAGAATCTACCGCGAGGCGTCGGGAAAGTTGGGATGTTTATTTTGTACGGATGCATAAAGTGTTAATTGAGAATTAGACATCGTGGGTTATTCTAGGTCGGTTGAACAGCATCACGACATTGAGGGAGGTTACTAATCTCGGGCAGTGCGAGTGCCCTAATTGGGTATTCATGAAGTGTTAACGAATTTGTCATGTTAAGAATTACTAATGGATCTTTGGGTCAGTGCCATCCCCGCTGATGAGTTAGTGTCTCGCTAGTATTGGAGAGTCAGTCTCCGGATGATCGCCTGGGCATTCTCCAAATCCCCATATCATATTCCTTCACCAGGTTCCTGGGTCAGAGCAAAGCTTGTAGGACAGAATTCCGGCAAGTCTGGGTCTACATACCCCTATTTGGGCAAAGCTCAGGGTTATTGCCAGCCTAGCTGGGGATCTAATATCAAGAGTCACTGACAGTGGCGTTTGATATCTTTCCTTGTCACACCACTCTCTAAACCATATTTTGTAGTCTGGAAGCGTTTATTAATATCTCACTTTCGGGTATTGTACCAATCTTCTACACCTAAACCATGTCCTTGCGTCCCAATACATGCTGTATTAGAAGCCCTGACTTATCCACAGTCCGGATTGATGATGGATTTACCGTTGCTGCCCTCCCATCTCGCCGCCTTTCCCCAAAAGGCCTGATGAGAAGCCCACAGTTGCACTAGTATTTGTGAATATGGCAGAGGGATATATCTTCGCAGACACGCCAACCATCAGAACACATTCAGCAATTAAATAGTATCATGTCTTCACTATCTTATTAGAAGCCCATTAGACTTTCTCTAACCAGTAACTAGTTTGTATCCCTGGAACTCGTAGATAAATTATGAAACACAACAGAACGTGAAGATTTAAAGAAACTATTAGACTGACTTAGAAGAACTTTCTAAGAAAGAAAAGCTCCTGCGGACTAATGGTTATTTTAAATTTGTTGGACCAAGAACGATATGAAGAGGAAGTTGGATCTTATACATATCGCAGGAGCTAGTCGCTGGCAGGCAGGAGTTCAGACTCTAAGATACAGATGTAGCACCTGACGAAGCACCTAGAGCTGAAACGTCTAATCTGATATTAAGGCATCGCCGTGGTGCCTACAAAGCTATACCTCAGCCCCGTATTGTAACAATTCCTAACAAATAACACTGGGGAGATGATGTTCTCCCTCAACATGAGATAAAGTTCCACTGTCCTAATCTTCAGGTTCGTTGAAAATCACCTTGCCCAATAGGTACATTTTGCGGCTAAGACATGTCTGTGCACTCTAGTTGGCAGCTGTAGCGCAGCCATATTTTGTAGCTGAACAAGATATATGTTAGGATAGTACCAGATTAACAAAAGTAAACAGTAGTTTCATCACTTACGGTTAGATCCCTCGCTATACAGGCAGTTGTCTTCTCCCCAATAGACATTGCCGTACCCTGTGGGGAGGTTCATATTAAGTGAACAGTGCGGGGTGTTATTAGAGTCAAGGCAAGCCTGTATTGAAGTATAGCCATCGACAACACAGGGAGCCCCAACATCACCATGACAGACTGTCATCTGATTCACAAAGATACAGCCCTTGTTGACGTACTATTATATGCAAAGATAAATTATTAGACCATTTCTAGCAATGTGTGCCAGGTAGCTGTTACTTACTAACTGAAGTGCATCTACAGCGCCAAAAATGGATGCTGCTGCTAAATACGCACCAAGGAGAACCATTCTGAGTGTTGGGTAGGATAAACAGAAAATATGATTAAATGCTGTGCAGAAAATTCAATTTATGAAGCAGAATTGAGTGGTACGAGGATATCAACCAAGTGGGGAGAGTAGTGGAGGGGCTTTTATATCATTTTTCCTCATAAGTAATAACCTCAACTATACACCTCTAGCCACATTATCTTTCCTAACTTGGAATTCCCGTGATCCTAAGATATTAGAAGACCAAAGGACACTTTTATGATGTCACAGAAAGTCTATTATATTTCTATATGGCCAAGTTGCATAGCTCTCCGATGAAGACGGAAGTTTACTAACCTCCGATATCAAAGCTAAAGATCTTAGTTAAGTGACTTCCCGCCTTAAGAATCTGGAGATCATTCACCCGTGTAGTAGCTGATACCAAGAGATTGCTTGCATTTTCCCATCAGTGGGCCATGAATTAAACTATGTAACATGGGATCTGATGATCTGTTGATCACATACCAGAAAGGCAAACCGATAAATCCAACGTATCACCTCCGGAATCCTTCGACCCCGCAACTCGGAAACCCTGGATTGCGGGATTGGGCAGAGGCCTCGTGTTCCATTACCGCAACGTTAGGCGAGGCCGAGCTTGAAGATCTTAGCCCTTTGGCGAAATCGGTGCCTGCCAACAAAATAAAATAAGAGGGTCAGTTAAAGCTTAGCATAGTCTTGATAAAGTAAGGTTTATACATCCTGGGGACGCCACTACCTTTGTAGAATCTCGATACTACATTTGCTATACCATGACCTGGCACAGCAGTCACCCTAGCAAGATTTTTTAGTACAGTTCTCGCTGACTTGAATACAGAGGACGCATTCCCCTACTCTTCCCCAAAAGGGAAACTCCGTAGAAATGGAATAGTGTCATCATATCCGTATTTTCATGACGCGCACCTAATAAACGATAGCCTGGAGCTCGGCGGTTACTTAAGTCCCGCCTCTAGGAAAAAACAATAACAGTAGGATTCACAACTGCGCCATACTTTCTGTGGAACCATGAATAGAGCCATCCCAACATCTCAAAATCACGGAAACTCCAAGTTAGGGAAAACCGTTAGTTTCCTTCTCTGTTTATCTTCTGTCTACGATAGCACAGTCAAAGTTGTTATTTAAGAGGACAAGAGATATAAGTGCCCCCTCTTCCCGTTGCAGTAGATTAGTATCTTTATTCCTCAACCTTCTCAGTCATTCTCACTTCGTTAGTTTGTTTATACAACAACACAAGTATTTTCTTTTATTGAGGTGGTAGACGCACTCAATATGTTTCACTTCACTCCTGTTCTTTTGGTTGCTGCTGCTGCCCTTCTTGCTGCTGTGGAGGCAAACACTGTTTTAGTAAGTAACTACTACCTGGCACCTGTACATAAGGGCTCTGACCATTCTAATGTTTATTTCTATATAATAGAATGTGAATAAAGGCTGTATTATTGTTAACAGTTCTGTGACAATCTGTGCAACCCCCGATATCTCCCATGACTCTGCCTGTGTTGTGGCAGGAAATACCCGAATTCAGGCCTGCCTCGACTCTAACAATCAACCCCACTGCGAACTTAATGTTGATATCCCAATGTCTTGGGGCGAGGCCTATTTTGGAGCTGATAACTGTCTCTATAGCAAGGGACCTAACCGTAAGTGGTATTGCTACTATCTCTCTAATGAGCTGGTGATGACCTAACGTATACCTTCTTCAGCGGACAAACTTGGCTGCGCTAGCTAATCCTACTGGGGCGCTTAAACATATGCTACGGGGTGGTCCTAAAGAAAAGGGCCTGGGAAGTATCCACTCTGAGTATGGATTATAGACACACAAGTGAGGAAGATCTGCGGGCACTAATAGCTGATCGGACAGCATGTGGTACGAATGTTGGTAATTGCACTTGATGTATCTACAAGGAACAATACAATATATTATATTAAAAGAAAGAGAAAAAAATTCAAAAGGATAGATAAAGAAACACACAACTCCGAATTTGTTTATAACATAGCCACCTAGACATTCATTGCTAGATTAGAGACGAGCACCATCCCTTATAGCCCAGTAGTTCTAGCTGAACAATAGACACCGGGAGATATGAATAATCTGCTTCTCCTGAAGTTCTTTTTGCCAATTGCCGTAAGTGTATCTATTAGTTGGGGTAGAAAGCCAGTCATGGAACTAAGCAAGTTATTAACGGGTTGGGTTCGGGGTCAAAATTCTATATTAATATTGCTCTATCTGATATATGTACGATAAACTCTAGTGAAGCAAGAAGACAGAGAGAATTTACAGTGAGCATGCCCATCCGCTTCGAAGACCTGGTTCTGTGGTCGGACAACTACGACCACTACTGCATGAGGCTGCATGCCATTAATACGGCGGCGATGGGCATGCCTAGAGCGAAGCAGGCGGGAAGAGTCAAGACGCACGTTTGCACTCGACTGCCCCAACCTGACCTCTACTAAAGGGGCGAGCGTCTCGCTATCTTTCCCGCGATGGTCCCATATCACGGCCTCCCATGTTCAAGGGATTGTAGGGTACAGTGATCCATCACGAGGAGCACCATGCCACCGTTTTCTCGGCAAGTTGGAGATGCGGATGTCAATCGGCAGTGCGGGACCTGCGGGGTCGATCCGGCTTGGTCGACTTGCTTATACGCAGCTGACAAGATTTCCTCCAACAATAAAGCCGCTTCCTTATCCAATTCGCTGCTTCCGCCTCACCCACACCTCCTTGTCGGTGCTCTCGGAACCGTCCTCGGTTGACACCGGGGGGTCGCGCAGCTGTACCTCCCAAACCTTGAGCTTGTAATTGCCACGGTCTGCCTGTCCGGAGAAAATATCGAAGGACCAGCCATGCTTAGGGCAAGTGAGTCCGGCGCTAAGGACGACACCGAAGTCTTCAATGTCGAAGAGGCTGCCCTGGGAAAGGGGGAACGACGAGTGAGGGCATTGCTAGCATGGGTTAGCTCAATACCAATAGTCCATCTCTGGCCCACCTACATGGTCAATGGCATGGATTTTCCCCTTGTATTTAAACACAAGCACCTGGTCCTTCAAATTTCCTGGTAGGTCAATATCTGCTTCGACTGGAGCCCCGGTGCTTGTGCTGGGAATGCTGAAAGCTTTACAGCTTGGCGCGATGCGGGGGCAGTCATTGTCCAGACTAAGGTCTGGGAACGCGGAGGCCAGGCCAACCGGATGCCAAGCTGCTAATGGGGACCGTTGTACAAAGGGGTTCATCGCTGTTGCGCAGGAATGAGGATCATCGCGCGCTGGACACGCTTTAATTTTCACTGCAATAGGCAGGCGGTGATGACAAATATTTGGCAGAATCTGGAGAGTCATTTTATCACGTGAGCCATTATGCCCTGCATAGGATAAATAATGTCACTTATGAAGGGGAAATCTGACGTGTCCAACAAACCTATAATTTCCCAGTCATCCAGGTCATCCATGATATCATGCTTCACAGTCATTCGGCTAGTGGTTTTATCTGGGTCACTCATCGGTATCGCTTTAGGGGAGTTCAAATAAAATATAATAAACAGGAGTATGCATGAGATTTCATATGTTACATACAACGCTTCATGAACACTACAAGGGCATACTTTCGAGCTAAAGCATGCCATACAATAAACTTAAAGTAGAGAAAATCGACCTATGATTGACCTCACTGATTATCATTGATTAATTTTAGCTTTAAGCTGCTCATCGGCTTTAACTGCGGGAGAAATGGTAAACATTTTACGCTTCAAGTACGGCACCTTACCCGTATTACCAACGATGGATATATTATGAAGATTTGAGATAATGAGTTGGGGTTCCATAATAATAGGCTCGGTATTACGAGTATCAATGTGCTAGGAAATGCTATCAACTAATCTGCGTCTTTCGAAAATAAAATATAGCAAAAAGGAAAAGAGAACAAGAGAATACCCCGGCCGTACTCTTATGTCGATCTATTATAGGGCTCAGCATTCTATACAAAGTTAACCAAATTACGCTTCTGTATCTGCCTAGCTTTCCAGTACAGTCGCAAATAAATTATCAACCATGAGGGACGAAGTAAGATAGATGGTCGTCCAAATCTTGTTTAGAAGCGGACACGAGGGAGCACCCACAAACGAAGAGTCTTACGGTGTTTTCCAGCCTTAGCGGACACATCTTGCCGCGCATCCAGCTGGTCTGGACAGCAGTACAGCATCTCCTCTAGGTCCTTGTTCTTCCTGAGACCACTCATAATTGTCTCTGCCTTGGGGATCATCGTCGACCCGGGAAATAAGGAATACAGCACTCGCTGGCTTGAAGTTGAAGTGAAGTTCGCCTAAACTTCTCTTGCAGTCCAAGACAGCCTGCTCGAAACCAGTTGTAGCTTCACCGAGTGGCTTATATAGAGCTCGAGTCAATATTTATACAAATAAATAGAGACAAAGGGATCCTTACGCATCCGTCTTTTATGATATCTGTGATGACTGGCCTCTTAGCTGGTTTAGCCGTGTCTTATTAACGATCAACGGCTCAGCAATCTTTCTTCGGAGCACAGTACCCAGTCGAGTCTTGCCCTTACACTCCACTTCCTTTATTCTTCTCCCGATAACCTCTCGATTGCCCAACAGGTTAAAGTATTGGTCATAGTGATAGTTCAAAAAGCGAAGACAAACTCCTTGCTGCTGAAGAAGGCCGGCGATATCGACGACACGCTGACAGGTATCTTGGAGTGCTTCGATACGGCTTGGCGCCTTCATTGAACTGCTGTCATCTAGCCCCAGTCATCAGTTAAGGATCAAAGTGCATCAAGGGTAGGGGAATACCACACAGTAACAAAATCATACAGACCCATGATGGCCAACTTAGGCGTAATCTCCAGCTCCAACAAATATCTTTTGTGTAATTTCTTTCGCCCGAGCGGCTACATTCTGAACCAACTCCCCGATCCATGGATCTCCTCGTTGATAATAAGATTTCAAATTTTTTTTCAATAGATTACCAGACGTAATCTTGGTAATCGTCGACGGCCTCTGGCACCTTAGTACGGGATAGAGGAGGATTTTCGAATGCTAGCTTATTTACAGCTTATTACATTGGATCAGAGAGAAGCTTCGGGCAGCGTAGCCTTCCGGATTTCCGTGAAGAATTCATCCACGATACTTTCGATAATCACATTGAGGAGTTCCTGCTGCTCATTGCCAGCATCCGAGTCCATCATTGGTCAGGCCAATAGCTGGAATGCCAGCTATTCGTTTTTCCTTCCTCCCAAACCTCGTGGGAGTCGTGTTGTAAGAATTGGGATGGATCATTCTATCTTCTTTTTGACATAGCTTTGCCACGCCGTTTGCCCTAAGGCTGACAGTACACCATATCGTCCGGGTGCATGATTTTTTGAAACCAGTTTGAGAAGCCCAACATCTGAAAGGCCAGTCCGTAGTTAGTGCCAAATAATGCCTGAGGTTACTGGGTTATTTCACCTGATGAATATTGCTCATCGGTATCAAATACGTAGGGTTGACCTTGTGACGAAGCGGGGCTGGAAGATATGTACCTACTCAGGTAGGGTAGGATTTGAAGCAAGACCTGAGCCAATCCCATGGAGGGTTTCATTGGTCAGAGACCTGTTAGATACAAAAAAAAAGGAATATCAGATACTGTGTCTGAATACGGAAAGTTCTGGCGTGCTGACACGTCACAGGGGCCTTCTGTTCACGCGCAACATGGTCCCTGCACCCAAGTCGTCAACATGCATATATATATGTCCAATCAAATCATGGATCTCTGACAACCAAAGTCAGCCACTTCGCTCACTCTTTCAGATCTTCTGAGGCCGATACAGGAAAGCAAATAGCTAGAAATTGTGGCAAATTTTCTTCTAACCCTAAAGAGGTAACAGACACCTTTCTGTTTGTTCCATTTTTCCCCTAATCGCCTCTGGATTTAGCCTCGATTGACGAGAACTTGATCTTGTCGAGGTAACATATTCTCACGATGAACTACCAGCCCCTAGTAGAAGTAGCCAGCTCAGAAGTATTCATCAACCCGGACACTTGGACCATCCGAAATTTCCAGATTGCGTGCTGGCCACATTACTGCAGCCGACACCATCAATCTCTCCAAGGGGAAAAGTGTTGTCTCTATAATCTGCACTGGAGGACTAGATGGCAATATGTATAACATCCGCGACCGCGCGAACGGACTGAATATGGACCTGATGACGTACTCGATGTACATGATGGCTGATCAAGACCCGCAGCACTCCTCAGCAAGGACACCCTATGCCAGCTATCCGGAAAAAAAAAACTGCATAACCTTCTTCCAGCACTTGTGTCAGCAAGAATCTCTCAACTGCCACGGAAGGCTGGGTGTATCAGTCCATCGACGCTAGCCTACCCGGTGGACTAGGGCCTATTGGGGACGGCGTTTTCTCTCCCTATGACCTCTCACCGCGGCAAGACAACATAAACCCATATCGCATACTAACCAGGCGGTTATGGTCAGGGTGTCCCACCGAGTCGAACTGCTTCAGACGAATGCCGCTACGGTGTGGTTGAGTATCTCGGTCTTGGCATGGCTGATCATTATGACAGTTGCTGTTGCAGTGCTACAGAAATAATATTATGGCAGCTTAGTTCGCAACGTGGCATGCCTGGATGACATCTTGGTGTGGATAGCCAAGAGTGACCAGCTCATGCGTGTAATCAGGGGTGGCAGGGGGGTGAGCTTGATGAATAGGGTGCGCGTATGCTTCGAACACGGCTGGGGTTGATTGCGAACGAAATCGGCAGAGTTATATGGGGTATTGAAATGGACGATCGGTTTCACTGATGAGTCTGAGGCCAAAAGGGCTTTTCATCGTTCAAATGATGAGCATGGATAGTGAGAAGGACATGAACAATACCTAACTAGGAAGTTCCATAACAAATGAATGGCTAAGCATGTACCTTGCGAGACATTTGCTCGCTCCTTCCTCGAACATGCATTCAATTAAGAAAACTTACTAGAGTATAACTTTCTCATTGATAAATTGCTTAGTCAATGTAGAATAGTGTGTTTCATTTTTTCAAATACTGTGGTTGTAGTAGACTCGATATACAAGATAGTCCCGCATGCCCTATTATATATATAGCTTGCTTGACCAGGGTCTATCCCATGGCGAAGCATGCGACAAATATTACGCAGCTAATACTACACTATAAATGTACTAAATCAGTAGTGTCATGAATTTCACACCAGAAACCAGGTCAATATAGGTAGGACAGAGCAAAGATGAATTGGAGTTATTTTTTTGAAGCTAGGATTGTTTGGAGACTGGAGGTTGAACCCCAGTTTTTGAACCACAGTTTGGCGACATGGGGTACTACTTTCATAGTGGATTATAAAGTCAAAATTGAAAACCGAGAATATCTAACGCCCGGGTGGTCTAGTGGTATGATTCTCGCTTAGGGAAATAACCCAAGCATATCTGCGAGAGGTCCCGCGTTCGATCCGCGGCTCGGGCCGTTTATTTTTCGTTTTCATTTTTTTCGTCCCTTACTTCTTTTGTCTTGTCCTTTCATTTATTTCGTTTCTGTTCAAGAAATCATGATTTTCGTGAAATATCAGTTTCATCCCCATTACGCGCAGGAAAAATCTTCCCTCTCTTACCATTTCTCTCTATTGCATACAAGTCTAAAACATCACAATGTAAACAAATTCGTTCTATGATGTCCTTTTTTGTCATAGAGACATGTAGATGATTATCCATTGTATACATATCATCCTTCGCAAACCCTAGCTTACCCCCCACCTATACTTAAAGCAAGAGTATATATACTCAGGCAAACCTCTCCTTAACCTGTCCCACCAAATCCACCACCGTCTCCTCAAACCTCCTAAACTCAACCCCCAACTCCCTCGTCACGGCCTCCCCATCCAACCTATACCCCGGCAATGGCCTCCTCCCACTCTCATAATTCCCTGTCACCGTCTCCCCCGCCCACGCAAACCTCCTTTTAATAATATCCGCCGCAACCTCATACGAAAACGCCTCCCCAGAAGCAGGCACGTACCGCCTGCCACCAACCCCCGGCCTAAGCAGTGCCTGTACATGAGCTTCCGCCAAATCCCTCACATCAATCCACGCCGAAACCCTCGCAACAGGCAACGGATCCGCTCCCGCAGCAATACTCCACAACACCGCATTCGACTCGTTCAACGCCCCCACGCCAGCAACAGGATGCACAACCGGACCAAAGGTCATGGGCGGACAAAGCGTAACGAGCTCAAATGACGGCTTCTCCCGCTCCATGAACCCCCACGCTTCTAGCTCGGCGAATTTCTTCGAGCCCCGATATGCTACCACCGCGTCTGTGGCCGGGGAGATCGCCTCCTCGTAGGTGAGTGGGTTCCAGTGGGTGCCGGTGTAGGTGAAATCGGGGTCGGGGGCTTTGTTAATGTCGACCACGGACGCGAAGGAGGAGGTTAGAACGAGGCGTTTGATGAGGGGCTGTTTTGCGGCTGCTGAGAGGATGGACTTTACGCCATTTATGGCGGGAATTATGAGTTCTTGTTCGTTGTTGTTTGTGTTGTATGTGAATGGCTTTCTTATATATCAGTATATGTATGTGTATGGAAGTATATAAATTGGAAATCAATGGAGAGGGATGGTTGGCGTACGCTTGCGACGTGGATTACGCCGTCGATGTCGTCCATGATATTGTCGAAGACTCCGATTTGGGAGAAGTCTTTTATCTCGACGAACTCGAGTCGCGAGGCGTGTTGCAGCCGAGCGGCTTTCATCTGTTCTCCTTTTTGGCTTGAGCGCGTTGCTGCGCGGACACTTATGCCGCGCGCGAGCAGGTTGTCAACTACATGGGCGCCAATGAAGCCTGTAGCTCCTGTTACCAGGACGTGGCTGGGATGATGTTAGTAAAGGGTGTGGATGTGGGGTGGGGAGCGTACGATGGTGTTGGTGGTGGCATATCCGTTGTCTCTTTAATAATTGGCTGGGTATAGAAGTGAACGACGAAGTGGTTGTCTGGTTGTAGATGTCTGATGGATCTCAGAATGCGGGGATAACGGAGATACGCCGATGGCCTCGGAATATATCCGAGATACGGACACAGAGTTACTCCGCCTATTATTGGGCTTTGTATGCCCAGTGGATATACACAATGAACACATCTAAATACTCTATGCAATTGAAGGACTTGTACGTAATTCGTCTAATGTTCAGTAAGGGGTAAGTGCATAATCATATCGCGTCCATTACCCACCACTATGGTGAGATATGCTCAATTTGACCGACCCAACACCTCGTCCGTGGTCTCAACGATGATCTCAAACGCCCGCCGGAGGTATTTCTCCTCCGCCGCTTCGTTGGCGCACACCACGCGGATCGCATAGATACCAGCGATAACAGTGGAGGTGATAAAGATCTCGCCGCGCAAGTTGATGAGTTCGTAGACTTCCTTCGTCAGGGTGTCGTACTTCTCATTAGGGTGCGCGACGGCAGTTCCGTTGACCGAGGATCCATTGGCCTGTGTTCTGGGGTCTTTAATACGGAAAACGGTCAAGCCAAACGCGGGCCGGGTGATGATTTCAAAAAGATCGGACCGACTGCGCACTAGGCTTGTAAACTCTTCGCCTACTCTGATCGTTTGCCGGATGTGTGCTTTCAGCCCGGTAAGACCGTAACTGCGCATGACGAACCAGATCTTCAAAGCGCGGAATCGGCGACCGAGGGAAATGCTCCAGTTACGGTAGTCGATCACCTGGCCGGACTCGGAGTAGGGGTTGCGCAGGTAGGCGGGGGTGATATCCAGGGCATCTGTGAGGTCGAAGCGGTTTCGAACAAAGAGACAGCTACCAGAATCGTTAGCAATGGAAACAGCAAGCGATACCAAGCAGCGCTTACCTTGCATCAAAGTTGACCAGCAACCATTTGTGCATATTGAAATTGAAACTGTCAATTCCTTCGGCAAGATCCTTGGTAATATACTGGAACTCGTCTGCAATCAAAGCCGAACCGGCATACGCTGCATCGATATGCACCCAGATCCTCTGCCACGAGGGTTTCTCCCGGAGCACGGCCGTGATCTCCGCGATACGATCCACAGCGCACGTGCTCGTTGTTCCCATGCTCAGAGTGATGTAGTACGGTGTCAGGTCGTCCCTTTCACATTGCTCCAGAAGCCACCGTAGATCTTCCCCGGTCATCTCCATGTTATTCTCCAGCTTGGCGGGGACGCTACGGTACCGCGTGCCTGCAATCAATGCACCCTTCGGGGTACTACTGTGTGCCTGGTTGCTTCCCAATGCGACCAATCTCGGCCGGATGTCCATTAGTCGGTCCTCATATTCAAGAGTACCCTCCTTCAGACCCTCCGCTAACGCTAGCTCGCGCACCCGTCGCTCCCGAGCAGCGATCATCATGGTGGCAATTGTATCACTCGCACTATTTTGAAGAACACCACCACCCTTGTTCTCTGACGAACTCAAGAAGCATTTCGGTAGGTTCAATGCCTGCGCAACCCAATCCAAGACAATTGTTTCCAGCTCTGTGCAGGCCGGCGAGCACAGCCAATTAAATGCGGGGGCGTTGAAGGCAGCGGAGTACATCTCGCCCAGGATGCTAGGATAGGTGACCGTCGCGGGATAGAAGGCCAGGAAGTTCGGATGTTGCCAGTGTGTGAGGCCAGGCTTGATTTTGGTGTCGACGTCCGTCTGGATCTGCGACCATTCTTCCGGTTCAGCGGGGGGATGTTCGGGGATTAGAGGACGTAGGTAGCCTGGGTTGACGGTGGGGGTGACGCGCCGGTCGGGAACACTGTCAAAGTAGTTGATGACTATGGATATATGTTAGAATTTATACCGTCGACTCAATAGGTAGGTGGTGAGCGCTTACTGTCATCTACCGCTGAATGGGCAGCGGTTCTGAATTGATCGCGGTCCATCTGGGGGGTTGTGGAGTCGCTCGAGATCGAATTGGAAGCCCCGGAGAATTCGATTGCGACAAACTTGATCGCCGAAAGTGATTGAGTGGTTTAACAAGGGAGAGGAATATAAGCGACAAGCTAGAGGGGTGAAATATATGGAGTGTAAAAGTAGAAGATCCAAAAAAAATGGAAGAGAAATAAATTGGGACTCGGAAATGGCCGAAGAAAGCGTTCCGATCTGATCAGATAAATTGAACCAATTGCGGGGCCACTTGTCGTCTGCAGGGCGGACTCGGAAAAATTCCGCGGGGTCACATGGTGATAAGATTGGCCATGGCGGAATAACAATTCCTGCATCTCTGCAACTGCCTTCGCAGAAATCCAAGCTGGACTTCAAGCTTTTATTCTTTGGGATAATATATAGTTCTACTATGCCTTGTTTTGTGATTCATATTCAAGAATCCGTTTCACTGCACCGTCAGCGGCTCATTGACAATTACGAAATGCTTGACGGTCTTTTATACTTAAATTACTAGCCGACGGACCTATATACAGTTCTGCTCCAACAAATGAGTATTTAACGACGGATGAAACTAACGCAAAATGTGATTAACAATAATGAAAATAGAACAAACTATAACGGAAATTCAAGAGACTTATGTTGAGTCATGAAACTAGCCCTGGCTTGTTAGCATGACTAATCTACACGTCGGATGCCACTGTATTAAATAGAGAGTACACAGGTCAGGTGCCGCTTCAGAGAAGCCGCAAGCCGGCCCCGCTGGTCTTGGCAGGAGGGGCGGCACCTCAGCTTTTAAATACTGTACCAGTTACCGCGAAATTCAGTTTCAATTTATCTTCCATAAATATTTTGTTAAAAGCCCCGTATACCCAAGTACGTATTCTTCCTCTCGCAGCCTTCGTAAGGTGTCTTCAAAGAATATCCTAACTATTGAGCAACAACGACAAGCCTTAGAACTCCGTGAGTTAGAGCTTCAATTAAAAGAGAGAGAGGAAGAAGTACGTGAAAAACAAATTCAAAATCAAGCAAAACAGCTTCAAAATGAAGAGAAAGAATTAGAACTTATGGAACGGCGGGCCAAAATTCAAGCAAATAATGAAGTATAATAATTGATTGGATATCAGTTAGGAAGCAGTTAGAAAGCAGTTGAATTATCCAAAATCTACATTAGTGTAATGTAATGCTTACATGCCGGGTAATTAAAACAGAGTATGTTTAGCGCCGGAAGCCGTAATATAAGTCAGGTGATTGACTAGCGCGGCGTCTCACCTCTAGAACGGTGCCATCCGACCTGTAACCTGTTAAAGAGAACTATTAGTAGCGATACTACTAGTAATCGTAAGTATCCTAATGGTCTCAATTAAGGTGATAGGATGGCCGCGTGACTTGGTTACGACTTAACCTCCCAAGGATCTCACCAACTTACATACTACTTACTACATACATCTACATCTACATCGTACCCCCATTTATATGGACTATTTCAAGTTTTGTTGAATATATTGAGGTTGCAAGGTTAGACCTTCAGCCACTTGGTTTTTGGTCAAGTGCGAAAAGCGGTGAATTCCTCAATTTTACCCTCAACAATGCCATCTTTTCTCGATTTCCCCCCCGAAATACGACGCATGATATACCTGCATTGCATGAACCCAAACGAATACAAAAATGCCTATGATATATACCGACATAACCACATAGAAGTGGGTAATATCGAATACAGGAAGCGCGGCCCTCTATGCATCGAACCCCGCATATACATCACGCGTACCACACCGAGCATCCTCCTACTCAATAAGCAGATCACAGCGGAGGCCCTTGAGGTTCTGTACAGAATCCCTGTCGACTTGTATGGTACTCCAGGTAGCCACTGTAGTATGCGACAGATGGACATCGCCGAATTTATCTGCGAGCAGTTCTTGCAGCGAATCCAGTATGCAGCTCTTCTACTCGGCAATCCCCATAAGAATTTCGTGCTGCAGCTCCTGGATATCTGGGGCGCGGACAACCGTCTCAAGAGGCTTGATGTGTACTTTCCGAAGGGTGCACTTGGGTCATATCGACATTGGGATATTGTCGAGAGTAGGGTAAGCAACTCACTTTGTCACCACACCTATCTTTGGTCCAGGTTCTGAGAGGCTATGTAGCTTCGAACTTTCTCCCTCATGGTCCCGGTACACTTCCATGAAGTTCCTGAGCCATCGGAGGCCCCATCTGGGCAGTAACTTGAGTAGTGGCTGCAAGTCAATCACTAGTTCGCTCTTTCCTCCCCGTGGTTTATCAGATATTCATAGTTATGTACAGACTAATGAGTTTACTTTGCTATATTCAAACCCAAGCTCCTAACTCCGCATGGAGAGTGGAATGAGATATCAATGCCCTATCTGATGACCAAGAATAGCGATACCATAGTCTACACACAATATTAGAAATCCACAACATCCCTAACGTAAAGCCGCTACACAACAGCCATCAACTCCGTGCTCTGCGTGAATCGCGCCGCCGCCAACAGAATGCTCCCTACTAAGAGACTCACGCCGGAGTAGACCGAGAGTGCTAGATATCCGTATTTACCCGCTAGTACGCCGCTGATGGGGATTCCAGCCATTGCTCTGCTCACGATATTAGCTTTTGTGTTTTTTCTTAGCAATTTAAACTGTGGTGTGGGGCGTACGAGAACGATGTTGCTGCCATGACGGTACCTATGGTTAAGCCGATTGTCTGGGGCGTGGAAACCTGCGCTGCACAAGCTTGTTGGAGCGAAAGAATTGCCTTTAAGTGATAATTATCAGTTTTAGGAATATGGATTGTTTTGGGTGGGTAGACTCACTCCAGATGCAAAGCCATATGCAAGAGAGAAGATAACTAGTCCGGCCACGGATGTCGCTTTGGTCCAGCAGAGAGCAATGATCCCGGAGAAGAAAACGAAGACAATACAGCAGTTGAACTTTCCATACCGGTCGGCGATTATACCTGGAAGAATGCGACCGAAGAATGAAGCGCCGTTAATGATCGAGATGGTATAAAATGCCAGGTTGTTGGAAAATCCTTTTGAGACTGCATAGGAAGTGGTATAGAAGAATGGAGAGAACATTCCGAAATAGATAATGAAGAATGCGAGGCAGGAGAGTTGGAGACTGGGCTTTTTGAGGACTGAAAAGTCCGTCTTGTGGACCGATGGCTTTTTCTCACCTACTACAGCCTCTTTGTCAACGGACGTGGGTGGCTGAGTTGGGATCGGGCTTGTGTTGGGTGGGCGACAGCAGAAGCAAGACACAGCGAGAAGGGGGATCATGATAAATCCAACAATTCGCATGGTCCACTCAAATCCAATGTTTGGCTTCCGGAGCAACTCATTGATGACAATTGGCCAGATCACGCCTCCGAGAGAAGAACCGCCGAGGACTATACCCAGCGCTGCACCGCGTTTCACCTTGATATGCTGTCCCACAAGGGCTATCATGGGGCAAGCTAGAAGTGCTAGAGAGATACCGAGAAGGAATCCTTGGGCGAGGATAAATTGATAGAGCTCCTTGCAGAGCGACGTCATCATCAGTGAGAACACAGTCCCTAGTGAACCCACACAAAGCATTAACTGAATTACGTATTAGTCCATGCATCCGATCGACTTGATGGGATCGACTAACAGTAGGTCCAAACACATCCAGCAACTGACCGGAGAAAACCGACATGAAAAAGATGCAGAAGATACTGATTGCCCCAAGCCATGCGATAGTTGATGCGGATTGATCAGCAAGCTTATTTTCCCCATAGTATTCTTCAAATACCCCGAACGAGTTCATGAACCCAACCGTGCAGAACAGGCCCGTGAAGGAACCTAGGATCGTTAAGCGTGCTTGCGGTCTGCGAGGGTGAGTTGGCTATAGGAAGTTTCTACAGACTGAATTTGTGACTTACGTATACTCGCTCGGAGGCCTCTCTTGTGGCATTGAGTTGATATTGGCCATTATAACAGATTGGGTTGTGTGCTAGAGCTCCTTTATATCGGGACAAGCCCGGTTTCTCGTTCAGAGAGGTGTTTATGAAGATGTGTGACAAGTTTTTGTATAATCTGGCTCCGCTTTGAAGGGTTGGAAACCCCATTTATATCTCCTCGACTAACCATTAGGGACAAAATACTCCTAGGCCTCGTGGAGAATCCGTGGAGGTGCACGAAATCATTAAACTGAGTTGAGCCGACTCTTTCATTGGCTCCGGGAGGAGTATCCGCGGATGCTCCGACAGGGCTCGGAAGGTCAAAATCCTGTCCTTCACTGATAAATGAACACACGAGGCCCGGACAACGACCGAAAGAAAGATAATCTCGCCCTATTCTGGGGAAGAATATCCTACCCCTATTTGGTAAATATGGTTCTTATCTTTTGTTATTTGCTCTTGCTGTGTCATATCTATATATCACGTGACCACATAACTTCATCCATTGGCGGAAAACGACGGACTCACGAGGTCAATCGACAACTCACGATATGAAGCGCAGAACTGCGTCAGAAGTTCTTGACAGACCTCAAAAACGTGCCACAAGGCAGGATCCAGTATCCTGCGAATCCTGCAGACGCAAAAAACTCAAATGCAACCGACAGCAGCCATGTAGCAGTTGTGTCACCCGGAGGCTGCAGTGCAGCTACGGCATTGCGCCGTCTATGGCGGATATCCAGAGAGTGGGATCAGAAGTTGCGAACCGAAGGAGAACAAACTTATCGTTTCAACATGATACGCTTGAACTGCAGGGCACATGCAATGCGGATGCACACCCCATGGCAGACTCTCCGCCGTCGTATCGCAATCGAGAGTCACTAAGGACAGCGGACTGGCTGGAGAACATCCACATGGGGGACCGAGTTCCAACAGCGACTCCAAAGTTGTTACGAGATGAGCTCAACGAACTAAGAAACAAAGACGATCTTATTTCGTTGGGAACATTGTTACCGAATTCCTGCCGTAACTGGACTGCTTCCCGAGAGAACCCTGCGACAATTGACCTGTTGTCTTTTCTACCCCAAAAACATGAATCTATGGCACTGTTTCGATACTACACCAATTATGTCGACTACCTGTACCACATAATATTTCCCAAACGCGTGGAGGATCAGATATATGGGATTTACCAGGCCATTGAGGGAGGGCAGCCGCCTAATTTGAGCCATCTGGCCCTCCTCTTCAGTATTGCTGCTAGTTCGCTCTTTCTGCAGTTATCGGTGGAGTCATCCATTTATGCGGAGGTTTGCAGTCGTGAGTTTTCATTCTTGACTGGCGCTGCTTTGATCCAAAGTAGCTATCCCGTAAATCCGACGACCGAGGGGCTACAAGCAGCAATGGTTATCATGCATCACGCATCTAATATAAGTTGCCACCCATCTGTCAGTGGCCTCTTTGTCCACGGCGCCATTGTCAGTCACGCAAAGAACCTCAAGTTGCACTGTATCGACTCTCCACGATGCCGCGAGGAAAGGGCGGCTAATCCAATCGACGCGGTGGAGCTGGAAACAAAAAGGCGGCTTTGGTGGGACATTGCGTCTTATGACTGGTAGGTTTGGTTCCTAGAAGGCCACATCAATATTAACTGAAGTAATCCTAGGTTTCTTGGATTTCTGAGCGGCCCACAAGAATGGACGTATCTGGTCAACCCCGAACATATGAAGGTAGACCAGCCACTCAACTTAGACGATGAGGTAATTGAAGGAAATGACAAAGTATCGCAACCGACCTCGACGCCAACAGACATGTCATTTTCTCTCGAGCGACTCAAACTCGGCATTGTATGTCGTAAAGTTATTGACTCTACATCTTACGAACACCTGAATGGGCTAGAAATCAGCTACGATAAGATCCTTGAGCTGGATCGTAAGTTTCACCAAGGCCTTGCAGAGATCCCGGAATTCTTCCGCCTGGATCCAGCCTCCAGGCGTCGATTCACCTCTCTGTACCAAAGCCGCCCATCCATTGCCTGGCAACGGTGCCTCCTGCAACAAGGGTACTTCTCACGCTTGTGCCGACTGCATCGACAATTTTTAATCCGGGGAGCTCGCGAACCAGCTTATTCTTATTCCCATATCGTCTGCCTTCAATCGGCACGGAAGGTATTAGAGATCAAAAGAATCATGGACGAAGACGAACCAAAGTTTACTCCTCCAAGTTCAGTGGTTTGGTCTGTTATGCATCATGTTTTTATGGCTGCTGTGATCCTGCTACTAGACATGTGTTTCAATTGGGACGATATTCTTGCTGAGAAGCGAAAGGAGGAAGTCCTTGACGCCTGCCGCATGCTTAGTAACGCCCAGCTGTCGTCCTCACTGGTGAAAGAAGGTATCAATGCTATGATGGGTGTGCTACAAAAGCACTGGAAACATGGCAAGCTGGCCACTTCCACTGGACAGTTGAACCGTAATACGTCACCGAATGTGAACCCCACGGGCCGCGACGAGCTAAGACAACCCATAGATACATCCGACCCCAACTACACGCCAGCGACTACGGTAGAATTGGGAACTCCGGCAGGTTTTTCGGATGATGTAGCTGATACTAACGAAAGGCAACTGGAGGATATATGGTCTGAAATGCTCGACAACAGTGCTAATCTGGCCATGGAAGATACTGATTGGACGGGATTGTTGACCGAGTTGACTAATGCTACCATGCCTTGTGGCTGACCCTTAAAACGAACAGCCAAAGATTTTATGTACTTCGCTCTCCTGGACCCTTTTCAACAGTAACGGTTACCTTATTGGTATCTACAATATATTAGTATCCAACACAGTATGGTGGACCTTGAAAGGGAACATAAGGAAACACGGTACGAGGATACTAAGCCGGTCAACTTACAAAAGGCCACGAAGTTCTTGATATGTTTTGCCTTCTCGTAGGGCTCCGGATAATACCACGCCGCATTGGGGACCATCATATCTAGCAGCGTCAGCATATTTCTACCACCGTTTACCAAGAAGCCATATAAAATTGGAGGCAATACCTCCAATCACAATTGAATAATATTTTGCACCTCCCTTCCAGCCGCAATATGTCGTGTGGTCCGACTCTATGAATAGAGATTTATTGATTGCCGTTTCGGGGAACTACACATTATTGCTTAGATTGACAATAAAGAGGGGTACATGGGGTCGTACGTAGATATTTTCATCAACTTCCTGCCAGGTAGAGGTTTCGGCGAGAAGGGCGCCGTTCAAAGTTGCCTTCGCGATGCCCATGGTTATATAAGAGATTGGATCTGGTACGTTGGGGAAGGAGGTTGGTGGCTGCGTAGCTATCGGTTTGAAAGTTAGCTTCTCTTCAATATGGCTTACCCTCCCCGCATTTACTATAAATACGAGGCTAATTAGTCAGAATCCTAGCGATACGGTCAATGCGCCATTCATCCAGTCATCACGAGACCATGTCCCCAGCCCGCGCGAAGGGCCAGTTTTTGGGTAAAGAGTAAGGGCAACTGGCTATATTATAGGCTCCTTAAAAATAACATACTGAGATATGTACTGCAAACCGAGGGAAGGCTTGATTACTATCGTTTATATCCAGGTAGTCTGGTTAGCAGAAGCACCTCTTTGGTACAATATTAGTTAGTTCTCTAGATGTTTCGGTTTTTTAAGCTCTGTTTGTATCTCTCTAGGCTCTGAAACTATCTCCAAATGCAGAGTGTATATCAAAAGGACTGCTGCCTAGCCGTAATATACCAGCTTTTCGCCCGATTATTTCCTACCAATGGTGGGGCGATGGGCTCACATCTGACCCTGGTGGATATACATGCCAAGAAGAGCCTTCTAGAGGGGTTTATTCTGTGATCCTGAACAAGTTGTTGAATTGGCGTTGTCTTTAGTTCTCAGCCTCAAACATGTCGAAAGATTCCGAGGAAGATAGAGCCGATTGTAACTTCTGCAAACAGCTTACCTGGTGGTTTCCAGAGCCCGGCCAAGATCGATGTATTTAAGACCTTTTCCACCTCCCATGTACCATTTATTGTCCGCCGAGCAGCGTGGAAGAGACTGCTTTATGCTCACTTTGACACCATCTAAGAGAGTCGCATCTGATTAACTTCCTGCATTTGGGGTGCTACGAAACCGTGACGGTCAAAGAGCCCCTTTGTGGTGTCTTTCATAGAAGTTCAATCTGTTCCCTTTGCCGATTCTTCACCCACATTGTTACTGCATATGGGGAGGTGGCAGGAGCGGATGATGATAGTCTCGATTTGGGACAATGGGCCTGTTCTTGTCTCGTGTAAATCCATCCGCTTTGCTATTTCCATGGAGAAGGTTGGCAGGAATCATCAACCATTGCTATATGCAACCCGTCTCCCAATAGTGAAGGGGGTGATCTCCATAAATGGAAAGTATGAATGTAGAAACGTCCAAAAGCTTTCCACTTCAGGGGATTTTGTCGATTGGGGAATGGTCCGGGACCTGGTTCGATTCTTCGCAAGGAAGAGCGTCAAGCAACTGCTCGCCCCAGCGACCATGCAACTTGACAGTTATCGATGTCTGCCAGAATCGCGTGATTGAGGCTCCCTTGGGTTGTTAATATGTGGCCCTCAGTTATGTACATGGTAGAAGCAAAAGATTACATTTGCCATTATGGCCGGCCTTTGAACGAGAGTGTCTGCTTCTAACAATACAAGATGCGCTCCACGCATGTGAACGAATGGGGAGGCGATTTCTCTGGGCTGGCCAGGTGTGCATTGATCAAAACAACGAAGACGAGAAAACCGAACATATCAATCAGATGGACTGCATCTGCCAGTGCGGCTTATGTACTTTGGTTGCCTTAGCAGGCAAAGATTCAAGCTACGGGCTACTGGGCGTGACTAGAGTCCGCCCCTAGATGCATGAGATTGTACAAATAGGCGATGTGACGCTCACAAATCTAGAACCATCTCTATGCACATCTTTGCACTACATCATACAGTTTCCCACCTTAGACAATTCTTGCCATGCACTAAAACAGTACACATCCAGGCATTTAACATATGGTCCCGATATTTTGCGTGCCTTTTCCGCAATATCAAGAGTATCCCATAGCGAGAAAGGCAACTATTATGGACCGCTTGTTTAAGAGATTGACAAAGCTGTTCTTTGGTCTCACAAGCGTAAAGGCCCAAGTAATAGGAGAGACGGCTTCCCATCTTGGTTATGGGCATCTCACCAAGATCTCATAGAGCATCCTCCGAAGGTGTTAGCTGGACTCGCAATCAGGACGGCTCCTGATCAGGAATCGGTAACAAGCCTTGCAATGTGCGAGCCTAGAAGTAGTGAGAGATGGAAGAGTAATCCCAGGGTAAGTTATATAGCTATGGCTGCAATAGCATGGTTGACGGGTTGCATTGCAAGCTAACGCCCGGTCTAGATATCTCTGAGCACCTCAACCTTTTATGTATTAGCCGCTAGACGGCCTACACCCAACGCGTTCTGGAGAGATGCCCTTTGGTGGGCTTGCGAATGATATGGTAAATGCCATGAAGAGAATTGAGATAGCTTCCGGCCACATCCTGGTGCATACCCAGACGGCAAAATTCTCATTGAAACATTAATCAGATTGGATATTACATCTATTTATTGTCCGATCAAAAAGAGATTTATCTTCCGGTGCGCTTCGGATACCATCATATAACAAATGTGCTTTCACGAATACGACTGGAGAGTTTATCGCATTATCATTGACTAGTTGGGTTGATGATTGTACCTATCTCGGCTATTGATCAAAGATATTCTGAATATCCTACGATGGGTGTTGGTGAAGATGATTTACATTACGGCCTATTATGCTGGGATATGAATGGTTCTATTTGCCCAGATCCAACGCTTATGCCTTCCTCCTGGAGAAAGCATCAGAGCTTCGTTTTGTTGCATGTAATGCTCGTTGAAAGGAAGTCGGACACTAACTATGCTCGCCGTCTTGAGGTGGGACACATATTTCTCAAGGAATGGACCGAAGCAGACCGGAAGTTCAAGACTCTCATACTTGAATGCTACAATCTTTCTCCGTTTTTTTCCTTGTTTTGCGGCGATGACCCTCGTTCGGAAGCATACCGATCATTATCATATAGTAGACACCGGCATTTGGACATCTAGACCTCATTCGCCAGCCCAACGTTTATCACAGGAGACCTATTCAGCAGTTAACCTGCTCTAAACCCATGTCAGTTGATTGACATAGTACGTGAGATGGACACTTTCTCAAAAACAAGGAAGGCGAATGATTTTGAGCTGATCATCAGCAACTGTACATATCATAATTAATTAGCTTCCTGATGAGAGTATCGAATGAAACCCAGATTAATTTACATAAAGATAGTTCGACAGTGCAATTGGCTGGGGGATTTGTATGTGCTGCTTAGATAATCATTCAATATGGATATGCCCTGCATATCGAATTGCCTTTGCTGACTTTGATTCAGTGGGAGTGGAGAGTGTACTTCGGAAAGAAATGACTGAATCGCTTGGTACGGCGATACTCAAATCAATCTATCATCTTGCTGCCGAAGCTTGGCGGCTACATTGGGGTAAGCTCTGCTGAAGTGCCGACGATCCTCAGGTCTCCATAAGCGCCGTTCGAACTCTTTGAAAAGACCAATGATATCCGGAGGCAGGAACCCATTGGCCTGATTTGTAGCGATTTGCACTAGGCGGAACATCCCCTTGGTGAGCAGCCATCGCCTACCAAAGGACAAAGCCGCTTTCGCTAGATGCAAGAAAGCGTTGTGGCTTTTCTCTTCGTTCAGGTCATCGATGAGTATGAAGAGTGCTGTGTAGATCCAGTGAATATCAGGAACTGTCTCTCGCTCAGTGCCCCATCGAGTCATGTGAATATCTACGAGATCGCTAACGATGCGTGCGGACGAAATGCAAGTCTGTTGGGCTCGCGATACAAACTCAAAGGCCGTTTGGTCAGCGTCTGGAACTGGAGTCTTGAAAAAGGAAAAAGTCGACATGATTAAGGTATGATAGCACATACTGCGATACAAACGTTAAGAGATGGTCAGTGTCAGTGTGAGCGTAACTTACTGTACACTTAGTACTTCGGGAACAGAGTCATCGGTGCAACGCATGCATTCGGGCAGATCATTATTCCACTGCAGAAGGCGACCGTAGCATAGAGTCGCCAGTTCTTTCATATCGGCACGCGGCGATCTGGCGTCGTCTCCGAAAAGGCCATAGCTAAGGTCCCAAGCGATCTCCCCTAAAGCCGCCCTCTGATTTATGACACAGTTTGTGTGTGCTGCTGGAACGGGATCTACCTGACGAGGATATGGAAACCACTCTTTTCCACCGCCTTGATGGACAGGTAGTCGTATATGAGTGGGCTTGTCCATTGGCGGCCTTCTTTGATGGCAGAGACAACTAAGCCTGTACGCAAATGTCAGTGTACATCTTCTGGTACAGATGGCGACTTAAGCATACACCGTTGAACTAAAAAGCCCAAGCTCTAAGCGATCGAGCAGTCGCGTAATAACCGGCTCCGGAAGGTCGACATTGCCTAATAACTCGTGTCGATTAGAACGCAGCACTGGGACCGCCTTCGTTGCTCGGACAAGGTAGATCCACCCCAGACGGTCTTTGCCCATGGCTGACGCACTGAGGCCAAGATCAGTAGTAGTAACAAAAGGGCACTGTAATATCGAGGAACAATCCCTACCATGAGTACATCACCCCGATACCCTGAACAGTGGTGAGACTAATTTGGCCCTCCTCGGCATCGAGGAGCTTCATTGCTTCCCTCCAGAAGTGTTCGCCTTTAGTTGCGATATCCCCTAGAACTGCGCAGGATTCGGGATAATCCGAATAGTACTCAACAACAAACCATCAACACCTTTCGTTGACGTATTAGGAAAGAACATTACTTACACAGGCTTCCGCAAGCATTGCGTTAACAAGAAATGGAGAACAAAAAGTAGAGTTCAGATCTCCTGAACGGAAATCTTTCAGGAAGAGATCTCGATCAATCCAGTTAAAGAAGAGATGAGGCCAGGTGAAATAAAGCGAGATCAAGTGAGACACAAAATCATTATCATCGGTGACTGTGGTCCATGGATGAGCTGGGCCGGTGAATGGTGGTATATCACAAAGCCGAGAAATGTCCAGAGCTCGATATGCCGATCTAGGGATGGGCCCTTGGGGCCCGCAGCTGACTTCTTCGTCGATGTGGATCAGTTCTGGAGTCTCTATCACTTCTCGTGGTGGCAATTCACGGTCCATGAATTGTTTGATTTCCGGTAAAGAAGGCTTTCCCTCGCGAATGTAGTTGAGCAGCTTCTCCACATTTTGATTCTGATGGCGCAGAGTTCGAAGAAGTCGAACAAAGAGTTCATGGTCTCCCTCAAGGCTATCCAGTTTACGGTTGATTTGTATCCTCCTACGCCCGTCACTCTCTGGATCCACAACGCACTCGAGGTTTTTCTTGACGCAGGTTGCGCAAGGTTGCTGCCCACTACACTAGACGACGAATGTCTTAGCCCGTTGGGTCGTGACTAGGAGAACGGAGGAACTAGTTACCTTTACTTTCGAGTTTTTGCAGGATATACAAGCACTTGATGTTTTCGTTTTCTTGGGTAGAGAGGCGCTAGGACCACGAAAGACTCCTGGCGGTTTTATCGCTAAGGGTTGCAAGTGTATCGACATGGACGATGTGGCTTCCCATTAGCTTGGGAAATAAGATGAACGGAAGGAAACTAGGTGGGGAACGATAGAAAAGATAACCACTGTCTCTAATGAGGTATTACGATACGTAGTTTGCAATATATGATGTGAAGCCGAAAAACCGGGTCGCTAGGTTTTTATGATGGTTTCGGGTAGTAGAGGATATGGCCTGTGCCGCCCCCCCTTAGACATGTCTAGTCAAGGAGTTATCTGGCGTATCTTCCACCTTACTAAGAGGGAAAAATACTCCAATATCATTGGATTCTTTAGTGACACTTCCAGGTAGGATTTTCATTCCTGATAATTAAAATTACATCACGGCCTTGGCCACAGAGGCAGCGATTGGGCGGAAGAAATAGCCGATGTAATATTGTTTCCTTGAAGTTCCAAGTTTGCTGAAGATCGTCGACCCTTCATGGTTAGGGCTTATTAAATCATACTTGCCTGACCTACACGTCACCTAGCTATAACTACCTCTTTATTTATTTCTTTTGTCCCGATGCATTCGAAAGTATCATCCTTTTACGGACCCTATGTACACCAAAGTCTGTTTTACTTGACATCGTAACATGGCATCGCACCCACCGGGGAGGCTGCTCCTGTCTGCACCTTCGACTGGGCTTCCTCGAAGTGAGAATGCCATTCGGACACGTACCAAGAAGGCCCCGGTAGCTTGCACAGAATGCCGCAAACGCAGAATGAAGGCACGTTTATAGACTTATTCTTTCTCCACCCCTCGGGTCTCCTTTATGTTGCCATTGACCATTACAGTGCAGTGGAGGTGTACCGTGTGACCGTTGCCAACATAGCCAGGCAACCTGTATCCTCGACGAGTATAGTGATGGCCGCCGCAAGGCCGGCATCGAACGCAGGCTGGAGGCTTTGGAGCGAGATCGCTGCTTACTAATGGGATTGGTGGGAAGTATTCGCAACGATAATGAACATGAGCTTAATAGAGCCTTGGATTCTATCCGGAGGAACGACTCGTTGGATGAAATCCGGCAGTCTCTTGCTGAAAGTCAGACCCCAGGAGAGTTGGAGCATGGTCAGCAAGAAGTCAGAACTCATCCATGCCCTAATCTGCTTCACCATGCGCTGAACGATGAGTAGTTACATGACGATCCTCTCTACCGTGTACCAGCACAGCCATGGACGTCAGTGACGGATGATAACAATTATGTTTCACATCTTATATCGTTATATTTTACATGGAACCACCCCGTGCAAAGCTGGATTGACCGTAATTTGTTCGTCAGAGACATGCAGAGTGGTTGCACGGACTCTCTGTTCTGCTCTGCATTTCTCGTTAATGCCCTTCTTGCCGTTGCCTCTGTAGGAATTACCTCATGAACAATACACAAGCAAGAGTATGCTAAATAACAAATGCACAGTTTTACTCAAATTCACCGATTCTGAGTACTCTATCAACGTCTCCTCGTCCCGGAGGACTGGAATTTTATAATGAGGCGAAGTGGCACTTAGATCAGGAAGAAGGCAAACTTTCCTTGGCGGGTTTTCAAGGCCGTTGTGCGATGTATATCAGGTACCTTTTCACATCGACCCTTTTTACGTGCTGTTCTAACTTAATCATACATGTAGTACATGCGGCATGGGAAAGAATATGCTGGGTTGGCAGTATTTGGTGGAGATTGCTGACTGTGCCCAAGAGTTGATGATTAGACGGAACACACTCATTGCGAGAGCGAGGGAGCAGGATCAAGAAATCTCTCGAGCTCTGAACGTAGCAATCATTGGTTCGCTCAGCGTACCTCCGTGAGTGAAGCTACTCGAAACGCAGGGGCAGCTATCTAACTCGTCCTAGTGTCGCTTTTGCTAGCCTCCACCAACTGTCTATAATGCCAGAGCCCACGTGTGAGCGGCCGCCTCAAGACCATAGTGAAGGGGACATGTGGTTTCCGTATCCGTTAAAGTCTGATTCCGTGTCAACGCACGGTAACTGCGTGACTAATGCCTTGTTTAACTTACAGCTCATTCTGTGGGATGTTTCTAACAGCCTCTTTGGAGCTAGCGGGCAGCAACTTCGTTCCAGCAGTGAGGACATGGCCAACGCCTTTAAACAGCGTCTAGAGGAATGGGCTCTCCAGATCCCTGAATGTGCAATGTTGGAAACCGGCAGACCAACCCCGGCAATACTTGATATGCAGTTAGTAGTGGTGATCCTCTCATCCCCCCTCTACCCTACCACTAACACTGCTTCCTGATAGCATGAGATACCATAATGCCATAATTTCTATATTTGATGGTATCGGTGTTTCCATAAATATTAGTGAACTAAATACGTTGCGGACTGGTATTGGCAATATCCGTGTGTCTGCGGCCCGTACGTTATCCCTCTTACTTGGGCTTCATACATCTTATTGGCCCGCAATCTATATGCCGTTGAATTATATTCATTACGCAAAAGTTGCGCTGTTGACTTTACTCGACGATCTTGACAACGAGGAAAGTACAGGGTCATTTGTGAGCTCCTTTACTGCTCTTCATACATGGGCAGGTCGGTTGCCTTTAGCAAAAGATGTGCTACAAGATATCCAATTGAAAGCTACTCAGTGTGAATTAGAACTACCGCGAGAGATCACTAGTTTATCCTCGCTTGGCGAAAACAGTTGAGACTGCGACATCCCTCGGCAAACAACTGATATACCCCGAATACATGTTTTCCTACCATCATTTCATACCCATTAGCGCAGTTCAATGCAAGCTTCGTACAAGAAATATTACTACTTAGTTACTGTTGTATATAGTTTAAATTTTCGTGATTTTGTTTTGAACAGCACATGAAGCGGCGAAGCCTAAAATAACCCTATAGCTTACACTGGTACTGTAGAGTGCTAGGCTGGACCTATTGTATTCACCGACCCTTTTCGAATGAGAATACTGTGCATGAAACTTTAAGATGCCCGGTCCTTAAGTCTAGAATCTTTGAGGAGTAAATTAGTGTAATTTACCCGTAGACTGAGGATGCGCATGAAAGGAGTGAGGCTGTTATCTAATTAGTTTGTCCCCTATTCCTAACACCGCTTGAACAACAAGAGCACACACGAGTTTCCTATCGGATTCGCCTCCCTCCAACGAGTCACCATACTGGCTGTTCCAAGATTCTGCTCAAGCTCATCTACCGTAGTATCCTTGCCGATGAAGAAACTTTCCCCATCAGATGGAATCCCATCACGTTCCGATTCAACGCGCACAAAATCCGATCCTGGGAACGCCGTCACAGCGGGATCCACCGACCATGGTAGGGGTAGATCGTCGTAGAGATCAGCAGATAGCCTATTTCCGGTGAGTTTGTACGGCTTGAGTATCTCCTGCCCTTGGCGATCAAGCGTGTTCGCACTTCGTCTGCATTTTGGGTAGATTGGTCTAGGTAGAGATATCAACATGATTTCTCTGTCATTGGAGACACATAACTACGGCAGTAAAGCGAGGCGCAAGTCCATAGAGCAACTGTGCCCCTCGGCCTTATGATATTGGCTGCCTCAGCCCAGAACTTGGGCATCGAAAACCCAGTGGGCCCTGTATATAATAAGTTATACTAAGCTTCTTGGTAAGGATATTAATGGGTCGATGGTACTTACTGCCGTAGCAGCGATAAGAAGATCGACACCTCCTTCAGCCTCGGTTAAATGAGAAAACTCCTCTGCTGCGCCGACGGCGTATTTAATCATGCGATCTGGCTTGGTCCTCCCCCCAATTTGACGAGCAGTGTTTTTCATCTCTGGGCTGGGGTCAACTCCAATTACTGTCCTGAATGATGGAGCTAGGTCGCGCGTAGCGTTCCCATGACCACACCCGATATCAAGTTAGGTGACAAAGCGTCCACCTGTCGCCGCATGGGGGCTAATGATTGTAATGTAGAGCTTGTCTGGGTACGAGCGACGAGACTGTGCGTAGATGGCAGCTTGAGACTAGTTGCAGTTCCGAAAGGTGGTATCGGAGTGACCCATCTTTTGGAAATAATTGCGGATTCCTTGCTGTGATTGTTTTCCTTGGTATGGAGAGCAGGTAAGGTGATCAATAAATCTTAAAGGCCAGTGAAACAGGCATAGGGCTCTCGATGAGTCAATATGAGTACAATTCTTGATATCGAGAACTTATGGTGACCTGATCGGCCAATATCATTGGCCAGTCTTTTATCTTTGCTTATGAAGGCTAATTAGGTTACTATTATCCTGAAACGTATTCCCTAGAATGTCTTAGTTGCTGCTATCTAAAGGTCTTTTGACCGCACACAGGATTTTGCAAAGGTTTAATCGAATTTAGTGGTATCGGCTATCATAGTCGTGTATGTAGAGCGAGATGGATCTGCGAAATACTCCAGTTGCTGCCATTTACTGTGCTAGACTTGTCCCGTAGTTAGATCTACACACACTGGGTGATCTTTATGGTAAAATACGGGGTTGTGGAATGTGGATTATGGTGACGTCTTATTACAGATCCTTGTAAACGGTGTGTTGATATCGATCAAGATTTAGGTCGATGCAACCCTAATCTGATATGCTACATGGGGAGTCACCTTCCATACAATGGATGACCTTAGCTGCAAGGTAGCCATGACGAACGGCAACGTGACTCGTACAGTTACATTGCTCCTGGTCCACATAACGTATATGCGGGGTCCGATGGAAGTATTTTCGCAGGGTCGTAAACGGTTGGCTCTGCGAAGCCGTGTTTACTTGGCGTGTCGATCTGCGGCACGCCTCAAATGTTATATCTACCCCGCTATGACTACCTCGTAGACTTTGGAAACGGTGTCACCCTAAGCAGACAAACAAATCCAGCATGATGAAGCGCAAGAATGGAGGACTGCAGGGTCCAGATCATGGTGTCCCTGAAGAGCTAGTCAAGGATGGCAACCTGACCTCTGCTGCGGAAGGCTTCTTTGAAGCAATTTGTATGTCGAGATCCGTCCGCATCCTTTACCGTAAGTAACTAATGAACCTTTAAGCGGAGGCTGGTATTACCCACTGTTTTGTTAATCTGTAAGCCGTATGGAGTATATACGTGCCTGATCTGCGTGTAACACGAAGCATAGGGGAAGCGATCATCCTGCCATGTTGGAAGCCATGATCAAGGCAAAGCAAGGTACTAACCATGGGACACGTTACACGGAGCGAAGCTAACGACGCAGCAGATAATTCGCCCACCTTTCCTACTATCATCACTTGCCCTTCTGAATTGGTCGCATTGTCTGCTGCCCTTGGATATGCTCAAGTCACGGGAATTCCGGTATGATATACGTCAGCTTGATACCTGTGCACCTACTGAAACATTGTTAGCAATGTGTCATCGTACATGTAGACTGCGGCACTCTGGCCATGGGGCAGTCTATCCACAACGCTTCAGTTGGTAGAGTGCCAGTCTTATGTTTTGCCGGGCTTAGTCCCTTCACTCAGAACGGGGAGCTTCTCGGATCGAGGACGGAGTACGGCTCGATCTCATGCGTCTTATTCAATCGAGCTAACATTATTGTAGGTTCATTCATTGGTTGCAGGACGTACCGGACCAAGCAGCAATTGTTCGGCAGTATTGCAGGTACTCGGGTGAGATTAAGACTGGACGTAATATAAAACAGATGGTTTATAGAGCATTGCATTTTGCAATGTCCGACTCCAAGGGGCCAGTATACCTCACAGCAGCGAGGGAGGTACTCGAAGAGGTATACACCCTGAAGGTGGTCTAAAGAAACGATCGCTGATGAAAGGGACACTTAGCATGTGGAACGACGATTTTTAGAAGGGGAGATGCTTAGTCCAATTGTTCCCAGCGCCCTGCCAGAACCAGGTTAGAATTTACCTCACTGCATATCGGGCTTCCTGCTCATATCGTCAGAGGTGGAGCTCATTGCGAAATCACTCATAAACGCCGAAAGACCACTTGTTATCACAGGGTATTTAGGTCGCAATCCACGAGCACCACCCTTGTTAGCAGAGCTTTGCGACAAGCTTCCCATTAGTGTTATTGAGACTGTCGGCTCCGACATGTGTTTGCGTAGCGATCACGAAGCATATCTTGGCGTTACTGTCACCACGCATCCGGCAGTCTGCGAAGCGGATGTGATCTTAATACTGGATTGTGATGTGCCTTGGATCCCTAACGCTGGGAAGCCGCGGAAAGGTAAGGGTGAAGAAGCCAAATTCCTTTGGCCATGCATGTACTAAGCCTCCAGGCACAACGATATTTCACCTCGATGTTGATCCACTCAAGCAACAAATGCCACGTACGTAACCTTTGAGGTTAAGCTAATAGCCCTACTAACTATGTGCTAACAGTGTTCGCAATAAACACGACACGCAGGTTGAAAGTTAGTTGTGAGGTTGCACTTTGGCAACTGAATGCCTTCATTGATAGCCAGAGTATTGAAAAGACAAGATATGCTTCGGCATTTGAGGCACGGACAAAGCGCTACTCGGGTTGGAAGGAAGAGCTACGCAATTTAGAATCCCCATCTGAGGACGGCACTATACGCGTCTCCTACCTTGCCTCTAGACTGCGAAACCATCTGCCAGATGACACTGTTTATCTCGTCGAAGCTGTTACTAACTCTAGCTCCATTATCCAACACCTTAATTTGACTCAGGTATACTATCTTCCCAAACGAATCAAATTATTCTTGTTAATGTAAAACTTAGCCAGGAACGCTGGTTGGAAGCGGTGCTGGTGGCCTGGGCTGGGGAGGCGGTGCGGCACTCGGAGTGAAGCTGGCCAAACCCGGATCCTTCGTTTGTGCAATGTGAGCATTCATAACGCCGAATATAATCTCATGGAGCCTAACCAGATAGCAGTGTTGGAGATGGGACATTCCTTTTCTCACAAATGGAGAGCGTCTATTGGATCGCCAGGAGGTACAACATCCCGTTCCTCCTTATCGTGTTAAACAATGGCGGGTGGAATGCACCAAAATTATCGGCTTTGCTTGTGCACCAAGATGGTTTAGCTTCAAAATCGAACAGACGAGGTGAGTCATTGAATCAGGCCTATCTTTATGCCGGCGGCAACGACGTCGTAGGTAGACCAACTTGGCGGGGCTAATTGGACCACCACACCACCACTTAGATCTCAATCTATCCTTCGAACCATCGCCTGATTACCCTGGGGTTGCTACTGCGGCAGGGAAGGCATGGGGCATTGCCGTCAACGAACAAGACAAGTTAGACTTCGCAATCAAGGAGGCTGCAAATGTTGTTCGAGAAGGGAAAAGTGCAGTCCTTGAAGTTCTGTAAGTTACAGGCTGGACTAAAACGTGCAAGTGAGCTAATATCTGCAGAATACCATCCATGTGGAAAGATAATTGAACAGGGTATGGCCCTTCTGAACTCCCCGATGTCACTCTATATAATCCTCAGATGGATGGCCTCTTTAAAATTATCTTATTCGCACAGTGACACCTGACTATAGCGTTGTAACTAGTCATTAAGCTTGAGTACAGAGTATGATCTCTGACTTGAGATATTCATGTTTACCGCCAGGATTTCTCAATATAGTGGTTGACAGAGTATACATTCAACATCAGTAGCCATACTCTTTTTGATGCCAATACCAAGGGCTTTGTCACATGCATCACATGGAAGCTCATCTCGTGATGATATATAGAACCCACAGATCCAATACTGAATTATATGGCTGTTTGAACACTTTATTTCCGGGCTCCCTCCACCGCAACACACGAACCCTCATTGCCCCTGTTCCATCTGTAGACTATGTTTATCCCTATGATGCCACACTTCGCAATACTCCAACAGCAGTCTTACTCGCCAATGCGTTGGCATGTCGTGCCATATAGAGGCGAAGATGATTGCTGAACCGTTGTGGAGGGTATTGAAATACATTAACACAAGTTGTTCACGTTAGCTTCGCCTTTCGCATTGGAGGTTGCCATAGGAAAACTTCAGGAAGCAAGACAGAAAAAGCGAAGAGGCTTAGTAATCTCTGATGCCGCAGCGCGCAGACGCACAAAGTTGTGAACAAGTCAAACTGAGACTGTCGGAGATTCCAGGGGGGAGGAGGGCGGAGGAGGGTCTCTCTAGCGTCAGGCCTCAAGACTTCGTCAGGTTAAAAACGGTCGTCCTAATGGCAGATCCAGATCTACATTTCCGGCTCGTGCCAAGCCCAGGAGCTATTAGTAGCTGCGTCAGGGCTACCCGGTCTTTAACGTTTTCGGAATTCGGTAACGCTGTTTGCTATTCTGCTAGGCGTTGGTTAGGTTTTTTGGATGTCAGGCCACAAAGAATGGGATCAAGTATTTCCCTCCCTTCACCTAAAGGACTCCTGGCCTGGCCAATAGACACGGGAGGGGACCTTTTTGCAACATGAGGTAAAGATTAGCCGCTCATGCGACAATCTGATATAAAACCTTGTAGAGAGACGCTCGGATGAGGCCACAGGAGGGATGCTTGTCAAAAGATCTGCCAGAGGATACCGACGATCTTTATCTGGGAGTCAGGCTGACCATCTCAGATCCAGTGTGTTATACTATGTAATGTCTGTAATGGACTCCAAAATCAGGGTATTTGTTAACGTGCCCGGCTCTCACTATCAGGAATATAGAAGGTATATCGGTTTCTCGTCGCTCAGGATATCGTATACAGTTTTGTTCTCGTGGCCTCGATACAATGCAAACCTTCCGACATAGTGAGGACCAGGAGGACGCCAACTAGAGTTCGAGATTTTGCCTCATTATTGGGAGCCATTCTCGGGAATCGGTGTTACCTCGTCAAATTGGTTGCATCAATTTCGTAAGCCATTGCTGTCTAGCAAGCACGACGTAACCTACCGAGCAAGCCCACTCCACAGGAGTTACTTTTGTTAGCTTGGCGTTCTCTGTCGCCAACTCATACTCCTTCTCCAGCTTACAGATCGTCCCAGCGTTACGATGGCACCCTATTCGAATCTCTCAATGCTCCGCTGACTCATATCCCTAACGTTCTTCACTGCATGGTATAGCATTTCGCGCTTGGGGGCCATTTTTAAGCGTTGTTATGGTAAAGTTCGATGAAAAAGGCAACAAGGCTCTGTGGACGAGGGTGTGGTGGGCATATGGTAGGAGACTTTTTACGAGTGACTGTGGAGAGCTCTTGTTTACTGATATCAAAAGGTCCTGGTGAGGAAGCCATGAACCAGTGTTACTACTAATATTAGGGCAATTGCTTCAATCCGGGGAGAGTCCATGGCATGACTGGACCGCCTGCCCAGATAGGCTTAACCTCTATCCTATTTGCTTACTACTATCACCTGACAAGCTGCACCAACAACATCGAATAATCAAGCTAGATGGTATCTTCTATCCAAATGGAAAACAGGGGAAATGGAATTATTCAATCTTCCATCTGGCTGTGGGATCTGCGGTAAGAAGGAAGGACTCCTCCGATGTGCTGTGTGCAAGGTGATGCCATATTGTGGCCGGGACCATCAAACTGCTCACCACCCCTCGCACAAGTCTGCATGCAGCACTATCGGACGACGCCGGGTGTCCATGGAGGAGAGAGAACAGGCATTGCGCGGAATACCGGGAGACCCTTTTGACACCAGCGTCGGTGATTTCTGGGGCCTCCCTGACACACGAGATTACATGCGAGCTCGATTTGCGCTGGTGGAGGCCATGTCTCGGATCAACAACGTCGAATCCGTTCAGGCACGGTTGGACCATTGCATGGACCTGCTTCAGCTATGTCGGAGTGATAATATGGGCGTGCGGCTCGTGGTCCCAGCGATGATGCTCCGTCTAAACAAGGACCAGGAATGCTATGATTTTGTGACATGGTCGGTTGTGATAAGTGAGAAGTCTGACTATGACTGGGGTGATACAAACTTACCCTACTATGACATTAAAAATGCGGATGCCTTTGAACCCGTCGACCGTTTCTGTAGCGAGTTTGTCGACCTTAGCCATACCGTTGCTGTGATGCTTCTGAAAATCAAGATGCTGTTCGACCTAGTGAGGTTGGACCAGTCAGCCTCCGCCTTTGGTGCCAGGGTCCCTCGTGAAATTCTCGATCAGATCCAGTTATCAGTGCCTCAGAGCCCGGTCGTTGTCGCCAATCGCCAAATTCAAGATTGTGAAATACGCCAGGAAGAGACTAAAAAGTTGAAGGTACAGATTCATACATTGTATACGACGATCGGCCGGCGAAACACGCACTTTTGGGCAGCTCTCTTGAGTCCGGAGTTGCATCTTTCCGCGAAGCCTGAGTACCACTCGGCGGGGGCCGTGGAAGAGATGCAGGTAGTGTTGAAATTATGCTACGACGCGTGGGCTGAGACTTCAGGGGCGATTGGGTTTATTAAAGCAAAGATGCAGGGGAAATTGTGATTGATTCATGGTTTGCTGAGTATTTTGCCGAATGCAATCAGGACCAGGAATGAATTAAAATTTGGTGTTGTGCCTGGTGTGACATGCACTTTCTTACTCAAACATATATGTGAAACGAAATTTTATTTTTAGTCTTTCCTTCAAGTCAGTAAATATGAAGATAGCTCTAGTCAGAAAGCCGTGAGCTATGTACTTAATAATTAAGATCAAGTAGTTACAGCAAATGCCACTTTAGAGTCGAAGAGGTGACCATCTCTAACGCATTATCAGCAGCATGCTATACTCTAACATTTGGTGCCTTTTCTCGTCTACATATAGACGGCGAATTTATACCTGAATGAAGAAGATACTATGTCTCTCGACAGGCCTAGCGTGTGGGGGACTGGGGCTATTGGTTCTAGCCGCTAGAAAGAATAATGAAATATTAACGGTACATCGAACAGATGACTCCAGGCACTCCTCCCCAATGGAGAAATCAAGTATTTTGTAAATTAAAGATAGAAGCAAGCAAGCATAACAGAGACACCAAGAAATGCAGGTCGTTTGCTAGCCTGCAGGGGAGTATTTATTCTCCAGCATCGCATCACTAGGAGCTAATCCGCTGTGAGTGCAAACCGAACGAGAGAAGATGATGACGCCTGATCCAACGCCAACAATCACCATCCAGATCCTTCTAAATTATTCTTATCTTCTTCATAGCTCTTCTTTTTTCATCGTTCCCCCTAAGCTTACGCTATCGCTATCGATGGAATTGCAAAACGACATTACGGTTCTCCCTGACCCAGCGCTCTCAATCAGCCTTTTCTTTCTTACGCCACTCCTGGGAAGAACTCCTATCGCGGAGCGGCTTACACAACGCACTCCAGGGTCTCGTATAATAAATAACCAAAGAAACCGAAGATACCGAGATCACATTTTAGCAGAGCATGCATTGACAACGTTCCAAAACTTCAGGACCTTTCCCTTTCATCCCTGATGCGATATTCGTGTAGTATCCATAACACGCGAGGGTCTTTTGGAGGAACTATGATCCCTTTGTCGATCAGTTCCTCGAGATCTGTTAAGCAGAGGAAACTATTCTTGAACTCCCATTAGGGGGGAAGGCGCCGCGCTCTAGCAGATCGAACTGGTCGATGAAATAGCATGTATCTCCAACTGGCTTCCGGGCATAGATAGGCCTATTCCAATTGAGGTGGCCTTATCTACGGAAGCCCAGCTTCTTCAACCGCTGAGCGCCGACGCGTGCTCAACTTCCTGCAGAAATTTCGTCCCGTATAATGTCCGCGAGGAGTGTGTTCCTTCTGCGGGGCTGGCCTTTCGCGTTCTCTTCAGATAGCGGTATGAAGAATAGAGCAGTCTGGATCACCTTCGGGTCTTTGATAAGATAATTCCACAAACGGCAAACTCGTGTAGAGGTTAGTGCGCATCATCGATATCTCCAAGGGCACGTAGCTCCAAAGTTACACTTCAGCCAATTAGTATGCTGTCCTTCACGACGGAGCAGACGGGTCGAATTTGAGGAAATAGTGATGCGGTGTCGCAGGAGAGTTCGGATCGAGTCGAAGAATTAGAGAAAATCCTAAGAAGAGAAGGGAGGGAGAGGGTGTGTACCATCCTAGAAGTACCAGCTCCATAACTTACTCGATGTGACACCCGTTTACCGAGCTGGATGCAAATGATTCAGCAGACACCGCACATGTAAGTTTCTATCAACCAATGAATGCCAGCATCTACAACTAAGTGCATGTCTAGGAATCCCATAACCCGACCATCTTAGAGGTTGAAAATTTAGCGTTTTAGGAATATCACTCGAGGTTTACGAAAGTTAGACACTACGGCTGATTATTGTGCCGGATTCTGTTCATGCGGCACATTAACGGGAGAGTATTAATCCAAACGGGCCTACAACCTCTCAAACGAACTATAACAGCAAGTGTCCAAGGCCCATCAACAGTTACGTCTGAAGCATAACGGTGGTCCAGGTTGTGTCCGATCGAAATGGTGAGTAGCAGACCGCATGATTTAAGCATACATTCAATACTGCTGAGAGATATTTGCAGAGGTGAGTTAAAATCCTTACAGGACTGCCTATAAAATAATTAAGTGATATTGCCGGGTCGAGCTCCCTACGAGATTGACGTCTGTATATCGCTCACTGATTGGTGGTCTTGTGCTGAATAGGCCCCGTATGATAGCGCCGCGGGCACATGGGCCTTAACATGCTTTCTGTACACAGACCAATGCTTGTTTTGGTTCATCGAAAGCGAAAGCACAAGCAATACTAATCACCTATAGAAGTACCTACAATTTCTGAGCCCGACGAGCCTGATCCAGCAAATCCCGTCACAATTTCATGCAGCGTTTCATCACTGATAGTGAGGTACATCTCGCTGGTCAGCGTCCCGAGGATCTTTGCAGATTCAGCCCTCGCTGTGCCATTCCTGTATAGAGTGGGATGCTCAACCAAGCCCCGCTAAAAAAGAAATTCCCGAATTCTTTCGAACGAAGCGATAGAGCTTCGCGGACGTATGACTGTGGTAGCCCGAGGTAGATTGCTGTTTGAAGAATTCGGGGCTAGTTAGGTCGTAGATTGAATCAACAGGCAGAATAGTCGATAGAGCTATGACGTGATAGAACGCGGGATTTTAAGGAGAGCTTACCAACTGTCTTCCCATCTAGCGGATATCACGAACATAGGGTAGCTCGATAGATGGAGATGTTCTCTCCTATCAGGAGTTACACACGTATGTTGGAATAAAGTCTTTGTCGCAACTGAGAGCATATATCAATCCAGTTAGGAGCCCGGTTAGTTGGTTGGTGGATATCCCTATTACTTTCTAGCGCAATGTCTCACTTGATGTATAGTGCGTATTATTATTTCGGTCTTCCGGAAGTCTCTACATCTGGGCCCCAACGTTGCTTATCATTGGGCATATCGGTTCCGCCGGGGCGCTGGCGTAAAGTACTAAAAGACATAACTGCAACAATAAACACACAATTCCTATCATGGGCTCTAGTGAATTATGTAAAGAGATTTGTCTCACTTGGTAGATTTGGCTGCCCACTATACTGAGTGAAACATGGGAGAATTTAGCTGCAGCTTCTAAATTGATTGATTGGGAATTTTCGGCCTGGCCAAGGTCCAGCGGACACTCTGACCCCACTTCACAGATCAGATCAACTAAAACGTCCAGTTGTCTTCACTCTCCCCACCTTTTTGCTTGACATATGGGCAGTGCCTCACTCGATATTGCTTACGTAACATATAAGGGCAATCCTAATTACACTAGACAGGGATCGGGACGACTGCAGATCACCCCTCGTATGATTCTCACGCAAGACGAGAGAGTGAGTGTAACCTCGTCAGCATAGCTAGGCTAACCACTATCCTTGTGATACGAAAATTCTGCCGGCCTTCAGCAACTGTACGGCGGCTTCCATCGACCGCATAGCCGACACTCGGGAAAGGCACTTGTTCCTCCTGTAGGATTCGGATAGCCGACGGTTCGAACATTGCCTAGTCGTCACATTGGCTGATACAAAGTGCAATTAAATATGCATCACACGCCTCGTCCCTCGAGCGTAATGCGAGATAGCTTAGTTGCCTGACCAACATAAATGTTCGGAGGTTTGGCGATGTACGGCCCTAACTAGTTCGTACTAGGGCCATCGTGGCCTGGGCCCTGACGGTAGAAGAACAAAACGCAGCGCGCCCGAGGGCTAACTGCGTACACTACATCTGCCACTAGAAATTCCATGCGGCTAGTGTATGGCAATGCGGCGCCGTAATTCTATATTAGTTGCATGGCTATTACAGGCTCTCTAATGCGCAGAGGTCATGCCTTTAAAATTATCTCCTGTCTAATATTTACTCGACGTACGCCTTGTCCCTATAATTGAAAAGTCCTTCCGTTCTCTGCGTTGCAGCGCTTGTAGCTCCGAAAGTCATGGGGTCAATGGCGATGAATGAGAAGGACTACCCTCCAGAGTACATGGACGCGTTTTCTGGTGATGAACTACTTGCAACTGCCGTCATTTTCATGGTCCTGGAGATAGTCTTTGCAACCGTGCGAGTCTGGACGAAAGAAAGACAGGAGATGGAGAGGGGTCTAGATGACTGGTTTATCTGGCCAGCACTGGTGGTGAATATTATCCTGTGCATTGAGGGATTGAGTAAGTTCACAGTCCTTCATCTATGCACACCTTCAATATTATGCCATCGTAATACACTCCAACATACACAAGCAAGAGGGAGAGCAGGATAGAGAGTTATATCTCTGGTTTGGTCCTAAACTATTCCTTGATTCCTCACCTCACTCCAGAATTGAACGAAACACGTCCTAATAGACGAGATCCTCTTTCCTAGTCCTGATCCCCCTTGCCGGAGTGGGAACCCATCTTGTGGCTGTCGAGTCGCGGAGTCCTGAGAAACTAGTGGCCTGGTCGAAAGGCATCTATGCCTGCGTTTGGCTCTGGGCGCTAGCAGTGGCCTTACCCAAGATATCGATCGTAGGCTTCTACCTGCGCTTCTTCAAAGCACCCTACGAGCGAGCTATCAGCTACACCCTTATATTAGTCATCGCGGCGACCTTCGTAGCCACGGGATTAACTGCTACATTCGAATGCTCTCCCATCCACTACCAGTGGGATAAGAATATAGCGGGCGGGGGCACCTGCATCGACGTATTGGCATTTTACCGCTGGATGTCATTCCCGAATATCGTCACGGACGCTATAATGCTGATACTTCCACTACCTATGGTGTGTAGGTTACATACCACCCGGAGTCAAAAGGTCGGACTCGGTATTATCTTTGCAACTGGTGGAGCGTATGGTTTCCCCCCCCTTATGATGTCCTTGTTACGGCAATGCGTCTCCCTGTCTTACACTGCATATAGCGGAATTATTACTTCTTGTCTACGATTTGCGATCTTCTATAACCACGATGCTTTCCAGGATAACACCTGGACGTCTGTTCAGCTGCTCAAGTGGACGGATATCGAACCTGGAATTTACTTCCTAGCGGCCTGTATGCCCTCTTTCCGACCACTCCTTCAGCGTGCCTGGAGCCGGTTTATGTCGCCGTATCTCAAGTCATCTCGGAACGGGGGGTCTACCGACCCCAGCGAGCGTGGAGGAATTGCTCTATACACAATTGGAGGGAGCAGTCGTGAGCATAAATACGCACGTCGTAGTCATAACCGTACGCTTGAATTGCTTTCTGAGGTGGATGGAGACGAACCAAACGAGGTGAAGCAGGATGATCGAAGGACACTTCTGACTCGTATGGCCTTTGGCAATGTTGCATCTTCTAAGCGGCAAGGCTCGCCGTTTCTTAGCAATGGAGGAATTCAGGTTACGAAGACGGTTGCCATTGATCGTTGTTAGCGGGTTGAACGGTAGTCTATATGCTATGCGACGTGAACAGTATTGGCGTGTGTAACGATGCAAATCATACAGGAGCAAACCCCTCCGAGGCCTGACATGATAAGGACGTTATCGATATAGCCAGCTACAAGTGAGACTTTTTAGGCCGCTTGGTATCGACCGGCTCCTTCATATACCTCATCCATTGCGCTGATAAGACCCTTCCATCCTGGTCAGACTTGCCGCTGTTGTACTGGCGACCCCAGAACTCCTTTTCCCTCAGGTATATTTCTGACTGTAACTCGAGCCAGCGTGAGATAACATGCGCCGTATCGCGTACCTTCTCCAGCGGCGCCATGTGTGATGTGCCCGGTAGAACCTCAGCACGCACCCGCCCAGCCGCCACTCCTCCACTGCCCCCCAGCCCCGTGCCGATACGCTCTAGCTTATCCCGCCTGCGCGCGGGAATGTTAATGTGGCTTTTCTCCCCGAAGACAAACAAGGTCGACGGCCGCACATACGGCAGAAACTCGAACGCGATGCAAGCCCAGGGGCAGATGGTTACGTAGTTAGGATTGTGATTATCTCCTTCCTTTGCCGTTTTGGCGAGATCTGGGCTCAGAAAACGCTCTGTCAGGTCATCACAATCGCGTGCAGTAGCATTAAACCGCAGATACGTCCAGGCTTCTTGCGCCTTAGTAGTTGTAAGGGTTACCGACTCGGGGCGGACTCGCAGCCCGAATTGTACGTATTGATCCACAGCCCTCGGATCCCATCGACGCCAGAATGGGTCGCCCCGAATGTAAGCCTCCGCGTCTTTCCGAGAGGCCCACACATCGGGGCGAGAACTGGCCCATAGAGCTGGACTTCGGCCCCCAAGCTTGCTGGGGCTTTCGACTTGGATCATAGGTTCTAGAAAGACGAGACTGTGTAGGAGGCGAGGATGCATGATCGATAAATGCACAAATTGCGAGCAGCTAAAACTATGTGCAATTCCCACGATCGGAGGTTGGATCTGCTTTCGAAAATGGTTTACCATGAGTAGGAGGTCTCGGGAATGATCAAACCAGTTTGCTATGGAATCGTCGTGAGCAAAGAAGTGTTGATACGCGGTGGCACAGCTTACGGTCGTCTCCGAGGATCTGCTCGTTGAGCACCCCGCTAGCCCCTTGGTGAGAACAGTCCGCGATCCATATGGCCTTGACCTTGACGCTGGTCGATGTTATGAGATCATTCCAGATTGGCTCATAGCACTCCTACAGAAGGTATCGAACTTTAGTAGATGTAGGCGGAGGGAAGGAGGGCAACTAACTTTGGGAATCCCATTGGCATGCCCAGCGATAATTGTAATGTCGTCTGGGCTAGGATCGAGATTGTTCAGAGGAATGTATTGCTTAACTGCTAATTGCAATTCAGGGCCAACTCCTTTCACTGCATGATGATACTCGCGAATCGAGTCACACGGGATGGTGTGCTCTTTGATTCGAAATTGGGAGGCTGTCATATTGGTACCTACTGAAAAGATACGATCACTAGACTCACTGGATAAATGGAAGTCGACGATTAAATATTGCCACACTTTGACCTCCAAGATCATTCATTCCCCGACCCTGGGTTGTGGGTATCGTTTAACCAACCAGGTGTTCTTTAACCGAGGCTGCGTGTTATTACTAATTGGTGCTATAGTCGAGTGATCGTCCGACGCAACACTAACACGGTGGTTACTGTTTAGTAGTGCTTTAGGACAGCACAGTTATAAATGGATGGATAGCCCTTGCATCACTCTCGCTTTGGCGTACACCCATGTTACTACTATTTTCTCCCCGCGCTTGAGATCAACCATGCTGTCCAATTCCCTTTTAAACGGGTCAGCCACGAGCTACTATTTGATAGTAGGGGCCATTCTTGCGGCCATCGGTATCCCACTACTACTCCTCCAACTCTGGGATCCTCTCTCCTCAGTCCCCGGCCCATTTTGGGCTCGGTGGTCGCCCCTGTGGATGGTCCGCCATGCTCTCAGGGGTGACATGCATCAAACTATGATCCAGATGCACGACAAGTATGGTAGCTTAGTCCGTACAGGCCCGAATGAATTGAGCACTTCGGATCCTGACGCGATTCAGCAAATTTATGGTATGTGATTATCCTGCCGCTGTTTATTCTCCCAACTCTATTTACTATCCAGGTATACGAACTAACCATGACCACTACAGGACCAGGATCCAGGTTCCGCAAAAGTGACTGGTACAGTGTTTGGCAAGGTCGGCGGAAATTCGACCTCTTCCCAGAAAGAGATGCAAACATCCATGCTGCCCAGCGCCGACTCGTCAATTCCATTTACTCCATGAGTAGACTGAAAGAGCTCGAGTCCTATCTGGACGATGTGCTGACCGTCTTTCTCACGCGATTATCACAGACTAGTGTGCGTCGCATCGATATGAGTTACTGGGCTCAACTATTTGCTTTTGGTAGGTACATTCACTGCGAAGTGATGCTCTTGTTTTTGCTGAGAGTGAGGCTCAGATGTTATCGGTGAACTCACCTTTTCCAAGCGATTTGGCTTCATCGACACGGCGGATGATAAGGGGACGTTCGCCCAGATCGAGAGTGCGCTGCAGTCCGCCGCGTGGATCGGTCAAGTACCGTGGCTATACTGGGTCCACGACTGGCTCTCCCCTTGGTTGGGCAACTACTTGGGGATCACAAACCGTCATGGAATGCTACGGCAGATCGCGGCGAGAGAAGTCGAGCAGCGGAAACTAACCAAAGGTGATCACCCAGACATTCTAGAAAAGCTGATGGACGTCCACCGCAAGAGTCCAGGTCAGTTCGATATGACGGCAGTATTGTCCATGGCGTCGAGCAATATCTTTGCGGGGAGTGACACTACTGCTATTTCCATTGGAGCCATTCTCTACTATCTGTGCAGGTACCCGGAATGCAAGGCCAAGTTGATGCAGGAGATTTCCACAGAGGCGAAGGCTGGCCGCATCGGGCGCGCAAATGTCCCATATGAAGTGGCTCGGAGGATGCCGTACTTGCAGGCTTGCATTCAGGAGGGACTGCGCTGCCATCCGGCCGTGGGAATGTCTCTCCCACGAGTCACACCACCGGAGGGGATTGTGGTGGATGGTCGACATATCCCTGGTGGCGTAAGTTTAACGAGTCTGAAATTGACCGTCTTTTCTGTGTATTAGTTCCCAAACGAGCTACGGAGATGTACTGACTTGGGGGAAATAGACTGTCATTGGAACCAACCCTTGGGTGATTCACCGTAACAAAGAGATCTTCGGGGAGGATGCGGATGTCTTCCGCCCCGAACGATGGCTAGAAGGTAATGCTAGCCGCAAAGGTATGGCTCTGATCCTGGTTGTGCTTGTCAGAAGAACTGCGTGAAATCTAAACACCTAGCTGGCTAGAACGCTTCTTCTTCGCATTTGGCGCGGGGTCGAGAACGTGTATTGGCAAGAGTAAATATCCCTCCCTCCCCCATATGCAAAGCTTCCTTCCATACGGCTGACAGCTACAAGGTCTCAGTTTGTTAGAGATATCAAAGGTGAGAACAGAATAACTACGATCAAGGCCTGTTGTGGGTAGACTTAACTGATAAGCATGCCAAGCTCCTGCCATGCCTGCTACTTGAGTATGACATAGATTTCGCTGACCCTAAAGCCAAAATATTGGCAAACTGCTGGTAAGTCCGGGGGTTATAGCCGGCTCTCGACGCGCTAATCTGATTCTAACGTCCCTTTCAGGTGGTTTGTTAAACTTCAGGGCCTGTACCTCCGCTTGGAACGACGCGACGATGGATCCATAATTTGACATGGAATACTTTCTGTAATCTAACAGGTGGAGAATATCTGGAGGCCTAGCCCTAGACGGCCAGGGCCCACCCTGGATGCCATTATTTAGCGTATATTTCAGGGTAGTATTCATTCGGAAATTGTCTATAAGTGTGGGATAATTCCCCGAAGTCTCCACTTGTTCGCCCCCAAATGGGGCTGGGGACTTGTTTTGAACACGTCCGTCTTCGAGCGCTAAAACGGTGGCGCCATTCATTTAGGCACACGGGCATGTATATTTTTAGCCAATCCGAGAACAAGCGAAACAACGCAATGCAAGTCGAATGAGGTAGGATTGGGCGAATACCGAGGAAATGCTCAACTGTAGTCCCTATGAGTCTCATGTGATAGAATGATGAGGCTCGATTGGGATATTTCGACAGTTATAGTGCCACGAGTGGATATACATTAGAATTGAGTGTAGATTGGACGATATCATACACCCTGTCCTTTTGGCAGCATATAAAGCATACAGTATTTAGCCAGCGTGTACAACACGTACCAGAACCCTTAATCGTCGTAACTGTCACATTGTCCAGCTACCATTGTATTGATCTGTGCGCGGTCCACTCAATCAAGGCAGACACAATGGTTCCTGAGTCCATCCTTACACTAGCCAGCTTAATCGGTGACAATGCATTGGTTTTGGACGAGTTTTATTCATCGAGTGGCCATCCTAGCCCATCCTTCGGCCCTGGGGCGTTACCCACCAGGAACATCCTTCCGTCTTCTAGTCCCGCGCGGGTTCAAGATGCACGCAAGTCCCTTATAAGCGCTACACGAGCTTTACTGGATCTTGTTCTGGGACCCGCTGGTCTTCTGGAGGATATCAACGTCAGAGCCCCGTCCTGAACACCACCACCAGTTTTCCTGCGTTCTTACAATGTCTAGGCAAACGATGTTCTGTGTATGCAGGTCATTCATCGGTACCGCATTGCTCAATGCTTTCAACCCGGCGAAATAGTCTCGTTTGAAGAGCTTTCCAGTCGATGCGGACTCAACGTGATCGACTTGAAGCGCGTCCTCCGCCTCGCCATGACACGACATGTCTTTTCGGAACCGAAATGTGACTTTGTGGCCCATACAGCAGCCACCAGACTACTAGCCGAGGACGAGAGAACCCGCTCGTTTTCGGGTATCATCTGCGAAGAACGCTTTCCATCGTCTGCACGAGTTGAGTGGCCTAACGGTTGTATGATGTTTTACCAACTCGCACTGACAATCCCACTTGCAAGATAGTCTGTCGAAGCTCTTGTAAAATATGGAGAAAGCAGGTCTTCAAATCAGTCGGTAAGTCAACCATTTTGTCACGGCTATTCTAGATGTAACGTCTCCTCGCCGTTCGTAGGCCCTCAACGTAATAACCAATATGTAATTTCTGCAGCACTGACTTCGTTTTTATGTCTCCAGGGGTTTTCCTTGGCTAACAACACCAAATCTGGCCTCTACGAGGAGCTCAAGAAATGGCCCGAGCGCCTAGAACGATGGAACAGCGCGATGAGCGCAATGGCCGCCCAGATTAATTTTGACTTCATACTCAGCAGCGTCCCATTCAAACTCTATGCACCAGGGTCTCTCTTCGTTGATGTTGGAGGAGGGAACGGCGTCATAAGCTTGGGCTTAGCCAAGCAACTGCCAAATTTCCGCTTTCTTGTACAAGATGCTGGCCTCCATACATCGTGTCTGCCTTCAACACGCACATCAAATAGTGACCACATTATTCTAGGCGATAATGATACCGTGAGTTGGCAGCTTCATGATTTCTTTACTCCACAGACCGTTGTCGCAGACATCTATTACTTCCGCAACATCTTCCACAACTGGCCCGATGCCGAATGTGTCCAGATTCTGAGGAATCATATACCGGTGATGCGCCCAGCGACGAGGCTGATCATTGATGATTTTACATTGCATGAACCACTTACTGTATCTCCGTTTGAGGAGCGACGCAGAAGGTAAGTCTAGGAAAGTACTACTAGGCCTCTGTTCTTGAAAAGGCTTCCTGACAGATGAACTGACTTATGGTTAGATCGATGGATGTAACAATGCTAGTGTACTTTGGCTCTCACGAGCGTACCATCGTTGAGTGGCAGAAGATCCTCAACATAGCTGATCCGCGGTTCATGTTGGAGAAGATTACTCGGGATCCGAAGCAGCCTAATGCAATTCTTGAGATTTCATTCGCCGGGTGAGGTGCCTACCTACGTTGTCGTCTATTACAATATTACAGCTTCTAGGATACTTTGGATTCATTATGAACCGAGGTATCCGGAGCCATCAATCATCCAGTAAATCAATTCCAGTGAAACAATTCCAGTAAATCAACGTTTTGCTATTGGCAATTAAAGCCTTGGGAGATTTTATAGTCAGCGCAAAATAAAAGGAAGATTTATGTAACAAGAGGAATGCCGTGATGGAGCTTCCTGCTATAACAGATACTATACGTTTCTATGCAAGAAGCAGAAAGACACTATCCCTAGCTGATAAGAACTGTCCTTTTGCCATCCAACCTTTGCCAAAAGCCCTGGGTGAGAGATGTGCAGCAACATCAGTGCTAACCCTCGGATCGGTTTCACAGGGCAAGCTTCGCGACCGAAGACGCCCCCTTATTTTCAACTCTTTCAATTCCGTCCAGTTCCACAGACCCTGGGTATCTGGTTGTGGCTCGCACCGCAATCCCACTATGTTATCCCAATGTGTTGTCCATATCAGCTCCCCTCGAATAACAGAACAGCTTTTCTGCAGAACCTTGTGTGTGTGTATCCAAAATCTTGAAGTTTTCTCTCCAGGACCTCCGCCCGTTCCTGTAACAGACATGCATCTCAAGCGCATGGGCTAAAGGATTCCATTCGCTTTCGGCGATGCCCAAGAAAACCTTTCTGATATATACCTCCTTTTCCCCGAAGCGATCATCCGGTAGAAATTCAAAAATATAATACGACACATGAATGAACTCCACGTACCCGGAGGAAACCAGGATCCTAATTTCCAGCATGTTAGAAACGTAGGATAGATGGAAAGAGAACGGCACCCACCGCACAATCCATGCTATAAACTCTCCACCTTCCCCGTCCCTCACCTTGTCCCAAATAAGAATGGCAGGTCGAGCAATGTCTACGACGATCTGCTTCACTAGAACTTCCGCCGCACATGAGAAGACGATGGAGGAATCGTCAACCTCTAAGAACGCCCGCGGATCCCATAGGATTTGGAATCCAGGTGGTTGCAGGATCTCTACATCTACCTCAGTATATGTTGGGTCTTGAGCAAAACAAGTAATTTTCTGGTCTCCCACGGAGAGTAGTCTGGGGAGCGTCTGAAGTAGTGCGTGCTGAACTGTGGACCTGCAGGCTTCATTACGAAGTTTGCGTTGGGCCATTGACCCTCAGGCCAGTCCGATAATCTTTCGAATACCTAATGCATCATGAATGGAGGAAAGGGCTCAACCGAGGTGCTTATAGACTTCAGTATCCTGCCAGGTCGCCAAGGTATTCTTGAGGAGGCCATCAACTTCATCCAATGATCTCAAGTATAGTTCGAGACAGGCTCCTTTGTTACCGTGCCACAGACGCTGATCGAATGTAGAATGTGACGGTTGCAATAGGCTAAATAATTTTCGGACCCCTCCTCAGAAAGGCTGACCTTGAGATATCGAACTGACAGATAGTCGAGCATCGGCTTACGCCTAAAACAGATTGTCGTTATGCTATGTAGGCTACCAGGGGAAGCAAATTCATATCCTTACATCACGTGTCCCTGGTCCGTGGTATGGAATGACCTCCGTATCACCGGCTATAACTTTGAAACCACCGCGGCAGCCATCCAATCTCTGCACATAGATGTTGCCCCCGTTCTGGAGTGACTTGAGAAGCTGTTCATAGACATTTTGGACCATCTCCCGATTGAAAAAAAAAGGCTTCCCAGCGTCGTTCCAGGCGTCAATGTTATGGGCTGCTTCCTGCGGGCTTGTCACAATCTCCCTCCTCGATTCCTCCTTCTGGCCTGAAGGGCGGGCCAACCCAAGATGCTATAGCCATAATACCCGCGATGGATGATGTAGAGCACTATCAGATATTCTACAACATCGTGGATCGAGATACCTGGAGAGGCTGAGCCCCCCTCGCGCTCGGCGATTATTATGGCAGCCTCCATGATTGGCGCATTTAGCGCCACTGCCAACAGAAAGATACCTACGGAATTAGTATCCGAATAAATACGAGCGCGATCTTCTATGCTGTCGCACGAAGTCGCCATGCTGTCGGGGGTTTCTGCCTGATAATAGCCCATTTCCACATGTCGGAACCTCGGCATGACCAGCAACGCAGTTTTCCGACCGCCGGGTAGGTCTTTATAAATTCGGGTAGCCGTGATGGCCCTGATGACTATCTTTCATGCGACCACGGGCCAAGCTTGATAAGATAGCGTACTCCCTCGAACCGAGGTACTTCAGTGTATCTTACTAAGCGAGATATAGTTATATGTCGCTACTCGACCACATGTGTCGAAAAGTATAAATTAAAAAGTCCAGAGACTGGGATGATCACAGGGTTACAGAATCACGGTTAACTACTAAGTGCCATTCCATAATCCATATTCCAACATTTCACTTAGAGTAGCACTCTCAACGTGCTCACCGCCGGAGGAAACCAACGATGGCAACTACTTTAGCTGAACACATCTCTCTTGAAAAGACCGACGATGGCTACATTTCGACCCACCTACCACAGCGCATGGGAAACTCAGCACCCATAGCGTACGGAGGATACGCCATTGGCCTTGCCATCCATGCAGCCTGCAAAAGCGCTCCGGAAGGATATCACCTCTATTCCGCCTTTGGGCATTTTCTCCGAGCAGTGAGCACGGAAGCAAAACTGGTCTGCAAAACGGTTCAACTCCGCAAGTCAAAAAGCTTCGTCACATATCGCGTTTCCGTGGAACAGCAAGTCGGGCCGAGCGGTGAATTTCTGTTGTGCATGGAGGTTACAACCGACTTCCACAAGAACGAGTCGTCTATCCTATCTCATTCGGCAGCACCGAGTCGGGCATATAGCAATTGGAAGGATTGTATGACGTGGGACCGCATCATCGAGGACCAGGTGAAATCCGGAAAAGTAACCGAATGGCAGTCTAAAGCGTTTCTTAAACAATTCGGACTATCTAGGGATCTCTATGAAGGTCGACCATGTCCTGAAGGCGTCTCGTCACAAAATCTGATCGGTCTAGCAAAGACGATCAAAACCAGCCAGGATGAACTATCTCCCACGGCAAAGTCGTCCGCGGATTGGTTTCGGGTAAAACATCCTCTGCGGACAGAGGCGGAACAGATGGCCGGCTTGGGGTTTATTATGGATGGACTCCTGTCTTTTCTCCCCCTGGCCCACAACCACCTGTTCTTTGATGATGTTGGTGCATGCTCGAGTCTTGACTTTGGTCTCAGGATTTTTACGCCGCGTCTCGCCATCAATGGATGGCACTTGCGGGAGGCTATCAACCACCGTGCGGGATCCGGGCGCACGTTTAGTGAGAGCAAGCTCTGGGATGAAGAGGGGAATATGGTTGCATGTATGTCCCAGCAATCTATACTCAGGGTTCCCGCCAAGAGGGCCAAAATATAATACAGTTGTATGTGGTGTAATCTACGGGGGTAACCAAACTTGCTCAGTTAATGAGATGGTTGGTTTGCCTATGGCTTTCTCTTCCATAATTTGTTATTGGAAGGAATATTTGTTGGTGTATTTGGGTTTGCTACAAAGGTGGTCTGAAGCACCATCATCAAGCCAGGCAGGAGAAAGGGAGAGCTTGCGGATGGTGTGGATGTACACGCAAGGCCTAGGTTATGGAGGCTAGTACTCTCTTTCGCCCCTCAGCATACTGCGACGGAGGGTGACCTTGAATAGCTTGATTCTCTTTCGAAGGCTGCTATTAGCAAGCCGTATGAGGCATTACCAAAGCTAACGTCAACGACCCGAAATGAGCTATTCATAGCGAGGAATGCATCACCGCCCATGGTCAGATTCGAGACATACGTGTTCACCGTTTTTATTCGAGCTGTAAGCCTATGTAATACTCGGTGGCGTGCTGGATCTAAGGGCGATCGGAATATAGGATTTCTAATATTCATCCAGTCTAGCCCATGGTGGAGTGCTAGATTTTAGGTATATTGCATTATTGGTGGATGTTATTCAGGTCTGCACGAGGATAGTATAGCTGGACTGTTCGATAGTGCGCATGATGATTTACCTTGCCGTAATATACGCAAGACGAGCTAGTAGAAAGCTAGGTTTAATCCTGGAGGGATACATTCAGCGACAGCTAATTGATGTTTCGGCGAGATCCATGGTTCAGGGATGTCATAATCGCCGAACCCTTCCGCAAACGGAAAACACGATCCGTTATGACACCAATGCCCTCATTATCGTCCTGCTTCTGGTAACACATAGATTGTCATGACGTGGGCGGTTTACTCGAGGCATACTGAGCCTGTAGGACCTAGTCACGCCATATTCCCATCGTACGTCAAAACCACGGCCAATGGCACGAAGATAAATACCACGAGGATTCCACTACCATGGCCCACTTTTAAATCATACTAAATCATTAATTTGCTTTGTACCTGTTTCAACAAGATCTTACATAATGGTCGGATCAGGCCAGTACTATAAGAACAAACCCGAGCCCGGTAGGGGTGGAGATACATTCGATAAACACGATTCCCCGGTGGTTGCTGCAGAAGCATGGTATGGGTTTCCCGATGGATACGAAGACATCAGGGGCCTCCGACTCAAGTTCGAAGATGGTGATGAATTGGACGTGGGAAGGGTAGGCCGTCACCCTCCCGACAGTGCCTATGATTTCAAACAAGGCGAGAAGGTCACCGAGATGAATGTCTGGGGCCACACCGACCCGGTCACCGGGATTCCAAATGGCTTCGTTACTGGAATCGAGTTTAGAACTACTCGGACCAACAAGCCACAAGTGCTCGGAGTCCAGGAAGGGCAGCGCTATTATCAGGGATTAGGGAACGGTCATCTCGTTGGTTTCCAGGGACGTGCTGGCTATGAGGTTGATGCGATCGGTGCCATTTACGAGGAATAATGGGTGAGCTTGAAGATGTTTTCATCCTTGATTCGCCGTCGGTAACAGAAGACTCGGTTTTTCAAAAGGCGTTAGGTTTAAAAGTACGTCTCTTGATTTCTTGATCCACTTGAAGCCATTTTAAAGTGATTAACATAACTGGGATCATTGTTCCTTGTATTTGCCTGCTGCTGTGTGGACCTTGGTATGGTTTTTTCCCCACTGATGGGTTTTCCCATATCTTGATGCGAATGCAAAGGCCTTTATGCCTGGTGCTTTGGTCAATGCCATAATATAACATATAACATAATACAAGTGAAGATTTGCTGTAAATCCTGAGCCACGGATCTCGAGCTTTGCAGATTGTAAGCTACCGATGCTTCGGAAGCATCGTCGTCGGCTACTGAAAGTTTGCATCTCACCGCGAAATTTACATTAGGGCCCAAACACTCATGAATCTTCGTGCTATTAAGTACCGACCGGTTTCGCTGTGCCTATAGAACGCGAAACTCTTCATGAGGTTGATCCTTCACCATGGTATAGAGAGGGCTATCGAGTGAATTTGATGTCTCTGCAAGACCATCAACGTACGCCTGGCCAACCAGTTTATACGACGATTGCTCATGCTCTCTATCCAGTTGCCTTCTCAGCACTAGTGGCTGCTCCGCTGTATCGGCAATCATCACGACATCTTGGTCTTCTATAGCGACTGGGCAAATGCCGAATCCTTGAGCCTTCTTAGTGACGATCAAGAAAAAGGACTGGTTGCAATTGGCGCTCAATTCTTTGCGGAGCTTTGACTGGAATTGTTCGTTTGCAGCCGGGTCAGTATCATTCGATTGGCCCTGGATCCTGGTATTCTCGTACGTGTGCGCTAGCTCGTGTATTGCCTCGATCGCCTCTTGGATTGTAAAGGTGTCACCCTGAGGGAAATGGCACAGACATGCTTCGACGAATCTTTCACGTACCGTCGAGGGATCCCAATTCGTGCCCCACGCTTCCGTCGTTTCGAAGAAGTTCATGATATTTGCGACCACCTGTCGCAAATCTGAACCAAAGCGGAAGATAGGTTTGCAGTGGCCTACAGTACGCCCCCACAGATGAAGAGTTTTGTAATCCTCAGATACATGAGGGAAATACTCCACAGCGGGAGTCCACAGAGACTCCTTTATCTTTCGGGCGATGTAGTGCGACGGCAGCCCTTTTACTCGAGTGCATGATGTGGTATAATCAGGGACCCATGAAGGAAGCGTGTCATCGAGCAGATGATTGTTGCGAACGGCAAAGAGATTGAAAATGCATGCTCTTGTTTCTTTTCGAATGATGTACTCTGTTGTCTCAACCAGAACCTGCTCTAAAGACTTGTTGTAGTCTGGAGGATATGCCTCCTGAGCAGAGGGAACAAGCGCATACAGAGCGTACACTCTATCCCGTGGGTTGCCACATTGGCGATGGTATGCTAAATACATGAGAGACGCCAGGCCTTTATACGCAGGAGCGTGTCGGTCCCGCAGGATATCGAAGAAGGCGAAGCGCTCCATTGTACGAGTGAACTCATCATCATCTATAGCACTCAGCCGTTGTACTTCCAAGCAATGCTGTCTTGTCTTTTCATCTTGATCGAGGCTAGGCTTATTCTTCCTTTCTATCTCGACGGGGTCTTGTCCCACCCGAACCATAGCGGCAAAGGGAGTTTGGACAACTCCATCCCATGACGTACCCAGAATAGCAGACGCCTTAAAAGTAAAGGCACCGCACATGCAAATCGGCTCACGCTCGGGCAATTGATATTCTTGAAAAGTCCACATCCGAGTCCAGTAAGGGAGGATGATAAAACGTCGCAAGCCAATGAACGTTTTCAGAATGGCGATTTCTTTCTCCCGTCTAGCCTCAACAGACCACAATTCTTTGAGTTCCAGCTTCCGCCAGAATAGAGCTTGCTTGGTGGTCCTCTTGTGGATGTATCGCTCACACCACGAAACAGCCATCTCTATCTCGGGTGAGTATTCGCCCAGAATTGATATCACGCGGTCTGCAGTCATATATATAGATCCCATCAGAGGAACTTGCTTATTCTTCTCCGGGACATCGTCCTGGTTGATGCAGATGTAATCAATCCACATAACGCGTTTAACAGTTGGGTGGCGTAAATGGCGAAGAGCTGATCCTAAGTTCGGTGTCACCTCAAACGATTGTCTGTCGAGATGAATCGTCTCAAAGGTGTCGACGCTTCCCCAAACATATGAAAGAGCCTCAAACTTCGGTCGCTGTGTAAGCGACGCGACTTCAAGTGAACATTCTATCAGTGCCTCCCAGCTTTTATTTGGATGTATCGTGACCAGTCGAATTTCTTGGTCATTAAGTGTGGTATAATTGAAGGTCATTTTAGGGATAGCCCTTTGGCAGGAGTGCTTGTTGATTGTCAGAGAATTTGATGAGTGAGTAAAATAGGTTTCTGCGCACGGGTCCAGTTAGTATCTAGGACGGATTCGCCTTAGTCACTTGACGGAGAGCTGAATACGAGCTGCCCTGCCTATATCATATAGATCCTTGACTGTGGCGCGTCTTATATCAAGGGCTTACACGAATGAGGCTAATTTGGACTAGCCAATGCCCTAGATCATTCATTAACTCGTCTGGAGCCGGGTCCGAAAACCGTAGGAAAGATCGTAAACGCGAGTTGAAAATGAAGGGGCCAAAAAGGACAACCCAGATTGACTCTAGACCTAACTTATCTTGAGGAGAGATTGCTTTTCATTACAGCTATCAGAAATAATATTTGTGGGTAAGGCGTATGAGTGACAGAGATTGGGACAAGTACCATAAAGTAGACCTTGATCAAAGTACCGTTTAAATTCTCTAAGCTAATAGCAAATAGTAAGCAATCCCTGGGCTAGACGGACAGCCTATTAACCTTGTGATCCTGGGTTTGAGAGCCTAAATGATACTAATTGCGGGACATGTACTCACGATGTGATGTCTTCCCGAGCGCTGAGTATCACGATGGTCCGAGACGAGTCAGTCTCGGCCTTTGTTCCACCCAGTTTCCCAAGGCAGCTATTGGTAATACCTGCTGTTCCAACTTCGGTGGAACTCAGCTTAGCTAATGTGACGCTTATCTGTATATGTAGTGATAAAACTCCAGTAGGAAAGATCCTCCGATACCATGTCATGAATTTGTAGTCTAATAGTCCAACTATAAAGTTCATTTTGAGCAACGTTTCTTTCGTCCCACTAAAGCCCTCGAATAATATCTCTCAATGGTACACGGGCCTAGAAAAATACACGAACTGGTCTTAGGGCTGCAAGACCACATCTGTCCCAACACATCGATTGCATACAAACAAATTTGTAGGATCAACTCGTCGTTTGATTGCGAGCAGCCGATTGTACTTCTTTCCCCAGAAGACGCTTTGCCACTCAGGCTCGTACCTGAACAGCCTCCTGTAAGCCAAGTCTGTTTATGAGAAATTGAGAAGCATTCAAATACTTACGGATTAGCCTCGTTTATATACGTGCCTCCCTCTGTGCCGACTAACTCTGTAAGGCGTTCACTCATTTGGACCGCCCGTTGTCGCTTCTCATGCTTTTCGCGGCTTGTCGCAGTATCTGCCCAGTCCACAGATATGCTCAAGAGTCCGTGGCTGCGTTTCCAAATCTCGTGAATGGCCGTCTTATCGCGCTCGTCATTGTTGACCTTACCAACTAAACAGGAATCGGGGAATGAGCATGACGAAGAACAGAACATATCCTGGATCACCTTGCCACTTACTAAAGTTGAACCCTGCTCCTTGCTGGCTCCCAACGATGAATTCTGCCAAATCTTCCGCCCTGTCGCGAATTACCTCAGTCGTCAGTAATCGGGATGTGTCTTGGATATTGGTCCCGATGTTCGGATCTCGAAGGATAGTCTTCAGATATCCATCCCAGGTCGACGGGTACGCTGTGATAGCTCCCTCAATACCGGGAAGCTGCGTTAGTTTAAAAACTGGGCCAAACGTTTCATTGAAGGATGCTACGGTGCTATTGGGCTTCATGAAGATGGCGCCGAAGCCCTTCTCTATGGTCGCATATCCTGTGTAGCCCGCGTCCGTAATCGTGGGTAGGAGTTTGATTGATTCCGCAACGACACGCTTCAAGCTCGAGTCGTTAGTGGAGTTCAATTGAACTAGTCCAAATATGAGGTTCTGTGGGACCGGGTGAGTTTTGTAAGTGACGGATGTCACAATCTGCCTATCATAAGCTTCGCACTCTGGGTCAATTGGGCATTGAGGGCCACTCACCCCCCAAGCACTTCCGCCCCCGCCCCGGACAGCCCAGAAATAATCAGGATCCGTGTAAGCATTGATGACTCGGTGCTCGCCATCGGCGGAAACAATGCTCATCTCCAAGAGGTCTGCACTGTCTCAGCGTCGGCAATGAGATAAAGGAAGATTTTGCCACTTACTATCAGCGGCGAGGCCATAGTAATGCGCAAATGGTGAGTGGCCTCCGCCAAGTAGGTACCCTCCTGCTGCTCCTACAGTGCGCGCTGATCCACCAACGACGAGCACTCCTTGTTTGGCTGCAGCTTGGTACACGTCTACATCTCCTTGTCAGCCTCGGCCCCTGTCCCGAATACAAGACTCGTTGACTCACCAAACCACTGCTCTCCGGCCTGCAACGTCACAGCAGGAATGCCACTGGCCTCAGTCGGTGCGCCCTGCGCGGTAAAGGAATCGTGGAATTCGATTCCCTTCAGGTTGTGCGTCCAGATTCCGAACGAACCTTTACCGCTCGACCGACCAAGACTAATGGGAAACGCTGTTAGCAATATATTTCCAAATCGATGGCGTCGACCGTCTCACTGATCATGTCCCGTATTCTTCGTGACGAGCGACAAATCTTTCTCGCTAGCGAACTTCACAGAAGCCTGGATGTCCTCCACGGACTCGGCACGAACCATATAATATGGCACTATTTGGATATCATCAAATGATTAGTTCCCTTCTAAATATTCACTACTTTCACAAACTCATAAATAGAACCATACCTATTCCCTGGTCACAAGGAGCACTGGTTGAAGTATTGATAAAGCACTGCCCCGTCGGCCCCATCTCCCACAAAGTAGCAGAATAGGCACCAGTCTGGTTCGTTCGCCAAAAACTGTCCAGCCAGCTTTTCTTCGCGTCGGCGCATTGATCGGCGTTGTACCTCTCAGTATGGCACACGGCGGCGGAGGGTACAGATCGAATCAACCTTCCACCCACGGTGGCGTTGAAGTCATTCCATGTCTGTGCGTCTGGCCAGCAATCTTGACCAAACGTGCATCGGCGTCGATGTTGGCCCTGTGCACCCGCTGCAGCGGAAAGGATGCCTGCGGCTGCCAGCAGGGTTTGGAATTGTTGAACCATGAGTGCTTTCCGGCTTTCTCTGAAATGATGTGAAGGTGAAAACTTGACTGAGGGAATTGCGAGAGGCAGATATATATTGCTATGTTCGCAATGCTATCCCTGAATATGAACAGAACAAAGACACTTAGCTATCATATTTATATTCAAATCGTCATGTCTCCCGGGACAAAGGAATACGAGACTTGCCTAATCCGGAAATGTGGTAGTTCGTCATTATGGAGATCCCGTGTAGATCTGTGGTTGAGCCGAATACGAGCACTTCCGAAGTTCCCATTCCCGGAAACTCTGCCACTCAACCGAACGTGCGAAACGTGGAAGCCTTCTCTGGCATGATTTACGGTTCCACTGATTTTGTCATCAGCCCAAAATCGATGTCAAGAAGCTTGATATAAGTTACAATTTGGTCATGTGTCTGGGTCTGGGGACCTGCTTCCACTATAGACTATGGTCTGCGGTAAGCGGCGAGCGCCACAAGTATATGTGGCTGCAATATATATGATCTTTATATGTAAATCTCTGAAGAAATATATAATCGGTACCTCGATTAATGTTAAAGAAAGAACAGGTTAGCACCTGTTGTTTAGAGTCAGCTGACGCATAACATGTTTACTTGCATACGATCGGGCTGAGAATAGTGCAATTATGCACATTCCAACCTTGTTATGATAGTCTTCAAGCCCAAGCAGAGCAAGCTAGCTCTATATCTGGATAATATGCCAAGACTCGTACGCAGTGGCTAGCATTACACGTAGGGCTGTGCAGCGGGCTTCTGTATGGCATTGTTGCCTCACTGGCAGATTTTGCGTCTTTCTGTATATAGCTTAGTGGGCTGAAGCTAGGTTTCGGCAGCTCCCATTGGCTGACTGGCACGAGGATAAAACCTTTCCAGCTAAGAATTGACACATATTCTAAGCTGCGAGCAATCAAGCTTGGTCTGCATGACCCTTATCGCGTGATATGGCCTATCTCGCAAGCCTCGCCTTACAGTTCTTCAAGCACAGGATCTTCTCCCTGGGTCTGAGCTTGTTCGGAGAGATAGTGTTCCTTCAGGCCTGAGTCAAGGGGGGATTTTGGTTGTGTGCGCTATCATACATATTTTATATTATAAACAGGAAAATGAAGAAAAAAAGGGGGTACCTATCCCTACCTTTTTTTTTTTTCTAAAAGAAAAGCCCACATATTCTTGGTATAATGTATTACTTACGCCCGAAATTAGACATTATTATGCTCCTTCTATAGAACCTCATTGGTACACCTCCCTAATACCGGATGTTGCAGACTGATGCTGGTATTTCTAAGATACCCAAGGAATGCGGTGATCCTTCAGTTGAAAGCTAGAATTTGGGTCAGCAGAACTGACATCCATCGTGCGAATCACTTGCATAGTGTTATTTCCATCGTTCGAGTGGGACTCCTCACATAGGTTTCCCTGTGGCCACGACACATTTGTCAACGGTATGATATTACCCTCCTCGATCTTCGAATAGGTGGTGTCTGAGATACTCCAAGGCTTAAGTCTAGGGTGCGACCCTCCTTGTGGTTTGGAACCCTGATCTGAAGGGACGCTGACCGACTTGTCACTGAGGTCGAGAACGCTCGACAGCCTTCTACGCAGCCCAGATTCCATGGCTAGCTTCGATAGACAGGGTACGCTGAAGATGAAGAAACCACAAGTCATCTCGGCGCAGGCCCAGAATAGGAGAGGTCCGATAAAGTACATCTGGTCGGTTGATTTGGCAAAGTTGGCTGTGTGGGCTAGACGGAAACATGCTGCGATAGACGCGCTGGCGCAAGGTGAGTATATAAATTGACCGAAGTCGGGTTGCAGGTGGACATCACTAACAGGATACCAACTCCAAAAATAACCGAAATACCCATCTTTTTCTGCCAGCTCATTTGTAGGCCCCAGATCATTTTTTGGGGTAGCAAGAACATGGTCACGTCAGAGATTACCTGCACACTGGCTGAACAAAGCATCACGTCCGGAAGCGAGTAGCATTTGCTCGGAAGATAAAATTCCCAGATCGCCCTATGCGGGCGACATTGTGTATTCAGCAATGTGATGCATAGAACACCCCACAGGCACTGAATGAATGATACTATCGTGCAGCCCCACCAGAAAAAGCTTTTGGGTCGATCAACCATGACGAAGACTCGACACCAGTCCATCAAGATAGCTGTCTTGATCAACGGGAGGACTGCGGAGTAGCAGCAGCCATATACAAAAATAAGCTTATGGTAAGAATTGATTAGTTGCCTTCAGGCCTGGTTGCACTTTCCAATGACTTACATAGAGTGGTCGGATCAAGTCTTTGTTACGAAGGTCCCAGGTGTGGACATAGTAGCCGGGGGTAGAGATCATCCCATATGCAGCGTAGGCCGTCCCGCAGTAAGCTCCCTGGGGGCAGTCAGTTTGAGTGAGCAAAGGTAGAGGCTGGAGAAAGGGTAGCACACATATGCACAGATTGTAAGCGCTACCAAGTTGTTAGCCATAATCTCCAGGTTTATTAGACTTGATTCCAACTAACCATCCTCGATACGCACTTTCCGGTCCAACCATATCCGAACGTACCAGCGTAGGAATAGACATAGTGTAGCAACAATCATACAGACCGTGGTGATACCCCAGGCATAACCATTGCCGTTGTGAGGATTGTCGAAATTCGGCGTGACTCCGGGCGGTGGTGCGAGAGCCGGCGCGGCGAGCAGCGCCTCGAGCTCTTCCGGTGGCATCTTTAACGACCTTGATAGCCGGAACCCGGGCAGACAGGCAGGGCTTGTTGTCGTCTAATAAACAAAGGCAACCCCAAATCTGCCAATTGAGGATTGACACAAGGATCAGCCTTTGTCAAACCTTGTCTCAGATCCTCTTTTGGCTCTCTCTCCCTATCTCGCTGCCCAAGACAAAGGTATTCTTCAGTTCCCGTTCCAATAAATGGGGCCCGAGGACCCACTAACTACCAGCGCGGACCGTCTCCTGTACCTTTTCCGTCCTATTCTTGATGTGCAGGCTCCTAGGGTAAACTAAAGATGTAAGGAGGAAAACTAGCAACCGGAAGGAACAGACCGTTTGTCTTAGCTTCGGCCAATTTCCAACCAGATGCAGGCTGACCCATCATGGTTCCCCCTCATAGGTCGATCTTCTACATGTCAATGTGATGAATTGACATGTATGCTGTGACGTGTGCCGCTCAGTGGGCCCGGATAATTGCGTCGTTCTCTGTCAAAAACCTACATAGTACTAGTGGACGCATTTAGGGAGTTCGCTACCTGATCTGATCTGATCTGGTGGGGTACTCAAGCCACCTAAACGATATAATCAAGTCGCCACTACCAGATCAGAAATAGGAGTTCAACCCTCTGAAAACTGGCGACTAGTACCTTATATTTTATAATTGAGTCATTCTCATCGCCGAAGGAAACGCAGTCCGTTGCCACACTGGAATTTTCGTGAGGAGCTAGACCGGCCAATTATTGCACATCACGGCATTTTGCTCCGCAGAGTCCTGTGAGGCTAGATACGCGCATCTGTACGCTTTGGCCCATATGATCTTGCCATCCCGATGCGCCTCAGCTACTAAATGCTGCCATCCCCCGCCGTATGACACCCTGTGTCATACTTTCCCACTTACACCACACCATGGCTTCCAGTGAGTTCCCCAAGTCGCAAGTGGGCCACACCAAAGGTTGCACAGGCTGACACATAGGAACCCTCCAGACAACCTCCCGTCCTCGTTAGACGATGAGTTCCCGCCAAGAGCGGATCTGCGTCAGATGATGGCCCAGCAGCCACTTCCTACGATTCCCTCTAGTATGATAGATCCGACTTCTATGGCTAGCGATGAGGCAACCAAACAGGCGCGCGCTGTGTTGAAGCGCTTGAGCGCCGCACTGGCCGACGACGATGCTAATGCTCTCCAGGGCTGCTTCTTTGACAATCAAGCATATTGGAAGGATCAGTTGGCTCTCACCTATCACCTCCGCACGTTCAATACTCCCAGAATAATCGCCGCGAGCCTTTTGGAAACAAAGACATTGAGGAATGTGAAGGGGGAAATTACGGTAGAAGGCGCCGCTATTTTCCTTCCTGCGACGCCGACACTTGTGAGCCTGTGATCCAAGATTTTGAAGGCTTTACGCGAAGAGAGCCGTGGCTAACAGTTGGGTGCACAGCAATTCATCGATTGCGGAATTGTTTTCCGGACGGACTCTCCAGGCGCGACATGCGAAGGGAAGGTAGTGCTCTTGCCTGTCAAAAGTGATAAATGGACAGTTGTGTGGAAAGTCTGGATCCTCAGCACCATTCTCAAGAGCTTAGATTTGCAACCAGAGAACGAGGGACTACTCCAGTCTCCGAGGAAACAATTGGATGGTCTTGCGTCATTCGACACAGATGTCTTCATTATCGGTGGAGGCAACGCGTAAGTTGTGACATTCATCGCAAAAAGAATGCTCTTGCCAATATCATATAGGGCTGTCGCGCTTGCCGCACGTCTTAAGGCTCTGGGTGTAGAAAGCGTCATGGCCGAGCGGAATCCGCGGCCAGGCGACAATTGGGCTCTCCGTTATGACTGCATGCGGTTTCACATCCCCACGTCCTTTTGTGATCTGCCCTACATGTGTAAGCACGGTGAAAGCACTGAGGAAGGATGAGGCGCACTGACAGTGAGTCCGCAAGCTAGGCTATGACCAGGAGCTCCAAACTCCACATCTTCTCGCGAGGAATGAGCTAGCACTACAGGTCCGACGATATGTCGAGACATTCAACCTTAATGTGGTCTCCTCGGCTCAGATCCGGTCGACGCGATATAATCTGTCTTCTAAGAACTGGGAGGTTGAATTTGATACTCTTACCGGTCAGCTCACAGCCAACTCCAAACACCTTGTCCTTGCGACCGGCATTGGGTCCCAGAAGCCCTATCTTCCAACGATGGTGGACAGTCACTTATATCAGGGCATCAGTATTCACTCGGCGCAGTACCAGAATGCCAACCAGCTTGCAGAAAAGGGAGCCCAGGTGAGTCTAAGTCACATCAATGGTTTGAAAGCTGAGGGCAAAATAGCGAACTGATTCAAGGGTGATCATTGAACTAATTGTTTTATAAGTCCGTCCTAATCGTCGGTTCTGCTAACACAGCATTTGACGTGCTCGAGGACTGCCACGCTGCTGGACTTCACACAACAATGGTTGTCCGATCCCCAACGTACATTGTCCCTGTAGAATACATCTGTGATAAGCATAGTCTCGGTGCCTATGACATGGGCGTGGAGGCAGCCGATCGGCTGTTTATGACGCTGCCAACCTGCGTGGACAGCCAGCTTGCCTGTGGCCTGATGAGGCAGTTTGCGAGCCAAGAGCCGCATCGGTACAATGCACTGGCCGCAGCTGGATTCCCTGTTCTTGACAGCCGTGACCCGAACGTGTCCCTTATGCATAACCTGATCGAGCGGGCTGGTGGACACTACGTCGATGTGGGCGGCACCAAACTACTGGCAGAGGGCAAAGCTGGCATCAAGGTCGGAGTCGAGCCTGTCGCGTTCACGACGACAGGTCTTCGATTCTCCGATGGCAGCTCCGTGGCCGCAGATGCCGTGGTGTGGTGCACAGGCTTCGCCGATAAAGATGTGCGTGATACAGCTGCCCAGATCCTGGTTGGGGACGCACCAAACCATGAGAGCGAAAATGAAAGCAAGCATTTTCTCGGTCCTCGCGAAATTGCAAGTCGCCTTGACGCAACAGGGGGTATTGATGGGGAGGGGGAGATCCGCGGTCTATGGAAGCGCCAGTCGCGTGTTGATAACTTCTGGGTCATGGGTGGTTATACGCAACAGCACCGGTGGCACTCGCGGACCTTAGCCCTGCAGATCAAGGCATCTCTGGAAGATATTTTGCCGCCAGCATATAGGGACACACCGAGTCCAGCCCCAGTAGCTCCGCAAAGGTTTCCTTTATTGTAGATATCTATTGCGCCTACCGTGGAAAGGTAATTTCGTAAGGTAATATTTACTTGATGCTGCATATTACGGCACAGACAAGAATGACTCTGATGAATTGGTCTTCGTAAGCAAATCTTAAGAATAGTCATATCTAGAGTAAACAAGCAGCCGTAGCGGAATCCTCCCCATTCCACCCCCCCGATGAACCTGATTCATTTCATTTCTCCACCAAAGCCTGGCGCAGATAGTTCCCCATTCTCCACGACACGATTATCATGCTCCTACTAGGATGCGCAGTCGACAATTCTGGCATACTCTGATTTGACAAAGACGACATTCGAGAATAAACTTCCAATGGCGAGCTCCACATCTGTTGCACACAAATCCGTATCCAACGCCATCCACGCGTCTAAACCGTCCTCGTCCTGGATGCCTACATACGTTTTCACGCCGATATTCCTGCTGCGGCTCCGGCCAAGGCTGAGGAATTGGCAGATTCAGGTTTCGGTCAACAAATGCTGCTGGTCTCAACCTCGCTTCATCCCACAGTCTGCAGGAACAGACCTTCCACCGTGCACCACACAGATAGCAGAATTCGGCCTTGCATTTACACCTACCCGTCGTATCAGCGCTTTTCGCTCTATCTCATCAAGCATGAGACAAGGCAAATGCTCACCTTATGTGATAGCAGCCAGTCTCCAATTCCACTACAGTCCCACATGCGAAGCAGCGCTGCCAGCCTTGACTTGAAGCAAACTCTAAGGTACCCCGGAGACCCGGGTCTTCAGGGCAATAACCATAATGAAAGATATTCTTGCATATCGCGCAAGTTGAGTACTGGCAGGAACCGCAGTGCGCTCTGTTCCATATGATTCTGCTCGGAGGTATAAACCTGCCGCATCTGAGATTACTGCAATATACTCTGTTCTTTGTAGAAAACTCCACTTCTGCGCTCGCAAATACATGCAATTCTTCGGTCGTCATTTTGGCGGCAATAGCAGACACTGGGATATTCTGACGGCAGCATCTTGGAGGGAATAGTTGCTCATCTTTGGTTGCTCGTATGAAAAAGCCCTTGAGACAATCAGTACAGTATATATCACCACATTCCAAGCGAATTGTCTCGGATGACGGAAAGGTATCGTAGCAGGTGCAACATTTGGATTCCTGAAGAGGCAGGTTTATCGTAGTTTGTCCCGGTTCGTAAGTTGTCCCGGTTACCGTTAGCTCAACCTTTGTTAACGGGTTCATTATCTGTCGATGATTTAACTCCTCTGGCCTTCTCCGGAGTCTGGTTAATGAGTGTATGTCAAGTTCTAAAGATAGGTACGGGGTGATGTACTACTGGAGAAGCCGAATGATTGACTTCTACTGCAGACCAACCTCGTCGAGAATATGAGGTTCTAAAAGAAGAAGGAACGAGATCCATTATCTGGCAGCCCTATTCGCACAAGCCGCCGATACCGGCTATTCTTCTATTATGATGGTTTAAGAAATTATACAAAATTATACAAGCACGTGAGTAAAACCATAATTCAAATAAATTACCGTCTCTATTGCCCATCATTGACACACCACAACAATATCGCACTACTTCATATCCTCAGAAAGAAACAAAGCAATGCAAGTCAAAAATCTCTAAAGAGCGATAATCGGAATGTTGGATTCACTTATGCCGAGCTGTTTTAGAAGCTCGTGGTCAGGTTCAGCATATCACCAGAAGAACTGCTGATCGCCGTCATAGAAGAACCAACTAAGTGAGGAGAAACGATCGAGATAGCCTTGCCGTCTTCGAGGCACTCTCCCGGATACCCTTGCATCGCAATCGTCGGTCAGAGTTGGTGAGCTACTGAACATCCAGCTCAAAACAGGAAACATTTGTCTACACCCACCAAGATATTTTCAAACTCCCCGAGGATCTCAAACATATTTGGTGTTTGAGCTGGCAACGATGTGAAGTCCTCCATTGCCACAGGCTACTTGTAATGGCCAGAAGGAAACCTACATATGACATTAGTATCTAGTATTAGCCAGCCTGATGCGGCTTACTGCATGAGAGCCTCGGTTTTGAAACAAATGCCGCATAAATATTAGGCCCCTAAGTTCCACATCTACAATTCTTTCAAAAGCAATGAATGTGATCACTGCACCAATGGGTGCGCTTAATATTCCTGCATATGTTGGCTTACCAGCTTCAGTGAGCTCACCCTGAATAATAGTAAGCGCTACTTTCGGCCAAAACAGTGTGGCCTGCCCTTGCATTAGGGCTGATGGTGATGCGCATCCTTATTGGAGCTTTGCGCCTTGTGATCTGCACGTCTGTACGTCAGCTCCAAGCTTTTCCCCAGACACGTCGAGAAATCAGATTGTAGATCATTCTAGTCAGCCGTGGATCCCTTCCTCGCGCAGTACTGTGGGGGCGATTTAGCCCCCATTCTCCTTTCTTGTTTGCTTTTGTCAGCCCACCTGCGTCAGCTTCGTGTTCAATCTCTGCGGAGTACATTACAACCTGAGGGAGGCTGAGTGTAAGCCAGAGTAAGCAAATTGACCTTGATCGGCACTCCTCACTCGTCGGTCGATATTGTGGTTCTGTCATCTTGTAGATGCGGGCGCCAGCCCAACAAGAAAATTCACTCGCCGACATCTCTGAGATGCAAGTGGAGCCTCTATTCCGCTCAGGCCGGGGCGATGCGTGATTATTGCCCGTGGCGGTTGACTCCAATGTCTTGTGCAGTGCCTGGACCGTTGCTATAAAGAGGGCTTTGCGCGCGAGCAAACTAGGGACTGTCCTGATCAGAAACAACTCATTCCCTTCTTTTCCCAGAGCCCGTCTCGATTAGATACTCAGCAGCCATCCGGCAACATGAAGATCTATACTGCTTTCCTCTATACTTTCCTCGCCATCACCACGCTAGGTGTTGCAAGCCCCACGGGCAACAGCGACATTGCCGCCGACAATGTCACCCCCGCTGATGCTGGGGTCCCGAACGTTTTCGAGAAGCGTAGGGGCTGCAGCGGTGACAGGAAAGACACGGACGTGTGTGGTGGGAAGAAGCTCGCAGAACAGAACTCCTTCCATAACTGGTAGATTACCCTATGCCCTGAAAGACCCGGAATAACTCGCTAATATAACTCGAACAGTTCCAGCAAAAACAACGGCAAGTGTTGCGCCAAGAATAAAGATGGATCCGGAGGAATCGATGTGAACAAGGGAGGTGGTGAGAACTGTGGCTATTGCTTCAGCGGCAAATGCTCTGGCTGAGTAGCCTCAGCTTGAGCATTCCAGGCATGACATCGGACAGAACGGAGGTGTCTAGCAGTTTGCGAGAAGGGGATTCTGTGATGTTACGCTGTATCCAGTGGTAGATAGCCGGTGTCTCTATTCTATCGAGTATTAGTCTTACCGTGTGCATCCCTAGTAGAGAATTCCATTTGAAGCTATGCGCATGTGTCTAAATCTGTCGGTCGCTCGTATTCTATGTATTATGGATTGTATTCATTGCCAGTCTCGGCTTTGAAAGCAGCCACCACCTCTTTCGAAAACTCATCGCGGTCCCATAGTTGTAATTGTTCCAAGTTTGGTGCATGCTCGACAATTAAGTGCGCAAGCTTCTGAGCTCTTGTAGTCGATGAAGGTGGCCTTAAATTCAAAGAACCTGTCAGACGATGGACTAGTCTATAGAGATCATAGGAGAATGAGCTTACTGGGGTCCTTGCTCTTCGGGAATTATGGCACCGAGTTCCAGCTGCCGTAAATGTGGAAAGAGCGGTCGTTCAATATTTAACCAGCTGTTTAAGTAATAGGAACCAAGTAGGTCGCAGGATGTGAGTTGACGACAATGCTGTCCTAGCGAAGTGATCGCTGCTGTTGACAATGTGCACTGGACTTGGAAAGATATTTGCTGAAGTTCACTCATATTTGCAAAGATCTGGACGAAATCCGGGTCTGTCAAATTGGGGGACGTCAGGTCGTCCTCGATCGGATAGATTTCCAGTCTGCGTAAATTCTTCAAACCTTTGAGTGCAAGAAAGTCTGTGGCCGACCAACTTGCCCACTGAGGTGCAATCTCAAGCTCACGAAGGTTAACCAGCGAACTGACCAGTGGCAAAGGATTGAACTGGCTATCCTCAACATTGAGTTCTAGGGTGGTAACAGACTTGATCGTTGGAGCTAATAGCTTAAGTGCCTTTGACTCTGCTGGAACTGTGAGGCGCTGAATATACTTGAAAGGGCTCTGAATCCCATCAAGGGCCTTTTCCACCATCTCATATGTGATGGTCTTTCCAAACTCTAGTTCCTCAAGGTCATGACGACGGGCGAAGTAGGCAAACATCTGGTCGTCGAGGAACCTTTCCATATTGGATGGAAGGCATATCGATCTCAAAGACTTGCAACAATCAAAGAACTTAATCAAGCGGCTAGCGCTTACCCCCTCCCATACATAACCAATCAAAACACACCGCAAACGTGGGCAACGGGTTTCCAATAAGTTAAGTAGGTCTCCGGCAGGCTCAGCGCCATAAAAAATGAATTCCTCGAGATTCGGCTGTATGTATTGATCCAGCCATAATTTTTCACCATCGTCGGGTCGATAAAAGTCTATCGTTATACGCCTCAGCCTTGGGAATTCCAGGCTACGGAAAGTTGAATGGTGTTTCCCGTCCTTGTCGCCCCCGAAATCTAGCTCGCGAACCTGACGGGCGTAGAATTGGCGGTGGTCATCCGGGCTTGAGGCCAAGGCTTCCACTGGCGGCTTTTGCCAAAGGACAGTCATGGCTTCCGCAGCCCAGAGCTTGTTCACCAGGAGTGCTGATCGCAGAGCAGCTCTATCATCACTGAGAAATTCCATGATCCGACTTAGAATTTCTGGTAGAAGGGGCCGAGCGAAAGCCCGGTTGTTCTCAACGCCCGACATAGTCTCTGGGTATATTATTTAGCTGGTTGACCAGTAAAAAAGAAAGAGAGAGAGAGAGAGAAAAGAAAGCATGGGCAGCGGAGGTAAGAAATGAAGTCTCGAATAACAAGGTGGGGGGAAAGTGGTCAGCTGACATCGTATGCCCCGAAGTCACTTCATTCGCTGTCTCATTATGAATTTCACGAGTTTTTGCGACAGCAAGGAACACGCTATTGCGTCTTTTGGTACTGGCCAGTCTCATAACAAAAGTACAGGAACAATAATCTCCCTTCTTATTTTGAGTGTGCCTCTATAGCTTTTATGTGAGCATTGGCGTCCGGTGTGCGCGGCGGTGGATTTTTGCAACAAAGAAATAATAATAATAACAGTATAAAGAATAAGTAAGGCTTTCCAATTTAAGTAATGTTGTATTATCTTAACTGTTAGGACTATACAAAAAGGCACAACGTACCGGTAGTCATGTCTCTAAATTCATCCGACTCGAATCATGAAAATAGGACAATTGTTTGTATATCCGTCACTTCTTTCTTGCCGCTCATGTTAAATTAATAGACTAAGCAAGGCTGATTCGGTTTAAATATGATCGGTCACATTTCGGGCTTGTTGTGAAGGCTTGACAATGCCATTCACCTAGGCCAGAAAGACCAAATATAATCAACCGGTCGTAGTAGATTCCTCAGGCGCGATATATATTATATGACTATGCGTGGGGATCGCCACCAGTCGACCCAGGACATCCAGCGGCCGCGGGGGAATCGGTAGTACGTCGGTGACAATGATATCTGTATCGGTACCCACTTTTATCCAGACAGACTGGGCGGGGCCAAAGTAGCATCGCTTTTCCGCCAATTGGGTACTACTACGCGTTGCGCAGTGGCCAGAATAACATGAACTACTCCGTATGCTGGGACTGCAGTATGCTCTTAGGGGTGAACATCCGCACCTCACAGCGACGGCTTTAAATTGTGGCTAGCTGTTAAAGTCTACCCCGCCTCAAACATCTCACGTCTGCGTCGCTCTACCAACACCCATTATTTGCTAAACTGGAGGTTCCCTTTCACCGACTAGCCACTACAAAATCATCACAACACATCGCTGATTCATTTCCTTCTTCTTTTCTTCTCTAATCGATTCCTCTTTGTGTGTAGAATCCCTTAGACCTAGTCGATTCGATTCGGGACAGGCCCCTTACATCAGGTAAGACATCTTCACTACAAGCATAATTAGTGAATTGCTAAATATCAGTTATACAGGGCGGCAAAATATAACATTACTTCAGTGCTCGAGGTTTCTTCTATTCTCAATCAGGCAAAGGTTGGATCTAATAAATTATGACAGACTCTTTCTTCTGATGAGCAATTAGTGCTAACTTCTGAATTTCAGGAATCCGCCACTATGCGACTTCTGGTCGGTCTTGTTGCAGCTTCCGCTCTGCTTACCACTCCAACTCTTGCCGAGGTTATGATCATCTACCACACTCATACCGCAAGCCTGAGGGACGCGGTCGCGATTAGGGCACAGCAGGCTGGATGTTCGTTTTTTAGGACAGCCCCGGCTGTTGGTAGTCTCACCGGCTGGCTGGTTGTTGTGACGGGTTGCCCTAGGCTACCAGAGGGCACGCCTGGGGTTGAGATAATTGGGCGGACACTTCAGTGATGGTTGTGTGCGCCCGGTTGCTCAAGCTGAGTGAGGATTGCAACATGTCTATCAGGCAAGGCCAAGGAGCTCTGACCTGAATCTGCAGTTAGTGTGTAAAGAAATAACAATAAGCCGGCTGATGAACTAAGTGTTATAAACCCACGCATATTTTCTACTGCTCAGTCTGAGATATTGGGTATGCGAATGATTGCAGTCGTGTGGAGAGCAGCTCATGTGCAATAAGGATCGAAAATCTAAAGACTGACTTTATGTTATGTACTAGTGTAGGTGCTTGACATGTACAATTAGAAAGAGTATTTTTTTTTTCTTTCACAGCTTTAGGATACGTGGCTTAGTTGTCTTTTCGCCTCCTCTACTGCCTTTATAAATATTTGAAGCGTTTGATCCAAAGTCTGTGCCGCCTTCTGATATTTCTGAACCATGAGAAAGGCATCATGAGACCTCTGTTGAAAATCCACAGCCTCTATCTGGAGTTTCTCAGCCACAACTTGTGCTTCGTGTAGCTCAGTTCGCGTATCATGCATTGAATCTTCTGCCTTTGCCGCCCCACTCTTCCACTCCTCAATTGCTGCCCTAAGTGTGTCAATTTCTTCTGTTAGTTACTGCACATGAAGGTATAAGTTTTGGAGTGATCAAGTACCTGATAGCTGCCTAAGTCACGTAGTTTCAAATCAGTGGGACTCTTTCGGCGAGCGCTTGAACCATTGTTCCTCCTAGCGCCATTCTGAAAAGGAGGATACTCGCGAAAAGTGCGACAAAGAGTAACTAGTCAAACGACCACAGCGTGACAAGGACGCCTTACATCCACTATGGATTGATTATCTCCGGGGATCAGGTGATGAAGGGCTCAAAAACGCTAGATCGCCTAGCTCAACAACGTGGGATACTTTGCTTTGAGATGGAGGCAGCTGGCCTTATGGACGAGCTTCCAACTCTTGTGAATTGAGGGATACGCGACTATTGTGATTCCCGTAAGCAGAAACACTGGCAGGGGTATGCAGCGTTGACGGCAGCTGTTCAAGTCATGCTTAGGCTGACATGGTTTGAAGGACGGGGAGATTGCACAGGAAATGTGCCCCACGGTTACTCTGGCCTGTTGGCTGTACCTCTTCATTGTCATTGCCGATTCTTTAATCATACCAATAAGCTGACAAAAGAGCAGAAAAATACTTAGGGTCTTTGAATGCCTGGACACCTGACCTGTTCATTTTACCAAGCTCCCAGGCCCACCTACGGTGACATGCACCACTGCTTGTGCGAGATATTGCGGTATGTGTCAGATGCAGCACTGCAATCGATAGACACTTGCTCCCAGCGCGGATACAGAGTATGATAACTTAAGAGACGTGGCAAAAGGGAACAGGAACATCCTTGTGCCAACAGAAATATCATCATTTACTTAGCGCGCCTCTGGAGGGCACCTGAGACCAGCATAACAATTGTAGGAGTGAGGGCAAAACATGGGTGTTGCAAAATACGAAAGGAAAATCAAAGAGGGAACGAGAAGGAAGCGCTAATTTACCTTCAGTGAAGGGCATTATGAAACTATAAGTGGAGCAGAATCGAGATGATAACAGATGAATAGAAGGAGACTTGTACGGAATGATGATTCAAAAGGTGTTTGAAGCATCAGCATGGGAAGGAAATTCAGCTAGGTGGTAGGGAGGAAAGTTGCCAGTATGGTACAGTAGTATAAGTAGCTATTAAGTAGTAGATCGAAGACTGAAACCTTTATCCCTGCGCGTTCCGTTCGTATGCCTTACACACTCTTATTTACACAGCTGACTTTCTTTTTCCCTTGATCATTCTCATTGCATAGCCAATATTTGAGACCTAAATTAGTCATTTCAAGAGCGAGCAGGCGACTACGCAATATAGAATACGTCCACCAGCCACGTCGGCTTGTCGCTAGGAAGCGGGATGAGATGCATAAAGCCCACTCAAGGAGAATCAATTCATGGTTTGCAGGCTGGGGAGATTGCCAAGGAAATGCGCCCCACGGTTACTTTAGCCTGTTGGCTGCACCAATTGAATATCAATGGGGTGCTGTTGGCCGTGCTCTTACTCCCACTGGGTCCCTCTCACTGACAAATACGTGGTCCAGCTGAGCCACAGAGCTATGGTCGAAGCGCTGGCTGAAGTCGCCATCCCTGACTGGCTGAGGACATGCAGACAAGTCCTAGACGAGCAGATACTACTGATAACGCCTTGGAGCCAGATAGGCGCGGCGACACGTCCGTTTTTGAAGCTTAGTATATTAAACGCCCGCAGCTGTATTAGGAGATAGAAGGACTTATGTTGATTAGGTAGCTTGGAGTGCCAATCCGCTAATAAGGGTATAGTCACACAGCCAAGGGACAGTTGGTCATGCTGTTACAGTTAACTGACATAGCTGAGAACGTAAATAGTTGTAAACCCATCTTAATAGTCTTATTTATTCACAGAGCTTATGGGTGCAGTAGAGGGTCTCCAAGCCGTAATCAAGCAGCTATATATATAATATACCACCTGCTTAACTATCTAACTCAATAATCTAGCAGCAGCTAGTCTTCTTATATATAATAGGCCGATACCCCACCAGGGCGGATTTATAGATACATTTTAATAGCTTTTAATATAATGGAAGAAAGCCTTATCTCTTCTGGACTTGTTATATAAGTCCCTAGAGGTGCACTGGATCCCAGGCCACTCTAGAATAGCAGGGAATGAACTCACAGACCAACTTGCCAAGCAAGGTACAATAATTGATAGCTTTTATATCTCCCTCTACTATATCTCAGGTAGAAGACAAAACAGCAACACCGCGCAGACTTCTCAGCAGTATATATAAAGACTGCACCACAGGCCTATCGCGATCTAAATATTCGATCCTATATAAAAAGCAGTTACTCCCAGGAACATTCTCTTCTTTACTGGGTACTAGGCCGGCTTATAGCTGCCTGTATAGGCCATAGGGACTTTGCAGCATATTATAAAAAATATCACTATTCAGACTACCTAGCAACCTACTCCTACAGTGGACGAAAGTCTCCTGCTCACTTTTTCTTCTGTCTGTATACCAGGAAGTGCTGGAGGAATAGATAGAAGTGTCTAAAGGCAGGCCTGTTAGAAATAATTAACTGGCTCCTTAGTACAGCTACTGGAACTAAAGAGTTTAGTTATATTATGTAAGACTTATTCTTTTTCAAGAATATATACCCAAACTGGGCATGCTCAAGTCCTAAATAGTGTAACAGTTTATACTTCTATCTAGATAGAGGCAGACAGTATTCTCTTCTATCTATAGATAGCTAAAGCAGGTTTCTATCTCCAGAAGACCAGTCCAGGGTAGTGCTAGGTACTTCTTCCACTCTTCTCCAGTATATATTATTTAGATCTATTACTTTAAGCATGTATTTAGCTAGTTCCTAGCGGGATTTTATTTAGGTAGCACGTCCAGTTGCCTCTAGGAAGGCTGCGGATCATGTTGTCGCGTGATCCGCCGAGTGACATTAAATAGTAACCAAACCAAACCAAACCAAGCCCCTGAAGGCTTTACCCATTAGTAGAGACAAGTAAGCAAGCAGTCAAGATAGTCGATAGAGTCGTCCATAGAATTGAGCATCTATCAGAATGGCATCCGGTCTTCAGTAGGCTACGTACGTCTAGCTGATACAGCCTCATTCTGCCCATCTTTCCCCGGAGATCAGAACATAGATTATGAGCCCGGGCTGCTACGACGTGTCTAACCAACAGTCTAACACCTTGGGGGATTGCGTAAGGCCAACTACCTTGCCCAATCCAGCAGATTTGAAGCCTTGTTGATCCTTGATCTTGTTGAAAGCGGCCAGGCCCGTACAATCTGCCTACCTATCCCTGATCGGGCTATCGAATCACTACATCTTGAAAGTTGAATAGGTCAGATGCCGCGCGAGCAAGTCCCTAGGACAGGGAGATATATATTAAGCCGTGAGGACACCCGAGAGCCGAGTGTAGTGCCCGGGGCATTTGAGATCGACAACCGAGAAGACCTGCCGGAGACGCCGGAGGCACCCGAGCCAACTGAGACAGACGAGGCAACCGTAAACAAGACGGCCGAGACGGACGAGACAGTTAAGATAGTCGAACCAAGTTCCGAATCCATAGAGATATTGCTAGGTAGATCCCTAGGGAGGGTAGAGACACCTGAGGAAGACCCTGATAGACAGTTACAGGGAGAATTGATATCCGCAATGCCGGAAGAATAAGAGATTCCTGCCTACAAGGCAGTGAGACCGCAGAAGAAATTGGTTTATTGAAGGACTTGTTGTGGGTGTTAATGATACTTATATTCTCGATACTATCCCTAAAAATTAAGTTTAAACTCTATATACTCCTAGGATTCTGTTAAATAAATAAACAAAAGGCCTATCTATCCAAATAAGAAATGAAAGAATGAGCGAGCAAAAACATACAACAGCATAAGTATGACGGTGCTCACCAAGTGCCATGTAAGCATGGTGCCGCTCTATTCAGGCCCTTCAGGCAAATTCCAGCAGAAACATTTAGGAATTACGCCATTTCACCAATTGGATGCAATTTGCCTTGTCGGTCGACGGCTGCCGGCTTCTATCGCGGACGTCGGATGACGTTTTGAAGTTGATAAGACAACAGCTAGAACAGTTCAGGACCATCCAGACACTCGAAGCAGATACGTTTCGAATCCTTGACTTAGTTCAAGATGATAAGCGCGCAATCCAGGTGAATATCGAGCGGGAGAGTAGAAGGAGTATTCTGGACTGGGTATCGACCTTAAAGCACGACCAGAAGCACCGGCTCATCCAAGCGTCGAGGGCACCAAATACTGGGACTTGGATCCTCCACTAAAACGAATTTATTCGGTGGCGAGGCGATAGCTCTCCGTCGAATATTCTGGTGTATCATGGTATTCCAGGCTCTGGCAAAGCAAACCTTGCATAGGGCACCTGTCGCTGCTTTTGGCGCTTCAACTGATTTACCAGCTCCATCATTATCGATGAGCTTCTTAACTCAAGCTCCAGGGAAGCTTTACCTGTCACGTTCTTCTACTTTGACCATCAGGACCACTCTACTCAAAGCACGTTGGAAGTCTTTTGCTGTATGCTTAGACAGCTCCTTGAGCAGCTACCGGCAAGTCCGAGTCCCGTGGCCGAGCTATTTCAGAAGAGCGGTCACAAGGGTCCAATGCGCCTCCACGAATGCGAACGACTACTCACTAATATTGCTTCAGGTCTAAGGCGTACATATGTAGTGCTTGATGGGCTCGATGAATCGGAACATCGGAAATCCCTCCCCCAGAGCATTAAGAATATCGCTCCTAGTCACCAAGTCCGTTTTCTTGTCACTAGCCGGCCCCATATCCCAGATCTCATAGACCTGTTCCAGCAACATCCAAATATCAGGATCGAGAAGACCTTAAGACGTACCTCTACCGAGAGCTCGACCAAGGAGGTATTATTTCGGTTGCTCTACGCTGCGTCGTAGCAGATGCACAGGGATAGCTTAGATGTTATATTGTTTGCAACTCCTGGGAATTCAGGATCCAGCCAACACATCGCTTACTGACGTTCTCTGATCTTGTGACAATTCCCAAGATCCCTCTCGATCTTCGACATGTGGCTGATTGGGTGACAAATGCGGAACTTCACTGTGTACCCTGCAGATGTGCCATGACTAGAGTTTGGCGGTAGTTTCGCGAGAACGGCTTCTCGTATAAAGTAGATAAAGCGACCGTTTGAGGGATAGGCTGCAATGCTCGGCTACGACTCTATATGTAACAGGTTATGTCGAACACGCTCAATGTCTTCCGCAGATAAGCCGCAGTACTCTGTGACGTAGTTGATGGCACCGCCAAATTCTTTGTCAACCAACTGAAGGGTGCGGAGCATCGCCGTTTTCCTAGGAAATTATCAACACCTAATGATGTAATCTGGGTATTGTATTCTCTGTTACCTTGCTTTAATCGCCTCCCTAGCGAGCTGATGACAATCAGCTTCGCTAGTACCGCATGGAGCAATATGCTCCAGAAGCCGAAAGATACCGGGGACTAGCGACTCTAAAGCAGGTTCGCTGAGACTATACTCTGTTGATATGGTTTCATGGGATGCCCCAGCCAAGCATAGAAGAAGCGCGCAGATAATACCAGTGCGATCTTTTCCCATTGAGCAGTGAATTAGGTATACTTCATTTGGATAATCGCGGATGAGCAGCAGTACGGTTCGAAGTATAATAGGTCTCTCTCGAAGTAAACTTATATACTCTTGCGCAACAGCCTGTGGAATTATTAGATATATCGATACAAAAAGGGTATTTGAAAGCTGACAGTATCACCCCCGGCTGCAAGTCGGGTATATTTCTCGAAAAGATATGTCTTTTCAAATTCTGCCTGGGAGAAAGAAAGGTGGATGACTCTAAAGCCCTCGAACCTCTCGATTTCCGTATCACCGTATAACATGTCAGCTTCCTTCGCGGGTACCAAGCGGATTATAGTTGATATCTGAAGCTCTCTCAGCTTTCTCCACCCTCGACTGGTGATGTTCGAAAGGTACCCAGAGCGATAGATGAACCCTCTTCGCATAATAGCAGGCTGATTAACATCGCTTGGATGTTCACCGAGGTCGCGAAAGTTTAAAGCTCCTTCGACACTGGCGGCTATACGCTGGGAATTCCCGGGAGGGGAATGGAAAGAGAAGCCTGTCTCCATTATAAACTCCCCTGGATCTAGTGAAGCGAAGAAAAAAAAATGAAATAGAAATCGTCTACTCACAAATATCCCCTCGGCCTTGAACGGGCTGGCAACCAGCCCATGATAAGACACAAAATAGCGGTCAAAAGACCCTTTTTAGTATAATATGCATACGGTGCTACTTGAACTTTAGGATATGGCGTTTAACTCCCTTTCGCGTCAGGTAGCATCAGATCTGTCACTAGATCTTAGTAGACAGGTGATGTAGGGTTTATCATAATAAATCAGTATCCAATAAAGTGTGCCTCCTTGTTAGCCACAGACCAACCAGCTACATAAAATGATCGGTTACTTGACCGCCAGATAGACCTTTTCCGCCATTTTCTAGATAGGCCGCACTGACTATATGCAAGATCTATCTATCTTCTGCTGTGCATGCGTAGTTTGGTTACGAAAGAGCGGTGTGGAAGCGGTCCGATACAGTCAGGCCTATGATTGTACGTTGGTGTCTCATATAAAGAGTAAAATCCCCTACCACATTCTCGCAACGTAGGACTTCCAGCTAGAAATCCTTGATCTCTACGCTGGAACTGGATATTTTCACACTTCATTATGGTTTGTGCACAGGTCACACTGATCCGCAGCCCCCGTTATGACCCTTATCAAGGCAAAGTGGTTAAGACATACGATGATCCACCAGAAATGTGGGAGAAAGCTTTAGGGAGCGAAGGCTTAGGCTTCCAGTTTGGGTTGTTCGACCACGCGGAACTTGCGGTGGGAGCAAGACCTGGGCCGATTGGGCCGTCCGAGGTCCGGCACTTTGATTACCAGCTGGAACTCGCTGGATTTCCAGCAGCTGAGAAACCTCAATTACGTCGAATATTAGATGTCGGCTGTGGCTGGGGATCTATAACGGAGCACCTAGCGAGGCGTTTCCCAGAATGTGAGCGCATCGACGCGATCAATATCAGCCAGCGTCAGCTTGATTACTTTGCCGAAAAACTACCACCAGAGTTATCAAGCAGGATCAACCTGTACCACTGCAATGGACAGGACATCGATTTACTGCCTGATCCAGCCATACCTTACGATTTAGTGGTTGTGCGAGGCGTCTACACCCATTTTCAAAATCGAGTCTTCGAAGACTCGGTGGCGCGAGTGGCCCAACGCTTGGCTCCTGGTGGCGTTTTGCTAATCTCGGACACTCTCTACAGGACAGATAGTTTGACATCCTATAAGTCACACATAGAAGATACGAAAGATCGGGTGGCTTGCGGCAACAGAAAGACGGTGGGCTACTACCTTGGGGTTCTCGAGCAGAACGGACTAGTCCTGCAGGACTTCCGGCAGCTACCGTCAACCGCTGAGGTGATACATTGGTTTGAGATTGTACGGCTCAATATCGAGCGCAATTTCCCCCACGGCGCACCAGGCCCGATCCAAGAACTACAGGAACTGGCTCGCAACGGTGCGGAGGTGGTGGCTCAAAAAAAGATTGGGATGTACAGCATCGTCGCCATACGTCCTATATGGGGAAAGTGATGTCTGACCACAATACCCACGTGTAGCGCCGGCAATTTCACCGTGATTGGAGTCTCTCCTTGGTGGGGATCAGTTATCCATCACAGGAGTGTCATCGCTCCTATTCTCTCCATAAAGGACACTTGCAATATTATATTCTCATTTTTGAAGGCTCCACACAGTGCTGTAATCGTAATAGATACGCAAGTAAAGCTTTTGACGTGATATTGTTTGCAACACTTGAGCCTTCAGACTCCAGCTATGCATCACTTCCTCGCTCACTGTCCTCCCTCTTACGACAATCCCCTAGATTCTCTCCATATTCCTCGTCATGTAGCTAGTTGGGTGAAGGAACAGAACCTTTGATGGTGTATCTAGCGGCCAACTCTTCCCACCTATTTTGTTTCGGCTTTAGATAGTATGACGCCTACAGGTCCAATCAGTACAGAGCACCAGCACCTCACGAGGAAGGAGAAGGATCTACCAGCTCCCCAAGATAAGGGGGCCATTTGTCGCTGGAGTTAAAGAAGTGCATCTGGCCATTTTGCTTGAGCCGGATCACGATGAAGATATCCGCATCGCACTCTAACAGTACTCGAAGAACTTGAAGAACAAACTTTCTTTACAACAGGCCCATTGTTAGCATCTTGATCGCAGGCTATTCGAAAGACGCTTCTGGATCCTTCGCGGTCTAACCATGGTGGACAAAGGCATTCAGCAATGCCCAAGGGTGAAGGAAACGGGCATGTGGAAAGTAAGAAAGGCGAGTGAACCTTCCATCACTCTTATACCCAACCGGTTGGCTGAAGAGTCGCGCGGGGAGGGTGATGGAAGGGTGAGCTGGGGTGAGGGTATCCGAAGAGTATGCGAAATGGGAGACGGGACTGCTGGCAGGGAAAGAAACAGGTAGCATGGTCAAACGGTGCCAAAGAACACAAGAGAAACATCACTTTATTCTATCGCCATCATATATCAACACCATGGTTGTCGGTATTTTTATGGGAACAGGTGCAGTATAGCGATAGGAAGATTGGAGCTTTGGGAGACTGCAGTGCTTGGGAAGTTAGGGAGAGACATCACATGCCAGTCTCTCTAAGTCCAGACTTTATTTCAGCTAAGACAGCACAGATGAGTGGAGGTAATGATCCGGAGTACCTGACTAGTATCAATGCAAAACACCTGCGCACTGTTCACCAGTTCGTGATCCTCCAATCATACTATTAGTGAGGTCACCCAGGGGTGAGCGCTGGTGATTGCGGGTGATCAGCGTCGTTTGTGATCGTGACACCAGTGCATTTCTATCTGGACGATCTTTTAAGGCAGGAGTATCCTCACTCTGGCCCTCTTCTAATCTGCAGTCCTCGTTTGGTCACGACCATCTCCAAGCTGAAGCCTTCGTGTACCTGCAAGCCTTGTTCGGCTACGGCACGCATTTGGTTCACCAGTGTTGTGATCTCAGGGAAAGATGGGCAGAATGAGGCTGTATCAGCTACACGTACGTAGCCTACTGAGGACCGGATGCCATCCTGATAGATACTCAATTCTATGGACGACTGTATCAACTATCTTGATCACTTCTTCTTCTCTACTGATCGGTAAAGCCTTCAGGGGCTTGGCTTGGCTTGGCTTGGCTACTATTTAACGTCACTCGGCAGATCACGCGGCAACGTGATCCGCGGCCTCCCTAGGGGGATGGATCTCATATCATTAATATCACTGCGGTATTTGGCGTGAAGACTGCGGCCAACAGCTTGGCAATACAGCTGATACCATAGCCTCCAGTATTCATACAAACTGCTGATTTTTTTTATCGCGTAGTTGTCAAGTATCCATTTCAAGAAGATCATGACATCTTCTTTCCGGGCAGCCACAAGAAATTCTAGTTGGTGTTCACCGAGAAAGCCGCAGTGCCTGACATCAATCCTCTGTAAGCATCCTAGGAGCTTTAGTACATGGAATAGATTCTTACTTCGTCCACTTATCCTTGATGCCTTTGATGTTGTTCCTCGTCGCTTTGCCATGCTGTTTCTGAAAAACGCCCGTGTTCACTAGATCTCGGCGATGTCGCTGATAGTATTCCGGACCAAGGACAGTCTTTTTCCTAAAGCCACGACGAGTTGAAGTATTTATAACGGAGATTTCTTATTAAAATATGATTTCAAGGGAGAAGGGGCAGGAAATCAGACTGGCTCTTCAAGTTGGAACGAATGTCAAATAGAAAAAGAGGAAGTCCAATGGAAGGCAAAGAGAGAAGAACAGAAACTTTAAGTAAAATATAATGCGCAGGGAATAAATAAATTGGATGAAGAGGAAAATGTCAAGCATTGGGGGTAGTCCTTAAATAGAAGGAAATGTGGGTATAACAACTACTTGGAGTGAAGACTGCCATGATTATTATGCGGCGGCTACGCGCGGCGAAATTTCTGGAAATGCTCATGATGCAATTTGTAATGTGTGCTGAGCAGATTGAGTAGAGCGTGAGTTGATCAGGGAGTGCTCAGGGAGCCTGGACTGAGTAGGGGTGAGTATACCATGAGCGTTCACTGAGCACTCAGTGATGTAGGGTGAGTATACCCACGTGACTAAAGCTGACTAACACGGATGTGAGATAATGTATTTCACTAGCAAGCGCCGCACACTAACAAGTGCCGCACCTCTTCAAAAATCTACGCGTTGTTTTACCTTCCTTAATTCAACCACCCACCATGCCTCCAAAAGCGCGTCAAAACTGAAGAGAATTAATCAAGCAGGAGGGTAGAATCCTGCTAGCAGTTTCTGCTTTTAAAAAGCAAGAAATTTGCAGTATTCATGAAGCAGCTCGTATTTATAATGTCCCTGAAAGAACTCTGCGGTGACGACTTAATAAAATAACTTCCTGCTCAGAAACACGCGCCAACAATCATAAATTAACTTAGAATAAAAAGGATTCACTTGTACAATAGATTCTATCACTGGATTAATATGGAGTGTCTTCTAGACTATCAGATATATAAGAAATAGCTAATCTTCTTCTTACTGGCCGCGGTACTACATCTATTCAATCAGTTAGAGTAAACTGGACTACTAATTTTATTAAATACTGTAATAAAGTGAAATTCTGCTTTTCTCAATAATATAATTATTAACATACTAAATATAAAGATTCTAAAGTAATTGAAGAGTAGTTTAACCGTGTATAAATTACTATAATATAATATAGGATTATACAGGAAGATATCTATAATTTTAATAAAACTGGCTTTACTATAGGCCTAGTAGCTAATACTTGAGTAGTTACAAGAGCTGATTACTATAGAAAAGCACTTCTTGTACAGCCAGGTAATCAGGAATAGATTACTTTAATTAAATATATTAACTCTACTGGTTAGGCGCTTTCTCCATGTATTATCTTTAAAGAAAAGATCTATATAGAGGGCTAGTATTAAGATTTAAAGCTTTTATCTAGTAGCAGGATTGAAGTTAGTCCTAATAGATAGACTACTAATGAAATAGGCCTTCACTGGCTTAAAAATCTCTTTATTCCTGATATGAATCTATAGGAGACACGTGATCGCCTAGCGGCTTGGCCGGATCACCCACTCCTTCAGCCCCTGAGGGCTTTACCCATTAGAAGAGAAGAAGCAGTCAAGATAGTTGATATAGTCGTCCATAGAATTGAGTATCTATCGGAATGGCATCCGGTCCTCAGTAGGCTACGTAAGTGTAGCTGATACAGCCTCATCCTGCCCATCTTTCCCCTGAGATCACAACAATTCCTATAACTACTAGCTATATAACTGGGAAATACTGTCTTTTAGTTATAGACAGCCATAGCAGCCACCTTATATCTTAATTTAATCAAATATACAGTAAAAATAATATTATTCCTATCTGTATGCCTGCACATTCTTCCAATAAGCTCCAGCCTTTAGATATAGGCTGTTTTCAGTCTCTAAAAGGCATGTACAGTACCTTAGTACAGCAGAAAATATACTTAGAAGTTAGCTATATTAATAAGCTTGACTTTCTAAAAATCTTTCCAGAAGCTTACAAAAGCGCTTTTACAGCAGAAAATATTCAGAATAGCTTTATAGACACTGATCTAGTTCTATTTAATCCAGATAAAGTACTCAGTAAGTTAGATATCTAACTAAAGACTCCTATATCACCAGGTAGTTAATTAACTAATTTAGCGCCTAAAACACCCTATACTACTAGGCAGCTAGAGAAGAAGGCATCTGCAGCAAGAAAACTGCTTAGAAAATATATTTAAAGCCCTTTATCTTCACTAAAAAAGCAATTAGACAAGATTATTAAAGGTTATAAATTAACACTTAATAAACTTGTTCTTGTACAGGAAGAAATACACAAACACCGCGCTAATAATAAATAAGAAAGCTAAAAGCAGAAGCGATCTAATAGACAGCTAGCTATTGCAGAGGGCCTATCTCTTCAGGAAGTCCTAGAGCAATTTTAGCGCAAGAATAAGGTCTATGAAGCTCAGGATACTATCTATATAGATCCAGTACTCTCTATAGTTAGGCCGCGCATACAAGCCCCCCCAATATATTCTAATTGTCATGTTCAAGGACATACTAGAGTTAGATGTCCTAATCCACTTAGTAATTAGTTTTTATATAGAAATGCAATTGTTTGGTTGATAAAAGGCTCTATTTAGCCCATGGGCAGAAATCAGAGTGGAGGTGCAGCGCTCGTTAGTGTGCGGCGCTCGCTAGTGAAATACGTTACTATTTGTTATGAATCTATACGAGACACGTGATCACCTAGCGGCTTGGCCGGATCACCAACTCTTGTGCCCCTGAAGGCTTTACCTATTAGTAGAAAGAGAAGAAGCAGTCAAGATAGTTGATATAGTCGTCCATAGAATTGAGATCTATCGGAATGGCATCCGGTCCTCAGTAGGCTACGTACGTGTAGCTGATACAGTCTCATCCTGCCCATCTTTCCCCTGAGATCACAACACTATTGAATAAAAAGTGGGCTTAAAACGGCATTGACGGACTGCCGTTTTTGGCCACCATTTTACCGTCAACCAGCGTTGGGATGTAATCTTGTTTTTTTTACTGAAGACTGTGGTAGCTCCAGCTCTGATCTTATTCTTTTTATCTAGTAACACAGTCTTCTTAACACTGTTAACTTTAATTAGATAAAGTTTGTTATAGAGTATCCAGGTTTCTGTGCTAATCTTTACTTCTGTAACTTTCTTAACTAGCTGATATTTAGCTTTATCTTAACAAGCAATTCTGGGTCACGCTTAGAGAATGGACGAACCGGTGCAGGTATTGCATGGCTAGAGTCCTCAGGCGCCTGGAAGACTAAACAGGTGCCATTAGGGCAGGGAAAAGAGGTGTTTGATGCAGAGCTAGTAGGCGCCTGTAAAGCACTTGAAATAACCGAGCAGCTGGGATATAAAGGCCCTATGAGGGTTCTATTAGATTCCCAGGCAGCTATAGCCCGGCTGCGAGACAATGGAACTGGCCCAGGGCAAAATTGGGTAATTCAGGCCCAACATACAATCTAAAGACTTCAGAATCAAGGATGCCAAGTCACTATTCAATGGGTTTCAGGCCACCGAGGGATCCTAGGGAACGAGAATGCTGATCAAGCTGCTAAGATAGCTGCAGAAATGGCCCCTAAGGACATAGATCGAAGCCTCAGTCTAGCATACCTACACAGAACATGTACTGAGGCAAACCAGGCCCAGAGACACCAATGGCTTGTACAGGCCCTGGAGAAATGATCCTACAGGGCCCAACAGCGCTATCAACCCCAGAAAGGGCGGAAACTAGATCCGGTGGCGGGAGCAGCACCAAAGCAGCTCGCTTGTCGATACTATCAGCTCAAGGTTGGGCACGCAGCAATACCAACCTATCTGAGTCAGATAGGGGTCCGAGACTTATCTAGATGCCAAAGCTGCCAGTCTCCACAGGGAACAACAGCCTATCTATTAGTGGAATGCAGACAGTGGTGCCACCAGAGACAGGCTCTGTACAGGGCCCTAGTCAAGGCAGGGGTAACACCACCTGGATGGGGAGAAATAGTCCCAGAATGCTGCCTCTTTAAGAACCAGAGAGCTACCAAGGCCCTCACGGCCTTTTTTACAATAACAAATATCGGCTGCTTCCCAGGGGAGGTAGCTAGAGAGATAGATAGAGCCTCTAGGGATACTCTTTGAGGTCTAGAGCCAGTGTAAAAAGCAGAAAGTAGAAGAAAAGGATAGCAGAAGGGGACATCTAGGCACGCCTAGATGACGCCCAGCAGGTAATGAACACTAAGGAGGGCATAGCCCAAAGGCTCTGGCGCAGATAGGCGGCTCGGGCGAGTAAAGGATTAGAATGAACACACAAACAATAGAGGGGGCTGATAGAGCCCCTAGGGACCATTTAGAGGCAGTGGCTTAGCCCAATGCCTAGACACATGTGTCTGTCATAGCCAACGGCTCGATACGGACGTTAAACTTGATTAATAATAATAATATGCAAGCTGGGAAACAGGTTACAGGTCAGTTGGCACTGTTCTACAGTATTCCACACAAAGCAGGCTGACTACGACAAACACTAACCCCAAGAAGGAAATGTTATAAACAGCATATCAGAGCAGCGCGTGGAGAGCGTGGAGAGAAAGCTTGGCAGGATTTTGGTGCGAGTTTTGCCTAGTGCACGCTCTCAAAGAGATGGGATTTCTTGGCAAGCCCCGCGGACAATGGTAAACCCTTCCTCTCCCTTCGGTTGTTTCAGGGCAGTTGCATATTATATACTTGTAACATACTGCCTCCCGTGTATGAGGCCTGTACAACCCTCCTATGAAGGATCCACTGGAAGTACCTGTAGATCTGGCCGAGAATGCCAACAATCAATCAATCGTCTTGGGTCTACCATATGGCCTTTCTTGTACCTAAGTCTGTTTCCTAGTTTGCTTATAGATTCGCGGAGTACATACTCATTTGGGTTCATTTACCAAAAAGTCTCCTAATGAAAGGGGCAAGGAATGAACTTCGACTGCTCCAACGCTCGCCATGATGCCTGGAAGGGAAGTGGCCATTCAGAAATCTCCTGCATCTCATAGGAGTATCCTATAGTCGGCTGTAACTGGTCAACAAAGGTCCCGTACCCCTGTCGTTCAGCCGCGATAGCACATCTAAATGCGGGGTACCAATTTTGGAAAGAAAAAGGACAATAGCACCCTCCCATCTCCGGTTGAAGAGTACCGGCCAAACCCACCCTCAGCAAGCTCCTAAAAGACAATTCTAGAAGGAACTTCCACTATCTCTAACGGTAAACCCAAAAGAGAGTCGCACGATGCCATTTTTTCTCTCCAAGGCTAAAGTTTGGAAGAAACTACGACTCGAGAAGAAACCACAGCCTGAAAAAGACAATTCCTTGAAAGAAGAGGGTACAAATCCGTCGAACAGCCTGGTATCTAAGCAAGAGGAGCGCCTTGAACCTACCCCTCGACCCAACGATTTTTGGGTTAGAGCCGAGCAAACGTTGAGACAGAATAGTGAGCTAGACAAGATTTTGACAGCCTCGGTTAAAATACTAGAATCCCACTACAGTTTAAAACTTCTACCAGGAGATACGAGGCACCACAAACGACTATGCGATTTCCTTGAGGCGAAAGCAATTCAAATAGAGGAGAAAAAGTGGGTGATTCACATAGGTAATCGTAGCATGACTGTTCGGGACCAACTCACCAAGGTATTCAAAAATATCCTGGCCATCAAAGATATTGTCAATACTGCTGCAAGCGCGAGCCCACTAGCTTTGCTCGCCTGTGCTAGCATTACGGCTTGTTTCGTGGTAAGCCCTAATCTAGTGTCCTCGCTTATACTCTCGATTGTTAAGATTCTAATTTGAATTAGATGGTCGTCCAAGCGGTAGAGCAGCATGCCGTTCTCCTACAAGGCTTAGAATTGATCTCTGGGTTGATACCTCGACTCCACGTGATGGAAGACCTTTATTTGCATTCTCAGACAAAACAGGCCATTGATATAGTTGGGAAGTTTCAAGAAACTTTGGTCTCCACCTACTCTAAGATATTGGAGTTCCAGGCTCGAGCGCTCTGCCATGTACACAGACACCCAGTCTTCCAGCTGCTGGGAAACATCTTTAACCGGGATGGATGGGCCGACTTGCTGCAAGACATTGAGAGATTTGAAAAATCTATATATCGATTTACTTCCCTCATTGCAGATGCGGATTCAAGCCAGAGGCACGAGGAGGTTCTGAAGGGACATCAAGAGATTCTGAACACTTCACGCGAACGCGATATATGGACAACTACATCAGCTCGAGACGAGAGAATAAAAAGATTCTTCAAGCTACTCTACACTTGCCCATATAAGGATCGAAAAGAGAGGAATGGCAAACGTGTGCCCGGAACCTGTGAATGGTTCACAAATCATCCCATATTCCAGGCCTGGCAACAGAGTACAGGTAATTCCTCTGGTCTACTATGGGTGTCAGCCGATCCAGGTTGCGGCAAATCGGTCTTGACCAGATACCTAGTTGACGAACTTCTTCTCAACACTAATGAACGAACGGTCTGTTATTTCTTCTTTAAAGATGACTTTTCGGATCAGAGGAGTGCAACAAGCGCACTTTCAATTATACTACGTCAGCTTTTTACAGCACAGCCTCAGCTTTTGCAAGATGCAGTCCTAGATAAGCTGGATACTGACGGTGATGCGCTTGTCCAATCATTTTCTGAATTATGGAATATACTTATATCTGTTTCTGCCAATCCGAAGGCCGGAGAGATTATCTGTATTCTAGACGCATTAGATGAGTGTCAAGATGGTGACCGGAATCGATTTATCTGCGCAGTTAAGGACTTTTACTTGGGACCCTATAAAAGCAGTAAGCTAAAATTCTTGATGACAAGCAGACCATACGATCACATACGGCGTGGCTTTTGGGAGCTAGAGGCCAAACTACCTACCATCCATTTAAGTGGGGATGGCGAGGAAGAGGCCCAGCAGATATCTCGTGAAATAAACCTTGTTATCGAAAAGAGGATTAATGATATCTGCCGACAAAGATTATTGGAGAAAGATGAGCGGATTTTGCTTACAGAACAGCTGAATGCAGTTGGAAATCGAACATACCTATGGGTTAGCCTCACCTTGGACGTACTTGAGAATATCCAGGGTTTCACGAAAGGCAATATCCGTCGGGTAATTCAGGATCTACCCGCAACTGTTGACAGCGCCTATGAAAAAATCTTGGACCGGAGTTTGGATGCTGACAAAGCCAGAGTTCTTCTTCATATTATTACATCTGCAATGCGGCCTCTCTCCTTGGGAGAGCTATCTCTTGCCTTGGCAATCAGTGCAGGTCATCAAACTCTTATAGATATACACGATGAAGTGGAGCCAGAAGACCGCTTTAGGAAAACATTGAGGGATGTCTGTGGACTCTTTGTGGTTGTTATAGATAAGAAAGTTTATCTCCTTCATCAAACTGCGAAGGAATTCTTAGTCTATGGCAACAACTCCACTAGAAGTACAAACTTTCCTGAAGTTGCAAGATGGAAGAATTCACTACTGCCAGAGGAGTCCAATCGGATTCTTGCAGATATATGTACTTCATATTTAACTTCTGTTCGACATAGAATCCACCAGGAAAACTTTGAACAATATTCGTCATGTTACTGGAGTGCGCACTTCCGTCAAGCTTGTGTGCGAGATGGGGACCCGCTGATGATCCGCGCGCAGAAGATTTGCAACCCAAGCTCTGATGTATATCAAGTGTGGTCCGGAATCTATGAAAACAATGGACATGTTGTTCCCGAGGGTGCTACATCACTTTTGATAGCGTCAGCTTTGGGGCTCGCTGGTGTGGTAAACCTTCTTCTTGGAACAGGAGAGGTAGATGGCAACTCCAAGGATATCGTTGGCCAAACACCACTGGCTTGGGCGGCAGCGAATGGCCATGAGACTGTAGTGAAGCTTCTTCTTAAGACAGAAAAAGTGGATGTCGACTCCAAGGCTTCAGGTGGCCGGACACCGCTCTCTCAGGCGGCAGAGAAAGGCTATGAAGCTGTGGTGAAGCTTCTTCTTGGCACAGAAAAAGTGGATGTCAACTCCAAGGATATCGTTGGCCGAACACCACTTGCTCTGGCGGCAGCGAATGGCCATGAGACTGTAGTGAAACTTCTTCTTAAGACAGAAAAAGTGGATGTCGACTCCAAGACTTCAAATGGCTGGACACCACTCTCTTGGGCGGCACAGAATGGCTATGAAGCTGTGGTGAAGCTTCTTCTTGGCACAGAAAAGGTGGATATCGACGCAAGGGATATAGACGACCGGGCACCACTTTCTTGGGCGGCACAGAATGGCCATGAGGCAGTGGTGAAGCTTCTTCTAGACACAGAAAAAGTGGATATCGACTCTGAGGATTTCTGGGGCCAGACCCCACTCTCTTGGGCGGTACTGAATCGCCATAAGACAGTGGTGAAGCTCCTCCAGGAACGCCAATACCCGCCTTTACAATAATACATTCTCTAAATACAGCTAGTTTATGTCGGGTACATTGTTCATCAGCTCTTTATTCTCTTATAGTGTCAAGATACATTAAGCTTTATCTTATTCCTAATATATTTATTTAGGATCCTTTCTGGTTATTTACTTCTTTTAGTATAAGTGACCAGCTTGATCTCACTGGGGCCTGATTACTCAGGTAAATCCTTACTTCTATATTCACTTCACTTTTAGGCTCTTGATTTTCTTATCTGGACATAAGAATACTAGGATAGGATAAGTTTAATGATATTATTAAATTGGACACGCTAGAAAGGAAAAATACTAAAGTCAGTAATATAGAATATCTAAGCACGCTATAACTCACCAGAAAGCTTATAAGGATTTCTAAATCTATAGCGGGTACATATAGGAGGATAGCTTTAATTGACTTAACATGGAAAAAATGACTTTATAGTGAAAGGTTAGTAATTATTTCTATAATAAGAGAATAAGAGATTAAATAAAAGAAAAAGAAAATCTGAATACTAGGACTTGAAGCAACTCTCCAGTTAAAGAAATGCGGGTAATATCTATATAAAATAGATTATTTATAGAACCTGTGGAGGTAATTAAGATATATAGGGATTAGATTTTATTAAGGATCTCTTTATAGGTATTTCGTAAGCATAACTTAGAATAGGATTGCAGTATCAGTATTTATAGCTTATATTAGATCTCTACTAGAACAGCACTAAATTCTTCTTTAACTTTCTTTAGTTTATTCCTGTACAAGTTATCTTGTTATCTGATCTCTCTCCTGATTTTGGTAAGCTCTTTCACCAGTGTGATAGGGTCCAGATCCTTGCCCTCTGTGTTGCGTTCCGTTCGCTGTCGCTCCCGTTCCTTTCTGCCTACCTTGCTGTACCGCCCCTTTCACCGCTTTGTATGTAGAACTTACCAACATCCTGCTCCTGCAGCTTGAAGAAATCAATCATTCCACACCATAATCAGAAGCACCCAACACTCTGTCAGGAGATTATTTAAAGTTGGTTTATTATATTAAGTTGCTGGCCTGGCTTGCTTTTTCTTTCTCTGTTGGAAGCATGTGGCTCTCTGCTCAATTTCTTTCTCTTATTATCAAGTAAAATTGTTAGGTGGTTCAGCGGTACGTCTCGGTCTCAACAGCCGCGGTACTGAGTCTTCGTGCTCGTCGCGGTCCGGTGGCTCAGGGGTTCGCGTCGCGGCCCGTCCCGCCGGGAGGTGGCCCGGAGGCATTTTTCGCGCAATCGGTGGTCGACTTTTAGTACAGGCTGTCCTGTTTCTATCCCAGAGAATACAGAAGCGTGTCCTCTTTAGAAGTCGTTATGTTAGATTTGGCACAGTAGCGGTAGGGATACGTGAGCAAGAGAGTCTTGGCAAAGAAGTCACATGTCCTGGTTAGTCTCAAGACCACAGTCTCAAGCCAGAATCAGGCTTGTGGAGGCGGTTCTATTTCCCTGCCCCCAAGCCCTGGCTCACAGCTCCTCAGACATGCAACGAGATATAAATCCCACGGCTCAGGTCGTATTCTGCCTTGGACCTTGCTTATTATGAAGATGTCGGTCCTATTATGGCTATCCCGGGTCAGACACCGACTCAAGATTACATGATTCCTAAGAATCGGTTCCCAAGCCCCACCAAGTATTGAGACAATCACTGCCCACGCACCTGCCTTGTACCTCACTTATTATGATGTCAGTCCTACATTACCGCTGTCTGCTCAATACTGCTTCACTTCCAAAAACTGATTCTCACGCCGAGCCAGCATACTTTACATGACTGTCCTCACAGAAAGGGTTGATAAATAAAAGACCGCGCTTGAGAAAAATTGATAACAAATGGGGTTGGTGTACTTGGTAAGGCAGTCACCTGTTCGGGCCAATATCAGACTAGAGGGACTTCCTGTAGAAATCGACTGCAGAGAAGGAACCTACTATAAGGTAGGAACAGACCGGGGAGTAGGTACTTGCTGCAGAGTAGAAATCTACTACAGAGAAGGGTCTACCGCAGAGTAGGGGCCGACTCCAGAGTAGGAACCCACTAGAGAGTAGGGACCAACCGGGAATAGGACCGAACAAGTAAGGATCTACTGAGAGTCGATGCAGTATCACACATTAGTTTCTTTTTATTATTAGATGAGATTGGATACCTACTGCCCTCTCTGCCCCTTTCTGAAGCCAGCTGAGTATTTGCTCAACATCTGTAATTGCGCCTTGCCAGTATTGTTCAAGTCCAAAAATATTATCTTGAACCACTTTTATGTCGGTGTCCTCGCCGTGAGCCATATCCTTAAGCTCCTCTACTGCTACTTCAACAGTTAGCCTATTAAAGTCAATTTAATAACATACTGTCAATCAAGCCTTATAAACTAACCAGATTCATTTAGCATTACAGATACTCCACTTTCAAAGCTATAACTTAAGTTTCCCAAGTACATATTAACTTTATTCTAACCTCATGGGTTACGCAGAATTCATTTAGATTCAAATCTTGTGTCGATTCAACCAGAGGAATCATAGCGCTAAGTAATATATCCCACCTTATATGACAACATCGACTTCTAAAGGAGAGGCACAGGTAGCCGGAAGCGGAATTCTCCGTAACAAGACACTGGTTGTAAACGTCATATTTGCATATACACTTAGGTAGGGCAGTGGGGACTTCAATTGAGCTGGAAATTTGCATGAATCCAATCATTTGGATGAGTATGAAGTACCAAAATATAAATACTTTCTCCTCACTCTGTTCCTTGCGAGGTTATATTTCTTTCCAAAATACTGACAACTATGTAGTAGATACTATATCGTCTCCAAGTATGTTTTCCTATGCCACCCCTCATGAAGTCTTCCTCCTAACATATGGCTAGCAAATCCCTCATAGACAGTACTTCACGCGATGTTTGTAAGTCTAAGAACTTTACTGTTCACCTGGGGGGTGATGGCTACTGTAGCTTTGGCTGCTCCGGCCGAGTTAGACTACAGAGTTTATATACAATCGTGTCAAAACTGGTGTACCCCGTATTCTTGCAGTCATCCCGGTTGTTGGGGTAACAAAAGGCCTATCTATCCAAATAAGAAATGAAAGAATGAGCGAGCACCAACATACAACAGCCGGGATTCGCTGGTGTGGTCACCCACCCAACTACTAACCGGCCGGCGTGTGGCTTGAACGCGGTCAATACCCGGTTTGGTGCCCTTGCGGGTGATAGGGGGTGATGCCGCTTGAACGAAGTGGTGATTAGCGTGGGTGCAGTGTAGTGAGGTGGTGATGCCTGGAGAACACATCACCAGCCTGGAGCATACATCACCTGCAGGGGGGGGCAAATTCACCTAAGGAGTGGCGTTGATTCAAGAGGCGCTACGCTAGGAAACTTAATTGGAGGAAAGTCTAGACTATAAGACTCTAAGTGTTTCACTAAGAGTGCATAGCCACAGCCTTTCCTTCTTTTGAAAAATGGGCCAAGGGTTGGGCTGGGGCACCCTTTTGAGGGAGCCTGCTTACCTTATGCTGAAGTGTACATCGTAGTTTAGATGTTGTATGTTTTTCTTGCTTTTTTGCTTCGTTGGGTTTAGTGTCCTTGCCGCCCTGCCTTCAGCCCCTTCGGTGTCTTCACCTGAAGCTGACCTGAACTGCCTGAACATCAATAATGCGCACCCAGTGACCCCACCCAACGCCTGTCCTGCTGTGTCCTCTCTCAGCAGCACTCGCCATTTGAGACCTACTCCGTAAGGGCCAGACCGGAGATCCGTAATAAAGCAAACGGACGTGCCTCGACTGGCCGCTGGCACGCATCAGACTAAAGTTAGGTTGGATTTAGAGCTAGGATTATAACAGGAGAAGATATAGTTTGATAGATATGATCGCAGTAACCCGACCTTCTCTGCTATTTCGAGTTTGAATATTAATTGCTTTGGAGAGCAGCTCCTACTGCTGCAAAGTACTGAAAAGACCTGGATGGGCGGATTCGATGGAATAGTATCCCTTGAGACGATATTCGATGGTATGATTCAATCTGTTCGTAGTACTCGACTAGCTAAGATACAAAGAGGGTACTGAATTTGGGAAGTAGCAACAAGCACGTGACCAGGTCACATGCTGTCTGTCAGTACCTGGGGTAACATTTCAGTCATGGTCCATGCTACAGTGTAACCGGAATGCTGCCTCCGGCACCAACAAATTTTGGCCCCAGTCGAAATCACTAAGCATCAAGCCTAGTGAGCTCAAACCTAGTTCACCATGACTCACTCCTCTCAGTGATCTTCCAACCCATCCTCTTAACCGTTTCCAAAAATGCCCGTCGGCGGGTAATGACCGCCTCATTTTTTACCACACCCTTCCCTCGCCATGCCTTGTAGACCGAACGGTACCATGCCACCTTCTGGAGACTGGCATTTTTTATTCGGTTGTCGATTTCTTCCCAAGGTAACCCCGACTCAAGGAGGGCAAGCGCGAGGTAGTTTATGGGCTTTGTGTATGACAAGCCACCCCCGATGGGGTGTGTCAGGAGCCGCCTCTGCTGTATGAGACGACGAATTTTCGATTGAATGTGCTCTTTCTCCGCTCTGTCTTGGGCAGTGAATTCAAGCCAGTTCGCTTTCTTCCATTCGTAGATATCAACGTCAAAGATTGAAGGAAACTCAATTTCCATTTGCGTCCGGAGGTAGTCGGCTTCATGCATGGAGCCAAGCCTGTATGTCACGATGTCAAACAATCTGCTGAGTTCCTCTTTGGCGGAATCGGTTCTCCCGCTCAGAATGAATCTGAGCGCGTTGTGAAACGCTACGTTGGGCCCAGCATTGTCTGGACCGGGATTCGCAGCAAAGTATTCTCGAGCAAGGACCTGAAGCCGTCCACATTGTCGTGCATTACCTGTTCTTGGAAGAAGAGCTTCCCCTGCGTCCCCTTCAGAGGGGGCGGTTGCCGGGATCTCTCGGAGGGACTCCCATCGAGTCTTGTAGGATGCCAGCGGGAGCCCAAGACGACTCTGGTAATTCATCTCCCATTCGTCGTCTTCTGCGCTAAAGTGTATCCTCTGTTCCTCTCCGAAAAAGTGCATTGCCTTGATGGTTTTAAATATTGAATGGCTAAATTCAATGTATGTTGGATGTGGCGAGATTTCTTCCAACTCTTGTGACACCTCGTCTTCAACCTTGATCAGGGACGCAAGAATGGCAGAGGCGGCCAAGCTGCCGCTTGCACGGCCTATACTTCTGCTAACGGGCCAGGAGTGGGATTCCTTCTCCTCTCCGGCGGCGGCAATACCGGTCACATTGAGGTATCGCGAAGATCTAGAGAGATCGGGGCAGACGAGCCAGCCTCCAGAATAGCAGGATGTTATCAGCAGAGTTACTGACAAATCGCTGGGAAGCAATCTGCTGATGTTTCGCATGAAGAGTCGCGGAGTGTTCTCAGAGTCTCCTTCGTCGCCAACGAGGACCCCAGAGGTCACGGCATCTCCATGGCCGAATATCATAATAACTAGCTGTTCGCTTTGGCGTTCCGCAATCAGGGCCTGTTCGCGAACGGTGTTGAGAAATCTCTCAAGGAGGTCCTTTCTGGCGACAACACGCAAGTTCCCCGCAGAGGAGATTTCATCCAACAACTGTGTCTCTAAGACGACTCGTCTCTCCCCGTGGGGATCCCCGTGTGCATATTCTGTATATTTTCGGACCAAATCGTCGGGGCTCTCTGAGGTCAACCAGATCTGGTTAGTTGATAGAGGATCTGGGGAGCTTTTAGTCAGCTAAGTTTCATATGTAAAAGAGAGCAATCACCAAGGAAAGAGACGAATTTACCACGAGGGCGTAGGAGATGGTGAAAGAGGTAAAAGTCCGATATGAACCACCCATCTTTTTGGGGGCTGGCACCATCGCCCCAGTCCGTAATTCCACAAAGCGAAACGATCCGGCTTCTTGGAGGGAGGTCGGGGGGGCAGTGGATCAAGAATTCCATGCCCGCCAGGTCCGCTTTTGTTCCTGTCGTGCGGCCAACTGCATTGAAATCCGCGATACTATCAGGGCGAATCGTATCTGTCATTGTGAACTTGAGATATTTGGGTACCCTGCTAGGTGAAGTGTGATAGAGAGGTCCAAGTGCTAGCTTCTTTCGAATTACCGAATGTTGATTGCGGGGGCCTCAGCTCAGCACTCAGTATGCTCTATTCCAAGTTCGAAGATTGCGAGACGACGGAAGTGATGATGATCGGGGAGGTGAAGAAGGAAGAAAGAAGCAGGATGGGGATGGGAGAAAGGGGGTATTTGAACTGATGCCTAAAAGTTAGGTGTTCAAGTGGGTGTCATTATGAGCTCAGAGAGGTGAGAGAACGGTAATAGGAAGTGAGATGAAGTTATATTCACTACAGTAGTCAGTAGCCCACTAGCCCCTAACCTCACTAAGTAATATATTAATGATCAGATAGCGAGGCTAATTTAATGTAGATATTAATATTCTTAATAACCTCAGTGTATGCTTAGACAAATATAAAGATATAGAAAGTGGATTAATGTAACTAGATAGACTGTGAAGGATTCACATCAATGACTGGGTATAAGTGTTATTCCCTTAATTTGCTTAGCAGCTTAGAAAAAGTCTGCTAGTCATTCTACAGAGTACAGACTAAAACTTTAAATTGTCACAGCCAGAAGCTGATTCAGCCAATGGACCAGGTCTGGATGGGAAGAAATTGCTAAGAGGTTCTAACTGGGGCGGGAACATGAAGAGATGTGCACTATTTACATCTGCAAGGACTCATGCCTTGTATTTATTCCTGGAAACCAACGGAACGCTTGGTCGTCGAACTAGTCAACGACTGGCATTCAACTCCGATATCCCCCTGTGTGAGATATGAAAGGGAAGATGATGAGTGTCATCAATTCGAATCTATAGGACTATCAGGCTCCACCATGAGTATGTGAAGACCTGCGAGTCTGGAAAAGCCTCGAAGAAGAAGCGCAAAGCTTTCCAGGGAGTTGGTCGCAGTGACTCATCTGTGGTCATCGATAACATTTTGCAGAGCCACCATAGAAACTGGGATTCCCTGGATGACACAGGGAAATCAGCACTACGGGCTAGGTTCCACGAATGCAAAATATATGGAAAGGGATGGTCACTTCTGGCCGATAGTTTAGGACGAAGTTCAATATTACTCTGCTCGCAAAAACTGGCCAACTTGATGTGAGTTCAGGGACACCTGCTTTACATTTCCATAACTACGCTAACAGGTTTCGAAGTCATAATACCACCATGACATTGAAACCCTTAACTTCATGATAGATGGTATCCAATCTCGCCAGCCTGATATAATGGGGATCCTTGAAGTGGTGGAACCATTAGCAGATGATCTGGTTCACAATGGCCGGGTGTTGTGTGATGTTAGTAGTGTCCTGACAAAGCTTCGGGATATCAGACATTCGATAGCTGTCAGCTCTCATACAGTCTTGCGCAGTATGCAGGGGTTTTGCTATCTTGAGTGCTTCTTAAACTCATATTTCAAAGCCCTCGCACAGAGACTTCTTTTAGAGGGTTTGTGACCGCTGCATGATAAATAAGAATACAAAGCTACTAGCTCATGATTATAACATGGACGACCGTTTATCTTCTGTGCGTTGAATCAAGTATCGTTTGATACTAACCAAACCTTCAAACATCGGATCTAGGTCTAAGCAAAGGCAACAGGCCAGCTGACAACATATCCCCGTTAGCTCCATTGGTGGCAGGTACTAATAAATTTTTTCTGCATAGTTCAGGCACTATACTCCAGGGTTGTCCAAGAATAAAGTCTGATATTAGTATCAAGTCTCTTGGCTGGGATTGGAACCAATGCTTAAGAAATTCCAGAAGTGATATGAATCTATAGGAGACACGTGATCGCCTAGCGGCTTGGCCGGATCACCAACTCTTGTGCCCCTGAAGGCTTTACCCATTAGAAGGAGAAGAAGTCAAGATAGTTGATATAGTCGTCCATAGAATTAAGCACCTATCAGAATGGCATCCGGTCCTCAGTAGGCTACGTACGTGTAGCTGATACAGCCTCATCCTGCCCATCTTTCCCCTGAGATCACAACAGATTGACAGTGTTAAGAGTGAGTGTAGGTCATGAGCAGTGGAGATGATGCTAGCTGCATCCAATATATGTATATTTATAGCCAGATTTTCTGATCAAGGTAGCTTACTGGCACGCTGCTCAGATAGTTTTTGTAACTTGGCATCCTCGGAAGCCATGGTCATATGATGTCACGTGCGACCAAAGGGGTGGAAGCTGAGAGGATTGATACTTTGTATGGGATTCAGTGACAATCAAGTGCATCTCTTCAAACTGCAGGGCGCAGAGCCCATTAAAAGCAGCTCAATCATTGTTTTCTTCCGCGGTCGACTGCTGAGTTCGCCTTCGTCACCCCCCTGGAGCCCTCGTCACCACCGGTGAGCCATCATCACCAGGGGTGATGGGGTCCTCACCCATATCACCAGCACTCATACTAAAAGCATCACGCCGCTGCTTTAGAGGCAAAAGGGCTTTCTGGGTGTTGACCACGTTCTACACCTGGCTTAAGTACGGCTGAGCGGACGGGAAGCCCTGTTGTCCACACCCTATGGTCGTATGTACTTGTTGTTGAAAGGCTAGGAATTATAGTGTCAAAAACAGAAGATCATATTCGCAAGGTCACGTTTGATTACTCTGAATTGTCAGCATCCCAACGGAAGCAAGCATCGACTTAAGCAATTGTTGGCTTACAGGAAACCTTATAGGTCTCTATAATAGTGAATAGTTGAACATTACTTGACTGAAGGGGTTTATAACTCGTCTATAGCAGGGGTGCGTGTGGAAATATATTTCTAAGACAAAAGTATACTCAAGTTTTTCTGCTTTCAATATTTCCGATTTCTAGATTTACCCTAGTTAACCCCCAAGCTCCAAATGAAGTGGTCAAATCCCTTTAGGGTCCCATAAAAGAGTATCAATAGTTGTAGTAAATCGAAGAGTTGCTCTTGGGAAACAAGTGCTTGATGCATAACAGGTTATCCGTCGTGAACTAGGCTCGTCCCCCATCTTTGTAGATAAGCTGTCGCAGGCTAGCTTTATTTTTAATGTATACAATCCTCATTGGCCACTAGGATATACACTAGCATGAACAGTTGGGCAGCGAGCTGACCTCTGGAGCACTCGAGGGTCCCCACCGGAAATCGGGACTTTTCATTTTAAGTGGGGACCATGAAGTATGGAAGTAGAGCTCTCAGAATCTGCGATCCATGAGACCGCCTGTAATCATGGTAACTTTCCTTCTCTGTGGACTGACGTAGAGGTTGAGCCTCTTCCCAAAGTTTATCCAACCGTAGAAAGTGTAACGGAATGGAAACTCATTATATCTATTCACGAAAAGTGACAATACTGTGGTATACCACTGCGGCAGAAGAGAGGTAGTTCGGAGCTACCTAAGGAATCCTCCTTGCGATTTGTAGATTCCTAACCGTGCGGCCCAATGGAGCGGAAATGAGGGTTAAAATCGATTCCGTATGCCAAAATCCTCAAACCAAATCCTAAAACTCTTCGGGAATATGCTCCGTGAGGTGGCTATCTAACGATCTGGGTCCATGATATGTTGTTTTAGGCAGAACGCCGAAGCCCATTTTTCCTAGAGAGCGCATCATCAATTCAACCTGGGAGACGGGCATGTATTCCGGCCACTGAAGTCATATCGTAAACTACTTCCCCGAAAATAGTCGTCAAGCAAAATACAAGTTTCGGAAGCTGCGGAGATCGGGTCCGACCTTTTAAGGTTTTCCCGGTATGCTAACCTCTCGGCTTCTCCGGTGTCAAGAACCCTAAATCGATGATTCATTCTCCTTCTAGATCTCTTCGCAATAATCTTAAGGAAAGGTAAAGCTCAAGGCCTTGGGACAAGGCTAGAGAGTTTGGTACTTGCCACTATTCGTAACATTTTGTTTTCACACTTTCCATGCGTTACGTTCAAAGATGTATGTACGGAGGGTCATGAGGTCAGAACAGCATCCAGGCTCAGCTAGATTCAGATTTCAAAGCTAGCGGCCGCAAACAGCAAACTTCAATATAGTCATGACATCAGTACGCAAGACCCAGTGGCTATAAATGCTCTTGCAAGACCTCAAAACTGTCCCTTTATTCCCAGCCCATCAACTACAATTGTACCCTACCAGTTCTATACAAATACAATCCCTCTATCATAACACAAGATGCATCTTCTCGCCCTCCTGATTGCCACATGTGCTCCCGCACTGGTTCTTGCCCAGCGTGGACCGGGTGAGATTTGTGCCCCCTACCCCGGTGCCTTCTGTGATGAAGGCCTCACGTGTGTCTCTTGTCGTCCCGGTGTTCCAGGAGCTCCTGGAGTTGTAAGTCTTTTTTGTCTATCTCTTTTGACTGGCAGTGGTAGACTCAGTTAGCGACTAACAACCCGTGAAGTGTGCTTTCCGTGACCCTTGCAAGCGCAACGCCGATGTCTGGTAATAAGGGCATGTCAAGCCTCACGGTCGCATTAGTCCGAGATGATACTTACAATTTCCTGGAGTTTGCGGGCCAGTAACAGGATACTTTTGACGCCATGAGAATGTTAATTTTGTAATTAGCCTTGGTGCGGGGATTTCCCCCGATATCCCCGTGTGAAATAGGTTTCCTTTACTGTAGCCCAAATGGGAGGGTTTCAAACGATATTCTGAGATAGATCCATGGTTGATTGTATGGTACACGAGCAGTAGAAGGGACCGAGTGTACTTGTCGGTTCAACTTATCTTTGAATGATGGGTCAGTAAAAGTCCCCTGGTTGGAGTTGATCTCCGGATTAGGGCTTGTGGTTAAACTCAATCGTTTCCTCGTCAACCTTTCCCCATATAAAATCTCTTAGAATAGTATCTAAGATGGCATAACGCAGATAGCACGGACACCCTTTTTGATAATTCCGCTGGGTCTGGTAAATTGTTCACCCTCTACCCTCTCCATCAACCCGGGTCATACGAAAGAAGCATAAGAAGGATATAGCTTAATACGACCACAGACCCCTAAAATACTTAGTCTTCCCCTTGCCTATCAGAAATCTCTATTCTGTCCCTTGGTTTCTTAGGAAAGCGCTGGGCTTGGATGGTATACTCTATCGATATTCCGTCAATACCTGGTAAATCTTACGACAACATCAAGATCAAAAACTGGACGCGCATAGCATGTACCTGTAATGCAGGTTTGTACTAAACGAAATCAAGAAGCCGGTACTTGGAGAATCAACTAAGGTTCCTGGAAGATCTATATCTTGGTGCTTCCAGGTTCCACCTTAGTGGCTGCTAAGACGCATTGCGCTAGCAAAACTCTCGCTGCTTCCAATGAAAGAGTTGAATGCTGCAATTGAAATCACGTTGTGTGAATCCGTGAGATGCCCCAGTGAATTTAGGGATATTAGACTACATTTCGGCATTTCTGTCATGTGCTTTTAGTTTCAAGCCTTGATTTGACTGAATATTTCTTGTAGAAGTAGTAGGTAAGATAGATAGCTGTATAAGGGGTGAGCCTGCTGTTGCAAACATTTGTTACTTCTTAAAAGCACGGCTTAAGTACGGCTTTTGTAGCAGCACTTCCTCACTCTTCTTATCGTGTGTCCAGTTCCAGGCTACGTGATATGGACGAGTTTGTTCCCGTACTTCCGGGGAGATGGAGGACAGCATGTGAACGGAATCTGGTATGCGTCATCCTTCTATTCTATTTTTAGGCTTAGGTAAAATTTTAAATCGATTCCGAAGGCGTTCGGACATTGTGCAGCAGCGTGTCATGAATGTAGGGATCGTTGCGGAGGAGCATCTACTTTTCCTTTCTTGTTCTTGTTTTTGCTCCCTGATCTTTTCCTCCACCTTCTTTGAGCCCTCACTCATCTGTACGATTCATTCTCGGGGCCTCTCCATCGGTGAAAGTCCATCTCATTGGCATTGGCTTGCTATCTCAACCAACTATCAGATACTCGGGGTCCTCACTGCAAGTGCCTGAACAATAATGGTACATGACTTTTAGAATTACTGACCATCCCTGCTTGTTAAATTGGGTGCGCCTTACCCGCCGAGATAAGTCCAGGATACCCCAACAAGCCCCTATGGAGTAGAGCTTGAGAAATTGTGTCAGGGTAACAGCCCTCGTGGCACGTATCCCGCAGTTCAAGGTAGTGATAGGCCGTTCTGCGAGGAGAGATGTAATGAGGTCAAAGAGGGTAAATTGAAAAAAAGCAAGGTAGGAAAAGTAGAGGGATAGTGTTAATTGCAGCTCAGAGAGCCGCAGGTAGTAGGGGAATAACGTGCTACGGCGCCGCAGGTGGCAGGAGCAGAGGACTGGGTTTCTATTGAACGATCTACTACCATACACAGAGGTTGATCACTGGTTTCTGAAGCCATTGGGGTGCGGTAAAGATTTTACCGCAGCGGGTAGCACGTGACCCGCACGTGCTACTATATCACCCGCAGGCGCTGTAAGGTGCGCCTAACAGATAGCCTATCGGTTACGCGCGGATCATGGCTTCATTTAGATCAAGATAAAACATCGGATTATAGGTGCCGCGTTAAGCCTGCTAATACTAGATGTCATAGAGGCCAAGTAGAGAATGTGACAAATACGAGTCGATGTAATGTGACAGAGAGTGACGAGCACATCTCGAGTTTGTACCATGTAAAACATCAAGAATGCGTCGCTAATTCTGAACTGGTAGGGCTTCATAGACACGGGGTGGATCCCTCTAGACGAACCAAATAAACAACGAAAAAGAGTAAAAAAAGTTGACCGACGCAGGATTCGAACCTGCAATCTCTTGATCCGTAGTCAAGCGCCTTACCATTGGGCCAGCCGGCCTTGTTGGAAACCCTATCCTTCTATTGCCAATATAAGCCAGGGCTATCATGCTCTTAAGCTGACCTGCCAAGTAGAGATCCATAGTCCCAGGGGTGTCATAATCCTTTTAAATGTCCATACTAGATAATAGAGCATGAGAATAACAAGTACAATGAACTAAATGCGTAAATCTCTCATGCCGGCGATACGTCCTGCGTCAGGGCCGACCATGATGTCATTTTACATAGGTCGCCGTGGATTAAAACTAGTGGATACGTCGGGACAAAGAGAAGCAGGAACCCGTCGCGGGTTTTGGGAATGGTGCTGGTAAAATGCGAAGGAAGGTGTCGTGATAGATTATCAGGTTTATCCTGGAGATCTGGTAAGGAGAGCTCGGAATGATGTGGCTCTGTAAGCTAATTTTGCCATGAGTTGGCGAAGAATCTGGGAGAAGTGTTCGGTGATTGTCAATAGTCTCTGGGTGAGTTGGGTAAGTAAAGCACCTTGCAAAGCCTGATATAGGCTGCTTTTCCCGTGGGGTTGAGTGAAGGGTCATCAAAGCCTTTTCGATGTGGGTGATTCTGGTGAAAGTCTCCATCACATAGTTGGTGAGTGATTGTGATGGACCGAGAACACCGCTCTTCACACCCGGGGGCACCATGGTATCGTAGATTATCCGAGCAAGATCCAGTTTATTTGTATCCAAGGGAGACTCGGGTGCTTGGAACTGCCCTAGTAGCTCCTCAACTGCTACCGTGTAGCTGAATGCTCCCTGAGGAGGAATAGGCTCCACGGGGTTACGAGCTAGCTGAACTGCAGTACGGTCGCCTCTCGAGTGATGGTACGCTCAGAGAAGAATTGGTTGATTGTAGCATCGAGCGAGTAAGACAGTTCAGTAGGATTATGTTGATACTAGAGAAGGGTGTAGAAAAGTCATACTGCGAAGTCTCGAGGCTGGTAGAGGCCTCCGGGATCGAGTGCTAAGGGGCATAGTAGCTAGTACAGCGAGAACACCGACACTCTTAGCGCCGCGGTCCTCATAACCTTTACAGAAAAGGCAGTGGAAGCTACAAGGGCCTTAGTTGGATTGTCGTAGAGGGATGGTTGTATGTTTCTTACATACGCTTCCCCACGCGTCTGCGTACCTGGGGATGTCAGGGAACACATTCTCCGAGCCTGTGGTGACGATCAATTTTCTCCTATTCCAGGTCACGCCGTTGGAATCTGTTAGTTGGAATAGCCCGTCAGTTGTCTTCTCGGCCTTGACGAGGTCTACATCCTCAACCTGAATGGTCGAGTAATGGGTGAGAATTTCCTTGCGCGCTTGGGCACGGACCTCCGCCGGGTGCCAGTGCCCTCAGGTGGGAATCATGTGCATGTAGGTTGAATTCGCATTGCGATAGCTGTTGTTGTCAAAGACAACAGCTGTGTGGAGCTGGCGGGCTAGAGTGAGGGCTGCTGTGAGACCGGCAGGTCCTCTATTAGTGATCAGGGCATCCACAACCGAGTCCATGATGTTCGGCTATAAGAGAGGATAGATTTGCGTTCATTCCTCAGGCTGATGGTAAGGAATGGGGGATAGTGAGAAGTAAAATGAGGACAAGAGAAGTGGATTATCAATGTGAGGCATTTAGGCACCGGTTCACTTTTGAACGATAGGTGGGTGAAGGAGTGCCTGGAGGACAAGGCTCGGCCTGGTATTGACAGGATGATACCCACCTTCCGTGCATTATTGGGTTGGTAGAGGGTGAATGACAGGACGGATACTCAGTGGGGTTATTATTAGTAAACAAAGAATGAGGGAGAATGCCCTAACTGGGGTGACATTAGGGACCAGTCGAATGGAAAAGTGAGCTAATAAGCTGATACGGGGAAGTGGGAAGAATATTAAAATATATTATAGTAAGGATAATAACCATCGCGCCTAAGAAAGGAGAGTGGTGGTGACGATCCTTGCTTGAAGTACCACCATTCGAACCTTTGCATAGATGGTCATCTGACACCAAAGCGAGCATGGAAAAGCGGGATCCATAAGTTAATCAAGGTACACGCATGTGTAGACATATATAGTAGAAGGAATTTGTACGCACAGCCTCACGGGGGGATATCGCTCTTCACTGCACATCACACATCCCTATAAAGCATTTTACTCAGGTTTGATGCCCTCCTCATCTACTTGGCACACTTCGAAGTCATACGCTTATGTTCGTAGAAACCAAACAAAATGTATATCCTCTACTATGTGTTGGACTTGATGGTCGGCGCTGCAATAGCAAAACCAATACCGCAACCCGAGGCCCTCGCCGATGCGAACCCCGATCTGTCCGTCATTGAACCCAAGAAATGCTGTCTCTGACGCGGAAAAATGGAAAGAAGAACGAGATTAATGAGGTGGGATCGGAAAGAAGTTAACTCGCGGACAGGAGAGAGATCACTGATATTATTTGAAGAAGTTATGAAAGCACCCTCATTTCTGGACTTGGTAGCCAATCATTGCCGTAGCCAAAGTATTCACGAATCATGGGTAAATACCGCGAGCTATTGGGACAGTATTTGAGTCTCTCAAGATTCGCTGTGTTATCATGAGGAAAGACATACCGATAGCAGGGATCGTGATCCTCTACGAAGGCCGGCATTTGGTGCCCGTCGCGACACATTCGCTTCTGTCCGTCTCCACGCTTGAGTCCGGAGACGTCATGCAGAGGGATATATCGCGGCGTGTCGTCGGCCGTGCACATTGCTTCCACCCGTAGACTGTCTGGACTGTCTAGACAATGCAAAATATGAGGATAGGCGACACTCTGAGTCTGGCTGCAGCGATATTCTTCGATGGAGATATATAGATTGCGCTAGAGAGGTGAGAAACCAGTGATATTGAGAAAGCTCCCTGTGCCCAACTTACGATGTAATGCAGAATGTGATGTGCGTTAATGATGTAGATTCCTTTTGCCTCATCCCATGGGAACACCTGTGATTCCGGCAATCCCGTTGCACTAGCTTCTTTCTTGTCGATGGCGATGATCCCGCTTTCCCATGGGATGTGATTATGCCAGAGATCACTAACCTCGCTCTCGTTGCTGCCACTGTATTCAGTATTCCACCCACATTGTCTCTTCCATATCAAATCCCACTTTCATTGCTTTCTCATCGAGACTGGAGCCAGCCCAGACGGGCTGTAGGGATCTAGACAGGTCATATGGACTGGATGCCCATCCAAGCGTCAACACTGTGCTGAGCAAGAGTGAAAGAAGAAGTAGCACAAGTATATTCCCTTTTCCTCTTCCATATCCCTCCCGTAGGATCGGGTCCCAGGTCCTTTCCCTGTTATGGCCGATAGGAAGAAGCTCGTATTGCTCTTCATCGCGCCCATTTTCAGCCTCTTTTGGTTCGGATTGAAAGGAATGGGTGTTTGGGACGCGGCTGGATACCAGCCATTTTGTGCTGACACGAACGAAAAAAATAATGAGGCAGAAGCTGGCGACTAGGTTGACATTCTACTGCTCACCATTCCTGGTTTTGGCCCCTCATTCGGACCCCCTTTCATGACCAGGGTTAATATGCATATAGGTTATAAAATACACCGGGTTGCTTGTACTCTCAGCAAGACAAAGCCAGCTCTAAGATGCGGGTTGTGATTCGCGAAACACATATCCATACAGCATGTCAGCATCAACCTTGCGTGCAGAAGACATGGCTGACATGCAAATGGATAGGGTTGTAAGATACAAACTGCAAAAATAAAAGCTCTATGTAATTCCTCGGGGAGGCTCTTCTATTTCAGATAATCCTGCAGATTTTACTATGTCCCCTCCCTCCATCCGCATACTTCAAAGAGGCTCACCATGGCTACCGGAACAGACTAGACAAAACTCCCGTTTCGTCTGGCTTCGGCCGGTGAGGTACTAGCATCGGGATAGCCCTTCCTATCGTGTGTATTCTGTGTGTGACACTGCACTTCTTTGCCAGAATCAAGCAGAAGGTTCATCTGGGCCTGGACGACTGGCTACTCGTGCTGGCAGTGGTATTGTCCCTTCCCCATCATTTCAGATAACACAGGGTTGCCTGCTGACGTGTCTCACCTTATGAAACAGTTAATGGTGAAGCGATTGGATCTGCTTCATTTACGGTTAGTTTCCACGGAAGGGTTACTAGATCTGCGAGTCCGCATACTCACCCCTTCAAGGCTACTCCATCGGCATCATGGGCTACCCCATACCCCGCAGGTGCCGATCCAAGGCAATGGCAAACTACAACTACGCGTACGAACGCGAAGCGAAGATCGAATTCTACTTCCAACTGTTCATGATTGCCGCATACGGGCCGATCAAATCCAGTATTCCTTCTCTTCCACCGACGTATCTTTGCATTCCACAAACGGTCCTGGTTTGCCATCGTCTCCAGCATCTTCTTGGTGATCACGGTGGCTTGAGCAGTCGCCTTCTTTCTGCTCTTTCTATTCGGATACAAAGTGAAGATCTACTCCATTGGGCCCCGCTTCAGCAGGTCAAGGATGAATGCGGGATCCTTTGGCAGCGGAATCGGCCTTGTACTGTAAGCATCTAACTCGTAAGGCGTATTCTGCTTGTTGAACTGATCGAGCTGCGTGGCACTAAGATGCGTCAGCTTCGAATGGTCGTCTCCTGAGCCAACGACCGCACGCTGCTGGCGAGGATATTCTGAAAGACTCCCTGACCCAGGGCGACAAAGATCGCCGAGCTCAAGTGTTGCACCAGCGTAATTAAAGTCACCCGGTTCGGGATATCCTCATCGGATAGCACGGTTTGCACGATGTAACTGGGCTGGCCGAACCCTAGTCCAACACCCACGCCGTACAAGAATTGAAATCCTACCAATGAGTCGTTGGAGGTGCCGGTCGACAAGGTTGACACGAGACCCGCCCCAACACTGGCAAGGGTAGTTCCTAGGATCATAGGTGGATTGTAGTAGCCCACTCCGCTAGTCAGCACTCTTGCGACTAAGGAGAATATGACGTAGCCCACCATCCACGGTGTCAGCATGACTCTAGAGCCTAGAGCTGATTTGTGCTGCACGGCCTGCACCACACCGGAATGTAAAGCACAGCAACGTAGATCCCACCAGTGGTACACATCGCGTATTCGACGGCATATCATACCAATGCATAACTCGCAACGCTGCGAGGGAGGGTCTTCGACCCGGGGGCAAACACCTGTAGGAGCGCAAACCAATGATGGGTGTGACAGCCACCAGCAATAGTGCGATGATCCTCCCACTATTCCAAGGATACTGTGTTCCACCCCATTGCAGCGCTAGCAGCAAGCACACGGTGCCCCCCATCATAGTTACCATTCCCATGAAATCAAACCGGCGGATTCTGATCCCCCCTGTGAAAATGCCCGCCGCTCCAGCACCGGCTATCGCGCGCCCAAAGGTCATGGCGATTGAGTTAGGGGCTGTGGCACGGACAAGGGAGCCCAATTCAAAGACGCTGATTGCAGACAGATATATGATCTCGATCGAAAATAGACTGTACAGCTTGCCATATGGTATTTGGAAAACGCTCAGCATCAACTGATAAGCAGCGGTCCACCACCCGAGATCGTCAATGCTATGGAACTCATTGGTCAGCGTAGGAGCCACCGTCGCAAGAATCATTTGGTCCTTCACGAAATAAAAAAGTTGTCAGCCTCAACAATATCGGCCGATCGCTTGCGTTGCTTACCATGCCGGTCAGGAAGACAGCAAGGCACAGTTCAACCATGAACAAGCTGAGACGAACAGTAGAGAGGAACGAAGTATTTTTCAAAGAAGCTATGGCTGCAGGGTTCGACTCCCCGATCAACTCTTAGCAGACCTACTCAAGCAGAGATTAGACTGCGGGAGGCGCCCCATTTATTTATTCGTACATGAGACTACCTTTTGTCCTTGTCATTTTCGGTTTACCAACCCTTATGTACGGAGTCCTTGGTTTATTTTTACCCCTCCGGCAGTAGAACACTGACTGAACTACCCTCCTCGAGAGTAGGAATGTCACGGAATGGTTCTGCGTTTCGTATAATTCTGCTATTGATTCGTCATCTTTCTTTCTATCTCTGCCTACGTACCAAGTGGACCCCCTTCGGTTGGATGGCAGTAGTATAGAAATAATTGGCGTTCAGTCTAGCATTGTTCGTTAAGATAAACAAATATGTAAATAGATACTCGGCATGGGTAGATATATAGACCGGGCAATGGCAATGCGCTGTCTTTGGCCGCCGAAGGGGTTGTGTTCGCGGGTTCCCACAACGGAATAGAGACCGCGTGGGAGGAATATCTCTCCAGAGTATAGTTAATAGGGTGCATGACTTGTATTGGGCCGACCCTGCCTTGTATAAGTTTGAAATGGCGGTTACTCACTAAGAAATCGTACATGTTGACTCTCCGACAAACGTCCAGAATACTTTCGTCGGTTACATTTAAATTATTTACTAAAACATTATTCTGCAGATTCTGGGTATATCTTCTATTGAAAAGACGAATCTTGGCGTGGACAAGTGCATACATTACGGGAGAGACAAAATCTAATATATTCAGCATATCCCCCTGATTCACGAATATCTAATGTCAAATCCTCCCTCTACCTTGCCGCTAATGTGACTGGTTACATTCTCGTCTTTCTATTCCAGAGATACATACTATAATTTTCATGTTCTGCCATACCGTCCAGGTCAATATCCACTCGGTGGCCACAAATACGCTACTTGCAAGCTGAAAGTCTGAACAACATGTTGCAAAGCCGAATAGCGAGCATCTCCACAACCGTCGACCGAAAAAAAAAAAAAAAAAAAAAAAGACAAAACACATTCCTGTCTTATCTAGAGAAATATGAAGGAAATAGGCACTGGGGCCGTCGAATGCATGTCACACTTCTCTCCGGCTTCCTCAGTCTGACGTTTGTACTCTCGGCTACTATAGTTGTTCTCTTCGTTTGCACCAGTCTCAGTAATTTCAATGGCTCGTTACAAGGAGCATTTGCTTTTCTGTCATCGCCTTCTCCAATTGTATTCTTTTAGGATTACCTGTATGATCTATCACTGAGTCCTATAATTGGCTATGGTGTTTGGCTGGTGTTCCAAGCGGCGCTCTCTTCAGTCCTTCCGGGAAAGATCGCCCACAGGGCCCCCAACTCCAGGAGGTCATTATTTGCCCTACAGGATAAATAGTCTATTGTCCTAGATTGTCACGGTCGGCACAGCCTCTCCATAATTTATGTAGAAGTATTCCAGGCCATTGTAAGTGTGGCTCGATATTGGGCAGCGGTGCTCATGGCAGCCAACATGTATGGATTGCTAGTATCAGTGCTAGCATTGTTAAAGGGATATATAATACTTACCTCAACACAGGATCGGCGGTTAAATGGTGAGTTCATAGTATCTGCGCCGTGGGCAAAATCAAGATTATTTGGCACACGTAGGCTCTGTTTTCCATGACCTTCTGGCCGGAGTAACTGAATCCTCGGCTGGGGTGTGAGTGGCATTCAAAGCTGTTCCAAATCGGCTGGTTGGGCATGAATTTATGGGTAGTTATGTAGGATTCTGCCTATCAGATTCGCTCCTTTTCTGTTTTCTTGCTTAATGAGAGCAAGCGGTCTTTGCATCGTGGTACAACAACGCTGTCTCTTCTGCACCTTTTCCAATTCGATGGCCCTCGTCATCAGACTACATCAATTATACATAGCCGACTTTTTGGTTAACGAAAAATGGTAGATAAGCTTTACCACTGTCCCTGGATCCCGCTCTGCACGTCGAACACTTTAATAACTGACTGACTTTACCGACAGGTATCTTTGGACTATTGGCAACGCCTGTAGTCACTTCGGCTTCTACTTAGGCTGGGGCTCCGCTGTATGGCTTTCTGTGATATACACTACACAAGCACAATACCTCGCCTCACACCCAGTGCACCCCTCACCTTTGCTCTTCATTATTCTCCTTGTATCAGGCATTCTTAGCTACATACTGTTCCGATTGTCAAATCATCAAAGATACCATTTTCGGTAGACACGGGGCAACGGCCAAATCGCAGGAAAACCACCCGTGTGATCTGGGCTCGGTACACTACGAGCGGCAGTAAATCCCACGAGTCTCTGTTACTATTTTCTGGTATGTATAAGCAACCTATTCAGACGCAAGCAGGTAACTGCTAACATATAACAGGCTTCTGGGGTATCGTCCGGTATCCTAATTATGTCAATGATACTATATTCTCTTTTTGTGCATGTGCTAGTTGTGGCATTTCTCATCTTCGTCCTCTGGATGCTGGGCTTGCTGGGCTTGCTGGTCTATCGCTGCTATCAGGATGAGAGGCGCTGTCCTGCCAAGTACGGGTTGTGGTGGAAGCGATACAAACAATTGGTCTGTTGGTGGTTGATTCCAGGGCTTTTTTAACGTTTAGAATAGCCTCGGTTTACTACTTATACATAATTGCATTGTACTGTCCTTTTATCTCACGATGTAGTCAAGGACCTCAAATTCTCTACAATACATCATCTATCCGATATTATTTCGTTACTCTGACAGGTAGACAACCAGTTAACTGTGTTCAAGAGTGTAGATAATTTTGTATACCTGAAGTGCCAAGGTGGTCGAATGAGCACTGAATAAGCCAAATCACGCCATCGGCCTGAGGTGACTCTAAGTGGAATTTAAGTAACCCCATCAACCTACTTTAATTCAACCTTATAACAAGCCATAACGCCTTCCCCCTTCCGAGGATATTCGACGCATTAAATAGCGAGGATGAATCAACAATGATAGTATCTCCATCCCAAATATCCCGTTATTCCAACTATGGCGGTGGCCAGTGCGCCCAGGTTTAACATGGCCGCTTTCACCCTGGGCCCTACATAGTCCTCAATAATTCTATGAAACTTGTCCGGTTCATTACCACGGGGATACTTTTCCTTGGGGATTGGTACATCTAAGAATGGGCAAATCTGTTCCCAATCTAGACCGTCCTCAAGTGTGATAACCAAAAGCCTATCTTTGGGAAGGGCCGCCTTTATATCCCGAATGCTGTGTTTCCGGACGGTCAGTGATATCCATGTTGGTATAAGGAGAGATATGGATAGGAAACTACTCACTATTCTACGTAGTTCCTCCGGAGAGCTGCTTCATTGTTCGGGTGGCCTGGGTTTGTCCCATCCGAATACGCCCAGTACATCACTTGAGCCAGGTGGAAAAAACAGCCGAGTTCGGAATCAAAGCGCTTAAAGACATTCATCGGCAACATGTCGGCCTGCGTTACAGCCACGCCAATGGTATTATTAATGGACTTCACCCATTTGTCGGGATTGCGCTCGGTTACGATGAACTTCACGTCGGGGTCGTCCACATAGCCTTTTAGGGACCTAATGCCGATGTAACTTGGCATCTCCATCAAGCACTGGGCATTGTTAGGATATACTTTGGTTTTCCACTATAAGGGCACGCAATTTCAGCATAGGGGTCTAACTCACGTCATGGTTGCCGATCCACCTTTCGAGATCCGGTGTCTCATATCGCTTGATACCTGAAAAACGATTGTGGTGTGCTGTTATAGCCTCCGTGAAGACCTTCATATGAGGCTTTCTGCCCTTGAACATCAGGTCGATCATGTGATAAGGAGTGTATCCTAGCATTTCCAGAGCTTCATGAAGGCCCAATGTACCTGTCCTGCGGTTCCTCAGTTAGCTGGAAAAGCACCCTTTACCTTGCGATCAAACAAAATTAATCTATCCTCTCCGGCATGAATAGTGCCTCACCTACTGCAGCTGGCCACAATGAGCCGCATTTTTTTCTTTTCCGCGGGCGCGGCCAGCCTGTCAATTTCGCGCGACATAGTTGAGCAAATGAAGTCTGCGGCGGTCGCAATTAAGAGGTAGGAAAAGCGAAGCCTTCAGACCAGAGGAGGACTTTATCTCTTATTTATGGCTCCCCACTTCGCTGTGCAGAGTTCTTCTACCCCTCCTTTTTTCCAAACTGTTGTGGCCGCCCGTTAACAATCCGACCGACGATCCATGGCGAATGATATTCATGCTGCTAGTTCTTAGCGCACCTCAGTTACGTAGTCTTCTAACTGCCCACGGTCATAATTTCACCAATCTACGGCCTTTTATTCGTTGCCGTGGAGAAATTTATTCTTCTGACAGCGGCCTGTGGGTTCCGACGCGAGGCTAGTTTGCCGAGTGCAACAGTCTGGCATGACATGGAACTCATGACTAGAGTGTCAAGTTGTATCGTCAAAGACCACTTTGGCGGCCTTGTCCACAGTGGGGACTAGCTGGTCGCAGCCTTACCACTGATCTTCCGGTCTTCCAACCCAAAACAGATACGTAATAGCTTCAGCCTTTTCTCATATGTTCAGTTCCAGAACGGTAAAACGTTGCACCAGACGGAGTAATGTACCTACAAAGCTAGAGCTATCCTTCCCGGGGGTTTTTCTATACCCTTGACCAGGAGCCATCGTGAAGACAACAAGCCTAGTCACTCAACTTAACATGGCATCGCAGAGTCTCCAAACTATCCCAGAGGCCTTATCATTTGCAACTTACGTTAGTTTATGCAACCCAAGAGCCAACGTTTGACCTTCTTGACCCGCTGCTGATAGCTTTGGCTCACTGGCGCCGAACTTCCGGCGCGTATAGACTTACTTATCTCCTTCTTAATATCCTTATCGTATTTTAGGGCTAAGATATCCAAGTTGAAGCAAGATTGCCTCAGCTAGAGATATACCCCATTGCTCATTTTATGTCGACGATTGTGCATACTAAGGCTCCAAGTTAAGAGCAAAAAAGAAGAAAATGAATCGACGGTACTTTCTCTTTATATCGCTGGAATAGCTAACTCCGTCCATACCTCTCCTGATCGTTGGTGGGGGATTCAATCAAACACCAGAATTTCTTGTTTGTGCAAATATAGTGCGGCAACAAGCCACGTAATAAAGCCACTTTGCAGTTTATTGTCTCTTACAGAATAATCCAGTGGTTTGTCACCTATAGTAAATGACAACTTTAAGCCTAAGGAATTCAAAATCTTTGGACGATTTTATATATGTAAGGTCCCGCTAGCTCGCTATGAAGGGTCGCTCGTAGGATAACTCTAATTTAATCTCAATATCGTCTTCGATCTAATAGTAGGCCTTCTACTGGTTCTTCTAGCAGCATATGACTAACTTCTTTTAGACAGGAGCATGTCGATGCTCTAAAATGTGCGGAAATATATTTTCCTTAGAAATATACCTCACTCAACCGACAAAGGCGAGATATAGATAGCTATTAATATAATACTCTATATCTAGACGGTCCTAGGATTATCTTTTTCCTATTGTTCTCTAGGAAGAGAAAAAACATACAACAGCCGGGATTCGCTGGTGGTCACCCACCCAACTACTAACCGGCCGGCGTGTGGCTTAAGTACGGCTGAGCGGACGGGAAGCCCTGTTCTCCACACCCTATGGTCGTATGTGCTTGATTTGTAGAATGAGGTAATTATATAGCTTAGAGACAAGGACGCTTCTAAATTTCGTTGGTTTAAAACTGGAAATTACTCTTATGCCAGCACAAGGATCCAGCACCACTCTTGATACTTAACTTCTTCACACATAGCATGGCCAAGGGTGTATTAAAAAAAATTCCAAAAATCTGTAGCCCAAAAAAAATGCACTGAAATAACCCCTTAAATATTCCTATATCTTCATCCTGCTGTAGGCCAGTATCATCCTTCCTAGAACTTGTTATCGAGCGCAGACACCACGGTCCCAGGCTAATGCATAGGAATGCTAATCTTGATAAGTTGGCTGCCAGGGTGCCAGTGATCTGTTTGGAGTTCCACTCACCTTTAGAAGATCTGCTACAGTTGCTCTCTTAGATAACCTGATAATGTCCTCTACGAGCAGTTCTATTATTCTATAAATTATAGATATCTTATCTAGTCTCAAGAGCGAGTAAGCTATTAAGTAAATAGCCTAAAGATTCTTACTCTTCTACTATCTCCTTGATTCCCTAATCAGGCTACTTCTGATATTGACTATAGAATCTATTAATAACTAGATTATTTTTAATATATAACGGAGTATCTAGAGTTTCAGATAGTATTATATACCGCAGGACTTCTTGAACTGGCAATATAATTAGAGATCCCAGCTTAGGAGTCACTACTATTTTTGTAATATTTACTGAGAATTAAGGAGTTATTCCTGACTTTACTTTAATAAGAAATTAAAAGTTATTCTTGACAGCATAATTAGGCCCGTACATTGTGCCTGTTCTTATCTAATGCTGGACGTGCCGCGCCGCTTTTGAGTCGTATGGGGACCCAAAACTGTTCAGTCCGCCGTACCGGGTCAAAGACAGCCCAAGCACCCATCGACCCCGCTGCGGCTTCGACCCTCTGATTCTGTTCTGTTGATCACTACCAGTCTTGGAACCTCCGAAGGCACTTTATTCCCTGCCAACGATCCGCGAACGTGATTCGCAGGATGTTTTCATACATTGATCTAGCACAGGCATGTGTATTTTCCATTTACTCGCCAAAAAATGTTGGAATAAAGTGTATACGTAGTAATCGGCAACTATGGAGACACTGATGTATTCCTTAACATTCAAACCTGATTCCCATGCGATCGATGAATCCGCCTAGAAATTGCCGCTCCTCAGGCAGCTAAAAATGAATCCATTGCCGACTCCATCCAGCGGATAAACTGTGCGAATTTCTGAACCTGGTCTCTTGATAAGGAGTCGAGCGTCTCCTTAATTCGTCCCTCATCACCTGGCTGGGGCACTAGTCGGCCGGACTCGAAGCGGACAGGGAGACGGTCGAGCGGAATAACATCCAATCGTGGGCCATCTAAGATTTCGTCAAGCAGTGCAGGGTCGTATATAATCATCTCCTTCAAATCATAACGGTAATGAGGTCTCGCTTGCGCGAGACGTTGAAGGATCGCGAACATATTATTTCCCAGCATCGTTAGTTCGAGAACCTGCGCCTCAGAGATATCTGCTTGACCCTACGGACAATTAAGAAACGGTAATCAGCTGGCCTTTGCAGTCAAACAAGGGTAGGTCATTAGGGTTGAGGCACACCTTTTGTGGTGCGGACTTCGTGGAGCGTCGACGGTTCCGTCTCCCCATCTTCGAAGTGTCAACAACTGGGATAAAGGGACACAATCTCTCGGCTCTCGTCTGGGGTTAGCGCATACCCTCATACTCTTTCAAACCACTCTTGGAGTCACCTTGAGTATCATCATTGCAAGTGCGGTGAAAGCCTTCGCAGCTACTTTCGTCCCGCACAATGTTCAGACGACTAGCGTTACTTACATCCTCATTAGCGCGTTTTCGAGTTCTGCCATTGAACTCGCCGTCTCTAACGCCGCAAGGGCCCTGGATAAGCCTGATGTTCCCCTTATGATCATAAAAGACATGTGTGTCCTATCAGCAGAGAAATACTCCTCCAGGCTTGAGACAGTCTCCACTTGGAGACGATCCAGCCAATGGCCGTGCCCCTATGATCGAAGCCACCAGAAATCACTATCGCGAATACAAGAGAGGAGGTGATTCAGCAACACAACCATCTGCTACAGACCGCTCCAAAGGCCTACACTGTTAGTAGCGGCTGCAAGGGAGGCACCAGTGCATTGGCCGTGGTCCAGACGCGAGAATTGCTATTCTAATTGGTTGGCATCCCAGTAAATTCGCCAATAAACTTAGGGAAAATCCCCTCCCAACAGTCATGCTAACTGTAATCCTGAAGGTTTATATAGAGGAAGATGGAAATCAATCTGTTCTCTAGGAGATTATTTCGTATATAAAGCTCTATAGTTTGCCTTATCAAGCCTCAATTCATAACTATAAAAGAAAAAATAGTGCCGCGACCCAACTTGTCAAATCACTTAGCATAACACCCAACCTGCAACAGTGCACCTATCACGAATCCATTGCGTCGCCTCGAACAACTTATCCACATTCAGTGTTCCAATCCCGCTCTCTACCAAGAATCCGCAGAGCTTCATCCGTAGATACACCGGCCACCCGGGTATACCCCAGAATTATGACACTAATCCCCTTGCGGCGGCTGTATCGATTATCCTCTTTATGGTCTCTGGTGTCTGCTTGGGCCCCAGGGCCAGATAATTCCAGCAGCTTTCCTTAACGATGCGCTTGCGTAGTATAAGTTATTGGAGGTGAAGCTGGCATTGCCTGTAAGTTAATCCAGTGAAGCATCAAAGAACACGTCCCTGTATTCGGTGTCGGCATTAACTAGCTTAAATAGGGTATTCCCAGTGCCCACTACTATGATTAGCCGCCAGGCAAGCCCATTGCCGGTCCTATTCCAATATAATAACCAGCCACCGGCATGTAAGGGGGCTAGTTAATCTATTACCACGGGCCAGAAAGTATGCCTGTCGGTCTTGATATTAATCAGGAGTGTTAGGCTGGCATTAGGAAGTGTCTTGAAAACTCCAGACCTGGAGACAGAAATATTGGCGCCCTGATTTATCCGGGTGAGGATTGTGATCAGGGGCTTAATATATAGAGACTGTAGAGTGCGGTCAGCTGATAAGGACAAGGTTTGGTGGCCTACCAGTAGATTATGGAACATTTTATCTAGCTATACATCTGTCTCTACACCTATATAACCAGCGGTGAGCGCATCGAACAGTGGGACCTTATGCCAGTAGTTATTGTGTGAATAGCACCTGACGGGTGTGATGCCCTGGCTAAAGTTCTTGGGCTAGGGGGATAGCGCTGTAATGGAATCCAATGGCTTTTTCCAGCTGTCTTGTATCTGCTGCAGCCCATTCGCATGCACGGGAGGGGTGAGCCTGTCAACAGAGACCATGCTCAGGAGAAACCATATACTAAGTAGCAACTAAATCAATGGATGGGATATTGGAAGGGAAAGTGGATAAATACAGTACAACCAGAGCCACACAGATTGTGACTAGGAGAAGGCAGCGAGCCACATGGCTGTAGATTACCCTTCTCTGTCCTGTGACCGCGAGCTCTTAACCGCGGGAGAGGCAGCAAAGAGATCTCATTAAAACTAACACTATTCTTAATAGCCTGTATGGTGCTATATGTGACAGGGTACTCTCACGCCGGCTGTTGAGGCTAGATAGAGAGTGGAAGGGTAGACGGATCAGGATTATATTACTCAGAGTTACTGCTTGGCTTGCTAGATGCTCCAGGAAGAATACTGGCTTTATATTTAAAAACAGTTGTCTAAGTAAAATCCCTGCACGGTCTGTCGTATGGGGAGCTGGATGCGGCTGGTCGAAGATCACTCGTATTGTGCCTGTTATGGTCAAATGGTTTTTACTAGTGATCCAGAAGGGAAATGTGGTATAATTGGTAGAGGTACTACATGGTACATCGCTTCCTAATCAAGTGTTTCTTATTTTCGCGTAATATTTCGCCCTTATGAGACTAGAACTGTCTTCCCCTCCAACCTAGGATTAATCTATTGCTTTACGAATTCTGTATCTGTCTACCTCTACCTTGAAAACCGCGTGCTGTATGGTCTGTTGAAGGATAGCCTACCGAACCTAGATATACTGGGTAATACCATGTCATTTAGTTCTCGACTTTGACCGGGAAAAAAGATAAAGGTAGATTAATCAGGCCCGCACAGCGAAATAAGCCACTCGTAACATCGGAAACTTTGCGTACTCCCTCTGGCGAGGACTGAAAAAGGTGGATTCGGTATCTTACACAGCTGCCTAGCTTCCTGGGTCGCAGCAACATATGGCGCCTGCAGGGTAAGAGGCGATCCTTCCTGACCCAGTAATCCATGTATTGTAGCCTGGGATGAATCTCCGTGAATCTTGACCCCTGTTTAGTGCTACCAATAGTACTTGGAACTCACTTCCTAGTCTGCCTGGCTGCATATTAACCCTGGATTAGCCCTCCAATTGTCACTTGATAAAAGGATCCACCAGCCTGGCAGAGAGCTCTCTCATTCATCCCAGGATTTCAATCCCGATCCACTTGACGTAGCTTCAGCGTTTCTCACGTTGGGTAGAACACTTCTGGTGGGAGTAGTCACAAGAGCCGACACAGCCCTCGAGCATTGGTGTTTCATAGCAGAGACTTTTCTAGGTCTATTACATTCTCTATACTACCCTTACAAGGATCACCAACACTTCTTCACCCACTCTGATTCGCGCTCTGAAGCCATGGGACTAGAATTATACCCTACTCTGGTTATGATCGGGGCAACGAGCTACCTAGTTGGGATAGTGCTTGAGACTTTTCTAAGTTCTACTTCCCGCTCTCGTAGGTAACATGTAAAAGTCGGAAGTTGGTCATGTACCAGGCTAATGTTTAGCTATCACACTCTTGCCCAGAATGTCGGGTCCCGGACTGTAGTATTCTAAGTCAAGGAGGTCGCTGTCGTTGCACCACTAGTTCACAAGAAATTGTACTTTTTATCAGTAATCTCCATCTTCCCGCCTCCCACACTGTGATAGGATAAACTTAAAGCAATCGGGGGTGGGATCGGCCGGCTCTGGAAGTGGTACTTAATCTTAGGCTAAGAGAAACAGGATACTTTTCTATAGTGCCCGATGTAGGAGTTTACAACCCCTGCCAAGTTGTCAGCCTACAGGCATAGGAATAATAAGTCAGAGAACAAACTAAGCGCTGAGTTATATAGGCAATATATATATATAATACTCTGATTGATATGTGAGGAGATGTGGTTATCTTATTCAGAGCATATATAAACACTGGGTTTATAAGTATAATCTGAGGACCTTTTTACACAAAATTAAGCTTAATAAGATCCTATCTTCTAATATATATTTTAATCTAATTGCAGTGCTAGGTTTAAGAGTGATATCATCACTTATAGTTCCCAAGGTACTTGCTAAGTTGGGGAGGCTATTGGTAAAATGAAAATGGACCTCTGAGGGATATTTTCACATCACTGACAACAGAGTCGCATGATCATATTTGTTGAGAGAATAATGTCTCTATTATAAAATACAACCATAAAAGGGCTGATTCACCGGGAGAAAGAAGAGGAAATGAAAATGCCTTATCTAATTACCCATGCTATAACCCCAGTAAATTGTGGAGTATGTACTGAAATGAGGCCGTGGCACCATTATTTTACAGATGGTTGATTTCTCTAACCCAATTCTTGCAAGAACCATCACTTCGCCTCCTGTTCTGATGTATGCTCTAGACCCTGGGACTAGCACACACCTCCTGCCCAGATTATGATTGGGGTGATATATTACCTAGTTTAGCATAGTGCTTGACACTTCAGGTTCCGCTTCCTGGGCCCAGCATTACAGCATACCAGAAAAGTTCGATATTGATCATGTGTCAATCATGCATAACTATTATTTATTTTCCAACTGTATACTAAACTCCGCTCACTGCTGTGTTCCAAACATTAAAAGCCCTTAACCTCCACTACCACCCCCAACAATAGCAAGGATCCATTATTGGCTGATAGGTGGCACTATACAAAAGGGCAAGGATCATTGCCTGTATTATAATAGTCCTACTTAGTCTTAGGAAGCTAAGGGCTAGAGATAGTACTTTCTTCCGCCCTACCTGTGAATACCAAGTCCCTTACTACATTTAGATGGATATCTTGCGAAACCCAATACATAGTGCGGGTGTCTAAGATCCCTGCTAATAACGAAAAATCATCAGGAAGCGTCGACTATTCCTAGCCATCTTCTCTTACACAATTGTCCCAAGAAAAAGAGAAGCCGCGGCGGGAGGAAAAGTAGCCCATGAACCCCTGTCAATAACAAATGAAACGCATGAAATCAGAAAGAGGTTGGGAAAGAATGTCAGGCCATTCTGATGACCTTTGCATCTTAGTATGTTTCTGATTAATTTAGTTATCATTCAACACTGTCCAAAGAGGACTTGGTTTGTTGTCTTGTTGGTTTTATATGCGTTTGGGTTCAGCTCGCCTCATGTTCCGAGCCGGTCCGCTGAAATCCTACCTATGAAATTGGAAGGCGCCTGCCCAGGTTTCTGATCCACAGACTAATGCGTCGCTATCACACCCTCACCCAGAGTGTCGGGTCGGGAATGTAGTATTCCGGAGTAGTTAGAGGCCGCTGGCATTGCGCTCGGTCACAAAAACGCATACCCCTCACCAGTATTTCCCAACCTTCCACCTCCAACGGCTTGGCAGCATGGACTTTAAGCAATTTAGCTTTGGGATCGGTTACCTCTAGAGGTGGTCTCTATTCTCCATAGTGCCAGATTTAATATTTTACACTCCAGAGAGTCTCAGTCATCTGCGCGAGTCCAGGCATATCTTATGGCCAATATGGGTATAAATACTTTGATTGACATGCCAGGAGATGTAGTTGTCTTTTCCAGAGCTAAAGCAAACACTGACTTCTCAAGTATAATCTAAGAATCTTTTTACAAAGACAAACTTAAACAAATTCCTTTCTCTTAATCATGCATTTATTTTACCTTGCAGTGCTGGGCCTCATGGCAATATCATCACTCGCGGCTCCCAAGAAAGCTGCTCAGGAGGGCATCAATGTTTTCGATGCCATGGCCAAGTTGAAATCAGGACCTCATGTATATGTCCACATCGCGGACAACGGAGTGGCACGAGCTTATGATAAGAATTAATCCGTTATTGACTATGTTCCCTTGACCAATAACCAGCTTAAGCAGCTGCTCGCGAACCTTCTAGAGCCATGGAAGAAGGAAGCGGATCATTTACACGCTGTATTTGATGATATTGACGGATGTCAAGTTACAGATAAGAAAAAGTTACTTGACCCTCCTGCTGAGCTTCGAAATCCCATGCCTCATCAGGCACCTCAGTCTAAGAGCGCTCCCGACCCTCTTCAACAGTCTGACTATTACTGCAGAGGCCAACTCTGCAGTGATGATCCAGCTTGCCAATTCATGGGCTGCAGAGTCTGTTATAGGGTGGATATGACCTATCCAGGAGCACCAGGTTTTTGCATTTAGTGAAGCATACTTTCTGTTGCCCTCGCACCTTGCCACCTCCATAGATAGGCTAGTACTTCCCACAGTTGTTCCAGTATCTTACTCCTTTATAAACGATGGTCTTACACACATCCTAGATGGTACAGACCTATCTTCATTCTTCACTCATCTCTTTGCCGAAGCCTTCCTCAGATCTAGTCAAAACCAGAGCCGTCGGATCTGTGCAACTGTCTAAATGACCTTTATAAAAGGTGTACGCTGAATGTTTAGATGTGAAGGTCCAATGTATCAGATTGTCCAGATTGAAATGGGTTATATGTGTGATGATTGTTCCAGGAGTCAACACCTTGGCGCCTGAGGCAGACATTGTTTACTCACTGGTTACATGCTCACCACTCAGTGAGTGTGCATTTCAACTAACCAGCTGCCTGTGAATACCTTCACCTGTTCCCCATGCTTTGTTTTCTAGTTGACTTGCCTACCAATGCCATTTATTGTACTTCACTGAGTTGTCATGATTGTATAATTTAATTCACCTAAGAATAATGGACAAACTGTATCAGAATCCTACAGATTTGCAAGTGATAATTCTAAACGAAAATATAAGTTAGGTTTTAGTGGCAAGATGAGTGCATTGAGTGGTGGGTGTCCAATGAACCCGTTGGTAAGGTATAGTACAGACATATGAGACATTTGCCTGAAGAGGTCATGTGTATAACTAGGAAAGTACCTTGTTAACAGAGTAGCTTAAAGGCTCTCTTATACCCCTGTTCAGGGCAAGTGACAACTGGTCATCATGTGAGCATTTCCTCTCCGCATTAGCTCTAAGTATCAACTTCCCCTCAGGTGAGCCACACCTCTCAGAGAAGTCTTCGCCTCCTTTCAACTATCCTCTCTCTATTACACAGTACAACCGAGAGATCCCCATCATATCACACAAACAGATCACTTGAATCATGTCTTGCATTGTAATAGTATTTCTGACAGCTTGCATCTGTACGATACTGACACCGCAATAGAAAGACGACGAGCCATCGCCCTTTCCACTCCTCAGACACTCACCATCAAACAAAGGCTTCACCCACCTTGCTACTGATGGAGTAATCCGCAGTTTTAGCTCAAGTGGCGAGGTAATAGATTATAAGCAATCAAGCCCGGCAGAAATTATAAAGATGCTGGAATTCTTTGGAAAATATATGGACCCAGAGGCTTTTGAGGAGGTTAGGAAGAAATTTAAGGGTGTGGACGGCAGAAATGTGACTGATTTGGAGCAACTACTTCATCCAGAACCAGGAATTTGTCCAGCGGAATTCAACAAGTAAAGATCACACGATTTTTGCGACTTCTATCTGCCTGTCTCGCCTTGTTTCTATATCTATTTAGTAGCCGGCTAAGCCGGCTGCGTTATTTTGGATGAAGACAATCCTCTCTGCTAGCACATGATTTAGAAGCAATAAAGCTTGTATTGCTACTTTGATCCTTCGCTGCAATGTAATAGAAACTTGGGGCTAAGCTAATATGTGATGTTATATGTCACAATGTCTGTCAATCCTGCCTAAGAGTAAGAGCTTAAAGTACTCTTCATTTTCATTTCATTATTATTAAACCAGGTAGGGGTCGGCATGAATACATATTCATAAGATTTGGAATATTCGTATTTGCATTCGCATTCGCAAATTTCATGTTGAAGTAGGTCCAGAGGTATAAAGTTATTATTCTCATCATGAGGGGCAGGTGGACTGCATATATACAACGTCGGCTGCTGTATGCCGAGGTGGCCGTATGGATTGTGGAGTTGCCATCTGCAATTGTGGACTTGTCCCAGCGTTAGGGCCGTCGAGTATAGGACGTGGCATCATCAGCGCACCACTCTGCTGATTCTGACGTTTTTGAGCCCTCCTTGTGCTGCGCAATTCTCGGTTTTCCAATTCACGCATTTTCCTTTGTATGGTTCTTACTGGGCGGAAAATGCCAAATTGGCGAAGATACTCCTTCACCTTTTCCGGCCAGTCCAAATCTTGGTGAGCGCTCAACCAAGGCAACAAACAGGACTCTTCTTCCAATGTCCAAGGAACGAGACTGGCCTCGCGAGAAGATATAATGCATTGCAACTTTGAAGATATGAGTTGTACATCGCTAGGATACCTCTGCGGTTGATTGACGCGGCTGATGTGAGAGCTATCGTGTACCTGTGAGATATCGCTGTATGTCCATCCTGGTCGGCATCACTGGTACTTACATCTTCTTGATCCAGCGTCGGTTGTTCTTGATTCATGTCGAATTGCAAGGGAGGGGCTTCCATTATAGCAGACCTACGGTTGCATGAAGGTGCACGTTAACATAGGGACTCTTGTCGAAGGAGTTTGAGCATTTCAGTTTGTTCGTTCAGCAACTCAACGACGTGATGGTTCCGGTCAATAACTATTAGTTGTCAGACGCCTATACGCGGCCGGTAACTGTAATAATTCAGATTTACCCTTACTCTGTATGCAATCTGATCCCACCTGGTCAAATCTGCGACGATAGAAGCAACTGTGTCTAATTCAACCTGGACATCGTTTTGATGCGGCCATGGGATGGCCAGATTTTGAAGAAGACCAGTTCGTAAGGCCGCACAATCGGACTCCGACAGCTTGATCATCTACCCTAGCGTGACACACTGGTAGGTGCCGTCGGGCTTTCTCTGAATCTCTTTGGGATCAACGTCTCGAACAACATGCACCCAGCTAAGATTGAAGTCTCCACTTTCAGCGTTGTTGGCGTCTTCAAACTGAGGACTTTCACTTGTAAATGCTCGTCTAATAATTTCCTCCAGCGCGTCAGCTTTCAGCTTAACTCCGAACTGGCGTGCGAATATCTCGCTTCTGTCAAGGACACCTTGGTAGGCTCTCGACAATGCATGGGCGGCTTTCAGAGTGTCTGGATGAGCTTCAAATCGGTGTAGACGTACGCCTCTACGGTAGGTCAAAAAATCCAAACAAATGAGACTAACAGACCGAACAGGAAGCCACCTCATCGCTCATCGATCCGCATTAAGAGTGGCGATGTTGGTCTAGTTTGCCTTTTCATTGCCTGTAGATCACATCGCCTGTATCGCGTATGACTGCAGGAATCCCGAGTTGAAGCGGAAAAGCGCTCTTGGCTGCTCAAGACTTCAATCGCCAACCGAGGAGTATGACTGGGGCGGATACCGACCATAACCCAGGCATTTATTGACACCTGAAACACAATGCGCTGAACTGATTCAATGAGGCCGCTCTAGAATGCCTTGGATCGGAAATAAACACAGGGTCCGCGAAAAAATGGAGTATGGATGCCTACTCACGGAGGGGTATGCAAACTGAGAAGTAAAACCCTCCATGTTGAGATTTTCAATGCCACTGTAGCATGAGTAACAGGAGGATTTGAGGAAGATTCCTTTCTGGCCATGTATAATCCCTTAGAGTAATTAGTGTCACTCGCACAATGTTCCTCTTATCACTTTACATAAATAGTTCACGTATGAGTTCCCGAGGCATTTGCCTGACCGTATCCTTGCCCACTACACAATATCACACACATATTGTTTCTCATTTCTTAGATCAGCTTGCTTGTTGTCTTGCTCCGTACCCCACATGGTGCATGGGGATGACTATGTGCAAACTATGGCCATAACTAACGGGTACTTAAATATCAAGAATAAAATCTTCCCAGCTTATATCAACGTCCAATCGCCCAGGGTGTGTTCCCGGTTCAAGGCCGCTTCCACGATTCTGAGACGGCCGATCTAGTTGTATACCTTCGTGCGGTGGTTGAGGCGCAGCAAATGCTGTAGCGAGCAGGGTCTCCGATTTCGCACTTGGCAGAGCAGGACGGCATATGCTAGGTAGCTCTGAGTTTCCTTGGACTGTCCTCTGATTCCGCCGTCTTTCCCTCACATGGTGAAGTTCTTTCAGCGAATTCTGGATGGCGACTTGTGCTCTTCTTCTTGCTTCAATATCGTCGTTTCTCTTGCGTGAAATCTTTCTCACAATTTCGACCGCACCTGACGATATACGAAGTATCTGGCTGAATTCGCCGCTCGATCTATCATTCGCCAATTGTATAAAGCTTACCGCCGAGTCAACAGCACGGGAAATCTCTAGGGTGTAAATATCGTCTGTATCGATAATGACCGACGTCAGGAGAACAAGAACGGCATCGACGATATAGGATGGTATAAGCCTTGTAGGCAAGAAAGTTATTATGCAAGTTGAGCGCATCGCCATAGCTAGAATTCTACTTACCAGAATGGACAATCGTCGAATGAAGCCAGATGTTGAACGAGGTGTATTGAAGCCAGCGCTGCCTCAGTTCGTCTCCTTGCGGATGATCTGATGCAAGAAAGGAGTGGAGAAGATGGCTCTATCCGCGACAGTAAACCCGTGTATGGGCAGTGAATGGCCTCTAAGCGATGAATAGCAATGAGGCAGTTGTTGTACATCAGTGTTAACAGCGCTGTTGGAAATCTGTGTGGAGAGTTATCGCCGTTACTGCAGCTGAGCGAAGATGATATTTCAGGTGGGAGGGTATTTCGCCATATCTCCAGTTCCAGATCCAGACCACCCGTCAATTTCAGTAGGTATTCTGGCCGTTCATCTTTCGCACTTGCCGAATAGAGCGCCCGGTATATATGTTCTGTAACCGTGGCGAGAGAAGAGGAATGCTGCAAGAACCATTGACTTTCTCCGAACTGACCAGACACGAAGCCTTTGCAGTTATTCTCCAGCATCGGTTGTACCAGAGGATACTGACTTTTGATGAGCGATGGAAGTCCAGACTGAAACGAAAACCTAACCGTATCAGCTCTTCTGTCCTATCGCAAAATCGGGCGGCGTGCATATCCATACTCTTTATCTAAAATATATAAAACATGCTGGGTAGCTGTCTCTTCTGAAATGATAGAATGTGGTTCTAGGCTTTCTGTAAGGCCGGAGGCTTGATTGACGGCGATCCCCAGGATACTTAAGGCATTATTGAAGTGCATCGAGCCTTGCAGAAAGACCGACTGACCATCATGCTTAGTACACAAACGAGAGACAGGCAAGACAACCTTACCATGATTGATAAAGCCTGGATATTTCTTAGACTTGTCCCCGAAGTGATAATGTCAGGCAAAAGGCGCACTGCAGCATTGAAATACATCCATGCTGCATCAACGGTGCGACCAGGAGTAGATGTATTCCATAGCTGTAGCTTATACGATATAGCCATGACTGCATGAATGCATGCCCAGGAACCTGCATCGAGATGGGTTTCTAGAACCAACGCCTCCTGAAATAACTTTCTCAAGCTAGGCTCCTGGAACAAAGGGTAAAGGGAGTTGAAAGACCGAAAGTAGGTGCTGAGCAGATCTTGGATTTCGCTGTCTGATGGCAGGGGAGTTCGCATCATCCTCTTGTTCTGCGGCTCAAAACCAAGCATCGCATTGCTTGGATGGTTTTGAGGTATAGTAATAGGAGTTCGTAGGATGATGTTGGCCAGATTCGGAGACAATGAATCCAGTCCTGATTTCGTGACTTCTTCTTTGATAAAAGAGGCTATATCGGGAGAGATGATGCGTGCATTAGATCCTGAACAAAGAGTATTTAACAGAGGACTATGTGAACAGGAGTCGCTACCTGGTTAGATATTAGTACCCTTTAGTTTGGCATCGTTCCACAATAGGGGCAAACCAACAGTCTTCCATTAAATTACCGGATGAGGTATTATTATCAAGCGCATCAATGAGCGGTTGGAGGGGTGCACTACCACCAACGGTGAGTATTCCAGTGATGTACGGCGGCGGCTGAGGGGGAGCTCGTACTGTCTCGAAAGATCATCGTCTGCATAATCATGTTCACTCATCTTGAAATGGAGTAGGTCAGCTCCAATGGCAGCGGATGACATTAAAACTATACGTAGTAGGAGTAGAGGAGACTGCTTGGAAGGTCCGAAACGTAGGCGTGAACATTGTAGACTTCCATTGAAGCCAGCCAATATGTCGGGTAAAATAAGTTTAGCGCCCTCGCACCTGGCCTGCCCAGCTTACTGAGTAAGGGAATATATCTCCTATTGCAAAGGATCGGCACTAAAAGGACGAGATATTGCAGTTCCGCACATTATTAATCTAAGCGGAATTAGTTATGCCTGATCCATGTTTAACCAAACACAGTTACTTTCCTAAAACTTTGCACAGCACAAGAAATCATGTGACGCGATTATATGAGCTATGCACAGTTATCCTTCCTTCGAAGGACTTTATGCATCCAGTTAAGGTTTTCCGGACTCTCGGCTCTGCCATTTCCCGCATTTCATAGTACGTCATGACGAATCCACAGTGTCAATTAGAGCATCCTTCTGAGATACCTACTGTTGGAGTAAGACTATATAAGACTGCCCAGATATCCACAGGAACAAACTTCATCTAAAGGATTCTCAACATATTTGTTCTGGTTATTCTTCAGCCAAAGCGTTCTACTAGTAAAACGCCACCTGTGGAAAGATGTCACCAAGAGTAGCAATTGCGGGGGTTAGTACAACGATCCTCCCACTAACGCACATACAAATAGAGTTATTAATATTATCCATTGGCAGGCTAGTGGCAATCTTGGCCCGGCTGTGCTCACAGCTCTGCTCAAGGCGAGCTTTGAGGTGACCGTCCTGACTAGGGCTGGAAGTGATGACAACAGCAATTTCGGCCAGGCACGCGTGGTAGCAGTCGACTATAGCTCCTTGGAGTCCTTGACCTCAGCGCTGGATGGTCAAGAAGTGGTCATCAGCACCCTCGGAGCTATTCCTCGAGACATACATCTCAGGTTGGTGGACGCCGCTGTCGCTGCCCAGGTACAGCGCTTCATTCCCTCGGAGTTCGGCTCCGACACAACCAATGAAAATGCGGCCAAGCTACCTGTCTACCAAGACAAGATTGCTGTTCAAAAATACCTCCAGGAGAAGTCCAGGGAGTCCGGTGGGAAATTCTCCTATACTATCCAGATCAATGGTCCCTTCCTCGACTGGGGTCTTATGGTCAAGTTCTTGCTGAACTGGGAGGGACCAGAAGCTGAGCTATATGATGGGGGTGATAGAAAATTCAGTACCACTACGCTTTCAGGAGTGGCCAAAGGAGTTTGCGGCATAATCAACAATCTTGAGGCCACTAAGAACCGCACAGTGTATATACGTGAAGCTGATGTCTCTCAGAATCAGCTGCTGAAAATCTCGGGCAAACAACTCGCTACAAAGTCTATTAGCACGGTAGAGTTGGAGAAGCATGGTTTTGCCGAACTCAGCAAGCCAAACCCCGACCCAGCAGTATTTGTTTTCAACTTTCTCCGGCGAGCTATTTTCGGTGAAGGGTTCGGCAGCCTGTTCCCTGTTGAGAGTCTTAGCAACGATTTGCTGGGTGTGGAACATCTGAGAGAGGAGGAACTCGAAGACATTGTGACTAAGTGCACGAACTAAGTTGTATCCTTTCATGCTTGCTAGAGTGAACAGTCCATATCTCATGTTATTCCTACTTCTCTAATCACGGGAATACTTACGTGATCCCGCTAGAACATGATTGGAATAAACTCTCATGGTTGAACAACCTCATTAATCATCAATTCTCTGGACTTTTGCTGTGGTATGTCCCTGTAACACTCTTTTTCCTTCTTTACTGTCCAGGAAACAAAGGAGCGAGATCCATGTCAATATGACTCCGGGCTCAGTTCTGACGACGATGAGGATTTGATTGTTCGCTTGTCCGTGTTGTATATCTGTCAGGAATGGTACTATGTCTATACCAAATGAAACCACCATAGATTATACAGCTTCCCTTAAGAAAGTCTTGGTGTTTTACGATCAAGCGTAGAAGCCAGGCAACACCTTACTGTAGCCCACAGTCTCAAAAGAATCAACTATCCAGGAAACCACCCACTGCAGTGGTCAAAAGGTACCTACCTCTTAGATGCGCGTGGAAGAGTCTGAGCAGCGCATTATGCAAGAACCTGACGTACGGTACAATACTTTTTCCTGGTTGGCCAGGTTCTTCGGATGTCCTTGCTATGAGAAAAACCACTAGCTAAATCTATAAACGCTAAACTATATCTATCCATCGGTTCCCAAGTATTATCCCAAGTATTACTTCCTCCTGGTATGGCCGAATGAGCGACGCTGCTGGAGCTGAAAATGTCGACTTCAGATATGGCAGCTGCTGTTCCCCACGGGATGATGTGAGAATAAGTAAGCAAAATTTTTCCTGCCACGTCTGAATTACCTTTTGGCCCAGTTGAAATGGCGTACCTGAAACGATGCACGGGTTCAATTCCAGCACCGGGCGTTCACTTGTACCTTGGACGGAACATCAGATCTCGACTTATCATGCTGTCTTAGCACAACTAGCGTGGCTTTCCAAGTCATTTCCTCGGAAAGTTTCTGATATATACGTACAAGAATTGCCTACATCTCGAACCTCAAGTGGATATGGTGAGTCCATCCTTCCCATAGTATGGGCATGTCGCCAAAGCCAACGCACCTTGGGCCTTGAGATCAAGTGATCGGCCTGCGGCTCCATGGGACGCGTGCCGCGGGAGGGATCGCGGTGCATTCACGTGGCGCGGCACGCCTTTCCCGGGTCGCGTTGGTGGTAGCGGCGAATACGTTTGTTGGCAGCAAGGACGTTGCTTTCTTACATTACCTCTCTACATCAGCAACATTTCCAGTGTCAGAAGGCGGCACATACTTACCATGGCATTGGTTTTACATCGACCATGGGTGATCTAGAGACATGGCAAGCGTCAGCTTGTTATTTCGTTCAAATATACTCGAGAAACAGGAGCAGCTCGTACGAGAGACAACGGATGTGGGCGCAGGCGGATGCCCTCCAGTGAATAGCTGAATGCCCTCTCTGTTGGCACGGACAGCCAGTGTGCAGCGGATATGCAGTTGCGCCAAGTCAAAGGATACTGGAGTAGTGGTAACTATTCAACTGGGGCAAAGGTATTGCTCGGCAGCGTTTGCTTCATGGCGAGATTTGGTGTAGCTTCGGCCGGTGTCGTTGCGGAAGGAACCGTGGATCTTCTTGATGGTAATTTATGCGCGATTCCTTTCTTTTTGTCGAATACTGCGATAAATCATTCGGTGTAGCACGGCGGATCATGCGTGACGATGAGGTTCGGAATGGACGTGCGCAAGAGAAGAGAGCCGCCGGAATACGGCAATGTCCTATCACTGTGGCAGTTAGCTCTCGATCTGACAGGGTGAAGCGGGGAGATAAAAACAATTTGCAAGGTTCCCGCGTAGCTAATCGGAATATGGAGCCTTCCTGGATTGGGTCCACAATGCATCGAGCGGGGTGCCGTTTCAACGCATATTTTGGAGAAGCAGGACGCAAGTTTTCTCGGAGGCAGCGGCTCGGCCCGTCTTGGGGGCTCAATATTGACAATCGCGCTGCGGCGCGAGAAAGAGACATCAGCAATACTTTCTGAGGAACAAAGAGTCCGAATGAGAGCTGAGAGTCAAAATGTAGTCCTGGGCGCTGGAGGTAAACAGGGGTCACGCATGGGGCAAACTACCAGACATGGGCTGGCTCTCTGCCTACTAGCCACCCCCTCGCCTCGCTTGCTTGTTTTTCGCAGACCCTCGGCCGTGAGCAGTAACTGCGGCTCACCGGTATTAGTAACCACTGCCGTATATTAAGTCTCTATTATAATATCTATGCTTTATGGGATAACCGCGTGAGTAAGGTCATGTTCCACGACATCAAACAATAGCACACTATCACCTGATTCTCTGATCCTTCTAACATGCCTGACAAAGTCATGCAGCTTCAGCATGCATATGCTTTGTATGGGAAAGCGGCGCAGATTTTCCAGCAAGTCCTCGCCGGGGCCTTCGACTTCAAACATGGATATGAAAAGAGGGAATGCGACGGGAAACGCTCCGGCACCCTCCATATTCGAATGGGCAAAAAATGACGAGATTTTATGAAAAATGCGATTAGCATAGTGCTGCGCGAGGGTATCTTGGACGCCAAGGGGGAATCGTAGGCGATGAATGACAAGCAAAGCTGCAAGGCGGTAAGCATCGGCTTGGGTCATCATCATTTGCCTTTCTACCTCATCGTACTCAGTGAAGAAATCAGGTGGGATGATCGGCGCCCAAAGCTCAATGCTTCTCTCTATGTCTGTGTAGCAATCTTCAGGGAGCTCTCGATCCCTCGATCCCTTATTCATGATGGCCGCACCGGACTTGGTTGCGTGACTCTGTACACATAGACGGTATAGAAAAGGCAAGAGAGACGAACATAGACCGGCGTAACGATCCACAACAATCCGATCTTGAACACACATCCGAATTATAGGTACCTTGCGATATACCAGACAACCTACAATGTCCATAAGAACCGGACAAAAGGTGACAGTGTCAAAGGCAGGTACTCTGCTCAGAAGCGAATACCATGGCTTGGCCGAGATAAGCGCACTCTGCACAATGGAATGCGCTGAGGTCGTGAAGTAGTTGGCAAGAACCTCGAAAACAAACAAGGCCTGACCGAGGAGAAGGACGCAGAGGGCGCCTTGGGGACGCATAATCTCCACGTTACGTAGGTTCTGCAACGCTGTTGCACCCCTGCATAGGTCGGGAGCGGTCCAATGTAAGCGAGAAGCTTGGCAATGTGCTACCAGACCCAGGAAAGCAAGATAGCCGTCTATCACGACTGGGCCCGAGTGGTACAGGACAGAGTATATTGCTCCTCGGAGATCTTGTATGAAGCTGCGTCCCATGGCAAAGGGAATATGTACTGTCGTAAATTTGTCGTCGTCCGTCAGGATGCCTATCGCATCCAAGGCAGTCTGTGGTATGAAGCGGTGCCGAAGCACCTCCTCCAAAAACCCACCTAATGCCATGTTCTTGCTGCTCTCCCCCGGTTTTGCAAGTAATGCCGTATTGTCAAACCCGATGTTGACCCGGCTAGAAGCACCTGGTTCGGCGTTGTTCGCGTCTGCTTCATCGTCTCGTCCCGGCTCCCAGACCTCTAGCCTACCGTGGCCAAAGGACTTCAATACCGGCCGGCGACCCTTCCGCTTCTTTTTACGAGACGTATAACAGAGAATTCCCAGATGCTGGCACCGTGTACATGCCTCTGCCTCAGGGGCGAAAGAACACTTCTCTTTACTCCGGTAGCAACGGTCGCAGGCCTTCGGTGTCATGGTGGCTGATGAATACAGTGGTATTGTGTGAATGGGAGAAGTGCATAGTTCCATCCGCTAAGGATGCAGTCAGGACGGGGAGCATAAGAAGTTGTCAGATTATTGCTTGTGAGTCATGAGAACAGGAGCATGCGAGTAATCTTAGACCATACCCCCAGGTTCACAGTCTCTGATACTCATCAACCCCGCAATTAGATCCCCGCAGTGACAACGAATACTAGTGCCCGACCTGGTCATCTTCTTGATCCTGGTTGGATAAGCTGATCTCAAAAACGTCAGGTCTAACCCGACATGAAAAAAAGGTTCCGGTCACAACAGTAGAGATTGGTCCCGCTGATTATCGGTAGGGGTGCACACGAATATGGATTTTCCTTATTTGTATTCGTCATTTCCCCTCAACTCATTATTCGTATAGCGATTTTGGGGCCCCGGGGAGGGGGGGCAGTGCTTATTCGTATTCGATTCGTCGTTATTCGTAGGTTGTCAGGTGAAGCTATATTGGTATGGTCTAGTATGGATGCATGACGAATGAGACCAAGCGGAATCAAAACAGGATGAATTGGATGATTGATTAAGGAGGGATATGAGGGAGTCCCTATAGCCTGTGCACGGGGCGTGTTCACCCGTACTGGCGATACTCGGCGGTTACAATATCTCAGTCCCTTAAGTTAGTAATCCCGAATAACATAACGTATTTCACTAGCGAGCCGCCACAACACGTTTTGACCGCGGTCGAAAACCTCGCTCAATTCAACCATCCACCATGCCTCCAAAATCGCGTCAAAATTTAAGAAATCAAGCTGAGCAAGAGCGCAGGATTCTATTAGCGATTTCCGCTATAGAAAGCAAGCAAATTACCCAAATTGCTAAAGCTGCACGGGTCTATAATGTACTGCATTCGACTTTCCACGACTGACTTTATGGTAGTAAATATCACAATGAAACACGCGCCAATAACCATAAATTAAGTCAAAATAAAGAGGAATCACTTGTACAATGGATTCTATCACTATATTAACATGGAGCGCCTTCTAGGCTATCTGATATACAAGAAATGGCTAATATTCTTCTTGCTGGCCGCGGTTCTATACCTATTCAATCGGTCAGAGCAAACTGGGTTACCAACTTTATTAAACGCCGTGATAAAGTGAAATCCTGCTATCCTCGACGATATGATTACCGATATGCTAAATATAAAGACTCTAATGTTATTAAAGAGTGGTTTGATCGCGTACAATCACTATAATGTAACATGGGATCGCGCAGGAAGATATCTATAATTTTGATGAAACTGACTTTGCTATAGGTCTAGTAGCTGCTGCCCGAGTAGTTACTAAAGCTAATTATTATAGGAAAGCGCTTCTTATACAGCCAGGAAATCAGGAATGGGTTACTCTAATTAAATATATTAACTCTACTGATTAGACACTTTCTCCATACATTATCTTTAAAGGAAAGGTCTATATAGAGAGTTGGTATTAAGAATCGGAGCTTCTACCTAAAAGCAGGATTGAAGTTAGTCCTAATGGATGGACTACTAATGAGATAGGCCTTTGCTGGCTTAAAAATATCTTTATTCCTGTAACTACTAGCTGTATAACTGGAAAATACTATCTTCTAGTTATAGATGGCTATAGCAGTTATCTTATGCCTAAATTTGACCAAATCTGCAGTAAGAATAATATCATTCCTATCTGCATGCCTACACACTCTTCTAATAAGCTTCAGTCTCTTGATATAGGCTATTTTCAGTCTCTAAAAGGCGCGTACAGTACCTTAGTAAAGCAGAAAATATATTTAGAAATCAGCCACATTAATAAGCTTAATTTTCTGAGAATCTTTCCCAAAAGCTCGCAAAAGCGCTTTTACAGCAGAGAATATTCAGAATAGCTTTACAGTCACTAGTCTAGTTCCGCTTAATCCAGATAGGGTGCTCAGTAAGTTAGACATCTAACTAAAGACCCCTACACCACCAGGCAGTCAGTTAACTAATTCAGCGCCTAAAACATCCTACACTACTAGACAGCTAGAGAAGCAGGTATCTGTAGCAAGAAAACTGCTTAGAGAACATGCTCAAAGCCCTTTATCTTTGCTTGAGATATGATTAGACAAGATTATTAAAGGTCATCAATTGACTCTAAATAAGCTTGTTCTTGCGCGTGAAGAAATACACAAATACCGCACTAATAATGAGTGGCAAAGCTAAAAGCAGAAGCGCTCTAATAGACAGCTAGCTATTGCAGAGGGATTAGCTATAGAGAATAGTCTCGAGCAATTTCAGCGTGAGAATAAGATTAATAAAGCTCAAGATATACTTTCTATAGATCCAGTGCTTTCTGCAGTTAGGCCGCGTGTACAAGCGCCACCGCAGTGTTCTAATTGTCATATTCGGGGTCATACTAGAGTTTTAGATGTCCTAATCCACTTAGTAATTAGTTTTTCTATAGAAATGCAGGGTTGACGTGATGTCACTGCTTACGGTGTTTCGCAAGTGTAGTGAATACAGCGGTATGCAGGGCAGTCGGCCAGTGCGTGTTTTGCGTCATCTAGCGCCGCCATCTTCGCTGGACACTCTCGAGTGGTGGGACGATGTACATTGCCGCAATTGGCACACTTGACTGGTATCGCCTGCCCCCCAAACCCGGATCTCTTCTGCCAAGCAGTCGTCGCGTTTTGACGCTCCGCCCGCTCGACCAGCTCCCTCGGCGAGAGCCTGCGAACCTGCTCACGATTTGGTCCGACCTTCACTATGACTTCGCGGTCCTCGCGAAGCTCGATTTTTGGCACCCCGAGAGATGACGTGCTGTTGCTCCGGACGTTAAGTGTCGCCGCCTTGGCCAAGCCGCGCTGCCAGTCTCTGGCTCGGAAGTCGCGCCACGCTGCTGCGGAATCCGCCGCGGTGAGGACAAAAGTTGTTCATAAGGTGTTTGTTGTCTTTTCAATGGTGTCCATTCGCTGGTTCAGACGTTCGGTGTCGGCGTTGATCTTGGTCAGCGCTTCGAGCACCTCGACCAACCGCTGGCCGTCACCCCGTTGGGTGTTGAGTGCGTACTGGCGGAGAGCCCGAATAAAGCCAGTGACGTATCAGTCCATCATACCATGGCTTTCCATGTGATCTAGCACCCGGTAGGCTCCCTCTGCGATGTCATCCGTCGATGAGGGCCGGGCGCCGGGGCGGCGAGTTCTGGTGTTCCTCTCTTGTCAGGGGGCAATTTCTGTGCGTTAGCACCAGTCGCAACCATCGCTGCCATCTCACCTACGAAATAGGTATCAGACGATAGCGCTTGAGGTTACGGGTAAAATGAACTAATTCACGAGGTCGTCCTCTGATTGGCAAGATATTTCAAGAAACGTTTTTACCGAGAAAGAGTTGGTTTCTACCAGCTCTCCATATGTTATAGAATTGACCTTTCATCGAAAAGCCGTGGTGGCACTACCCAACCATCGGCGGAAATACGTTCAAGGGAAGTAAGCGATCCGGCAGGGCCCTGTCCTTCCTTCGTCAACGCAAAACCCGGTTTCTTCGAAATTATATAAATTTTCAGGGCAATATTATACCTTTTGAATGCAATCTCGAGGCGGCCGTACGATGGAGTAAGATAATCAGGGGTAGCCGCATCGTATACAGCCTTCTACATAGGTTTTAACTTCAAATATTGAAGGTTAGCGGAGAGAGTGCTGATAAAATGGTCTCCCAATAAGCCCTTGGAATCCTAGGAGGGTCATGCTGCTGGATAATTTGTAATGCCATACTCCAGATTATAACGGCATTGGGTGGAGATGAAGCCTGGTTCAAAACCTCAATTCAGCGTATCAATGCCGCCTCTTGTCCAGGGGCTAACGCCATCTTGGCTGGCTGTAGGTTTGGTGCGAGACTGGCCACCCTGAACCCTACCCTTGAAGGTATGCTAAGAAAATAAATTCATTGGCGAACCTGGTCATCATGGGTTTATCGCGCTCATGGTATGTCTGTAAGGCAATTTTGAGACATTCCAGTAAGAAACGATGAGATGGTAGATGAATACAGAGGTGATTTGGGAAAAATAAATTATGGTAGTGCCCCCAACAACCGAGCGCAAAGGTCCAAATAGTATTCTGATCATGATTTTGAATAGGATGACTGTGGAATTTACTTAGGCCATTATTCCCTCCTTACGTCCAGCTTGAGGTACATATGTCCATTGTCTTATGCTGGCGTCAGACACACCTTCGTCCCATTCTTGCTCGCCAAAGTCAGCGTCAGGGCCTCCTTGAAAAGCTGCCCGTCTCGACATTCAATACTCTTGAATCGTCGAAGAACACGCATAATGGTATAGCTGGCTTCTGTCAAGGCAAACTGCTGACCCAGGCAGATCCTTGGCCCGCCATTGAATGGGATATAAGCCCATCCCGGCTTCAGACTAGCCCATCTTTCCGGACAATATTCTGTCGCGTCCTGTCCAAATACTGCCGGCAGCCGATGCATGCTATATACGCTGTATATCACCTCCTGTCCCTTGGGAACAAAAATGGGGTCTGTGCCATCCGGACCACCGCCAACTGGAAGATAGGTGTCTTTGTTCGCTGTCCGCGAGTTGACTGGCACAGAGGGATACAATCTCAAAGCTGTCGATAAATTTTAGCCTCGGTATCATTTCAATATTTTCTTTGCATAGCATGTATTCCCGCGCATTTTTTTCTGTGGCGTTGGGGAGGGACACAGACTTACTTTCTTTGAGGACCCAAGTGAGATAAGTCATTGACTTCAAGTCTTCAAAGCTTGGCTTTTCTCCCGGGACCGTCAGTACTTCGTCCCTCAACTTGTTCCAAATATCAGGCCGCCTAGCCAAGATGAAAAAGGTAATGCTCAGAATACCCGCAGTAGTGTCGCGTCCAGCCAGCAAGATATTCAAGATTTGATCGGTTAACACTGTCCGGTCCGCAGTCTGCTTGGCCAGTTCATAGATAAAGACGTATTGCTGCCCCTGAGCCTTGGCAGTGTCTTTACCGTCAACATATGCAGCTCGATAGTCCAGAGCCTTCTGAACGAATTGATCAACGAAGCGACGGGCTTCGACTGTCGCCTTTGAGAACGCCCTATCTCGGTGAAAGATCATTAGAGGCCCGAGTCTAGAACGAATAGCTAATCCGTCCTGAGAAGTGTTGAAGTCTTTTGCGAAGGAAGGCTGCTTGTCTCCGGCACGGAGCGAGTCAATAGACTCTCCGAAGAGAAATTCGGTGGCAGAGTCCATAGTCTGCTCCGTGGTTTGATTAGCATGAACAACTCATCCCAAATGGTCGGGTTGTGGGCCTCACCATCTGAAAAAATAATTCTTGCAGGTCCACCGTCGACCCATCAAGGGGTATATTGTTAATGAGATTGGAGACATGTTTTTCGTAGATGTCGATGTCAGCGACTTGATTCCGGACAAAATTTGGCCTTACAAGAGCCCTCGAGTGTTCCCATAACTGACCATCACTCGTAAAGATACCCCGTCCAAGAAGTGGTGACATCGCCTTGCTGCGAGGAGAGCCAAGATCAAAGTCTTTAAACTTGAGTGCAAGGATGGCCTGGACATTCTTGGGCTCGACGGTTATGATGACAGTACGTCCCAGTGACGTCTTGAAGGTGGTCCCATTTTGATGGTGCCAGCTTCGCATCAACTCCAAGGACTCGCATTTCTTCATTGCTAACACCAGAGAGGCTACTCTGCCAACACCAAAGAATCCGGAGGAGGCCACTCGTGGCTTGCGACATTGGTGCTCACGAGAAAACTTCCACTCTGAAAAGCTCGGTTAGCCTCAACTCTACAATTGAAGCGAGGTCTGAGCAGCAGCTTGGTCAGTGTCCATACCTGCCGATAGGCGAAGTCCTGCATTGATTGCGACGAACGTAAAGATTGCCAATGGGATAAGGTACGCAGCACTTTCTAAAGCTCCCATCCTTTTGAAGTCCGTCGTGGTGGGTTTATGTTGTTCAATTTCCTACAATAATGAGGCAGCAGAGAGTGCAGATGGGGAGCAAGAAGATCTTTCTGATCAAAAATGAAGGGTTCAAGTTTAAGGCAAACTCAGAGTCTGAACTTGAGATCACGCTTGGCTTTATATGTATCTTATATCAAGGTATATGAAATTATTACATGTGTCTGGTGTCTCTTTGCCTTGTGAAAATGAGGATCTCAAGGCGCTGTACTTCCGAAGTTAGTAAAATTTAGGCCTGCTAACACCGATAATGGTCGGATATATCTTTCCTAATGCAGCAAGCAAACAATTAACGCTTCTTATTCATATGTTTCCCGTGCAGATGAGAACCCTGACTTTTCGGCTGAAGACTAGTGACGTTTAATTGTGGGGCCGGATAGGAGTTTCTCAATTTGGTGAAGTATGCATGCATCTTGGTAAAGCCCCGCCTCTTGGAAACCCTGCGGCCGGGGGATTACTATTCTGCTGACAGAGATCACCGATAAGCAACAAGCAACTAGCAACTGGGTATCAAATTCATGTCTTCCTAGATTTCCCGCACAGATTCTTTCCCGAACTTGCTTGCCTTTGCGTTGAGGATATCTGGAACTCGCAGAACCGCGTAGTACTGGAACCGCACCTGCAATTTCGCGTTTCGGACTAGCGGTTCGACAAATAGGGCATTTATAGAAAGGTCCCTAATATGCATATTTTACATACAAATCTGGCTGTATTTTTCGGTAATTGCGTATAGCTTAGATTGAATTAAAGAGGTTACATGTACTTCGGTAGAAGAACGTTAAGTATATTTCGTCTTCGTGAAGCATCCATAAAAGTTACAACATTCCCCGGGAAAATATCTCTGTTGGGAGCCGTAACCTGATGGCATAAGCCTGCTCGGTAACTAGAGAAAGAAGTTACAAGACTTGAAATAAGCAAAGCTAGCGAAAATGCAGAGACTGAGAGCTAAGTTCTCGTTCCTGAGCCATCTCGGCCGGGAATTACGTTAACGTTAATCTTGCCGGCACCTTAAACAGAAAATCTAAACGACCTTGGAATGGGAGGGGACGGCTAATGTATGATTGCCGAAGCTTTGTTAAATGAAATAATTTTTTAGCCACACCATCGATGACGGTCGGAATCAGAATGGAGTGTTCATTTCTCTCCTACCGGTGGAGTGATTAGTGATCATCTTCAATGGTTCTGATATACCTCGCACATGCGGAGGAGGATCAATAGATCGAAAACCAGGCAGTAGATGTGGCCTATGGCTAGGCAGTTAAGGGTGAGGGCTTTATCTAGCGGTTCCTGCAAGTCTTAGATGACATGGTCAAAATTTCTCCGGGGATGCTTATCTTCTGGTCCCTTCTTCCCAAAGCCTGGGGGTATGTCCTCAATTAACCTTAGCTTCGACCATAATAGTCATCCAAGACGGAGTGCGACCACTTGTAAAGACGAGATGCCAACCATCCTTAGGAGTCACGAAACCGCACTTCTGGAGCGTAATCAGAGTTGGAGGAATCTCCATGCGGAATGCAAATGACCAGAACCGTGTAAAATAAAGCACAGAATCGGACGATCATGCTCTATCAACGTGAAATCAGGCTTATCGCTCGCTACAGCAACACTGCAATGTTACCTTCTTTGGCTACTTGACACCTATTGTAGAAGCTCGCGCTTCTCACATACATATGCATTGGATTTGATCCTGATATAAATATCATATTCCTATCATGGTATGTTTTATCTATGACATGAAGCAACCAAACTCAATCGCCAAAAAATTGCGTCCTCTCTTTAGAAACTAAGACTTCACTATACCGTATGTTGAATACGACCAAGAGGATCGATCAAAGTACAATGTCCGCATCCATATCACACCATCAGTCAGGAGTCAAGGCACTAATGCACAGCCAACTCTCTAGCAGTAGTCGCTGCGGTCATTGCCGCCATCTCTGCAGCCACCACCGCAGTAGGTGATGAAGGAGATATCACCATTGTCGCCACCATTGCAGTGGAAGAGGGATTCACGGATATGGCCGTCGTCGGTGGGCTGCCCGGCAGCCCCGAGGGCGCCATTGACCTGGGCCCCGTAGTTGCCTATTGAGAGGGCCTCATTAGGGACGTTGAGTCTGGACGGGGGAAGCAAGTTCACATACCAATATTCAAGAGGTTCCAGCCACAGTAGTTCAGCCCCGTCTTGCAGTTCCTTGCGGCGGCGAAGGGAACCAGTGCAGCAAGAAGAGTGAGAGGGAGAAGGGCGGTCTTGACCATGATGACGATGATATATGAGTTTAAAGAGGAACGGATCTTGTAGAATCAGAATCAGAGTGAGATACTGATGGATGAAGAATGAGACGAAGACTCAGGATAGAGGCGAATTTGTCCTCGTTCTTATACCCAAGGCTCTTCGGCTTCAATCCGGATCAAACCGTATGTTCCCATATCGACGAAATAAGAAAATTATCAAGGATAATTAATACATTGTAGCACGCCTAGTTGGATGCCTGACGCCCTTCCCAAGCGCCTATTAGATATGTTTGGAGAGGTGAGGCATTTGTTGTCCAATCAAGCTATCATACAGGTGCTTAGAGGGTCCTCTTGGCATACCAGGCTCATATTCTTTATGTAGTGTAACCTTCTGAGGCATTTAATATATTCAAACGCCTGATGGAAGGACTTCCTATGTTTGTTGGCTTAACGCTATATGGGCAGATGGCGCAAGTAATTAGTATACAACCTTCCCCTTTCCAAATCTCTCATGATTGAAAATCAACATTCATTAGCATGTCAAGTTGGTAACTGTGATCCTGGTCCAGGTACCACTCAGCAGTCACCACAGCCTCAATGCCCTAACGTCAGGCGCCTGCATGGTCTCTGTGCTAGGCGTTCCCTACTCTATAAGTGCACCTAATTCTTGTACCATTGACAAGCATCTACAAGCTTCAATGAGGCTGGTGCTTACGTGTTGCGGTCTGCAGCTAAAAGCGCCACTCCCTAGGGCTTATCCTTTGGTGAAATCAGGCCTCCCATTGTTGCTTACCAAGTTAACATCTGCAGTAACTGGCCCTGACAAGAGCAATCTGTAGTCCGAAATCGAACCCAGACAGTTCTCATTGATATAAGAAGCAGCCTGCAAAATCACCAAGGGTAGGTAGACAAGCCCCCTAAGAAGCAGCACCACTTCCACTCTCTGGTGTAGAAGAGTCTTATTGCTTAAGCATTCAAAGAGAAGCTCTGTCGCTTGAGCCTCATCCATTGCTGGAATTTTAATTATATTCTGCTTTACAAGCTTTGTTGCGATTTCCTAAAATGTGTGGTTAAAATAGTATATCCGATAGTGTCAGCAAAGAATTCCATCAATTGGCTAGATCATTTTCAACATCTTACACTCAAATCCAGCTCATCAAAGTGAGTTATTACAGTGGGGTCCCAAAAGTATTCGGAGCCCGTTTGGTGACACTAGCGGCATCCAGGGTGTCAAATAGTTTGAGCCCCCAAAACTGTACGGATATCAGATACGTCTACTCCCTTAGGCCCGTTAGAAAGCAGTTGGCAGCCTTAACCCCTTCTGTTCATTTCTCAGTCCGTGCAGTAATGGAGAACCCACGCTCATGAAAGGAGCGAATTAAAATATAGCGAAAGGTGAACATGATCTTGATAGGCGTTATCGCAGTAGCGCACGCGGTAGATGACCCATCCGCAACAGCAATCCGACTGCGTTCGAGGTGCGAAGGTGCTTGTCGGCAGGCTTGTCGGGCTAACTCTTTAGTCAGGGCGCAGCATTGAGCGAGAACTTTACACTTCCTTCTTCACCACACACACCTCCATCATATTTTACGTTCAACTCAAACTGAAGTTACATCTGCATCAGCGCCATGCAGAGCCAGGCTCTATCTGCATTCCAGGCTTATGCGAGCATCACCGCACGGTCGCCTACGTGGCTTGGCTAAATTGCAACTCTTTCTTCAAAAAGTTGCTGTGGGGCCCTAGTCTCAGCCAGCCTCAGCAGCTGGTACTCCGAACTCTCAACGACTGACGGCCTAACACCTGCATTTCAAGTAACATGGATGGGCATCAACGAGTTCGGCAGTGCCGAAGTCCGTCTTCTTCGTCTCTTCGTCGTCAATAGTCGATCATCCGATAAACGGCATCATTCTATGGCTCACGAAAAAGGGTCAAGGCAATGGCATAAATAGAGCATGGATACTTACATTTTCTCAGGAGCACCACCACTGCCTATTTACCCACTGCATCCCGGTTGAATGATCTAGTCCGCCTATTGGAAATGTCTCATCACGGCCTCCCTCTTCCTGGCTCTCCTTTCCAGCTATACTTGCTGAAAGACAACAAAGCCCTTGTGGCAAATGGTGGCGAACTGTCCTTCGTCGACGAGTCGGCGACTGAATTACGCGATCAATATTTGATTGTTGACGAGGAGAGGAAGGACAATGGAACCAGCATTTGTAAGATAAAAACCGGCAAGACAGGCGAGGACCCGGACGCTAGGCTTGCAAATCCTCTGCAACGAAGCTAGTTATTTGCGTTGAGCCACCACGAGCAGAACTTCACGGCTGCCTCACCAATTCATCTCCAGTTCCAGGATGGCCAAGTCGATAGTTGGGGGAATCTTACTGGTGATGATCACGATCTCGTCCTGGTTTTCAAAAGGGCACTTGTCGTTATGGGGGAATGGGATGTTGAGAAAGCCGATTACGAAAGGATCGGAAGGGTCGGTCCTGACACCCATCACTCCAGATATGGGCTAGAGATAGGACCAATGCGCAGGTAACGCATAACCCAGCGGTAAAATCGCGCTCTCGACCCAAACGGGCTCATTTGTACTCGCCACAGTTAGGATAACCCACGTCAACACGAAAGCCATGAACTACGCTGGAATGGACGTCGTGGCTATATCCATTATCAGGAAATTGATATGCATCCTCCTGGCTACGACTGCCTCCATTGCTTCTGCAAGCATTAGTAGGAGAGATATCAGCCGATATGATTTGGACAGCGTTCGGTCATTGTAGCACTTCTGTAGCACCACTATGTTGCCGTCTTCCAGTCATCGGGGATGCATCCCAGCCTTGGTGATGCTTCAAATATCTGGAAAACTCGGCTCCCCGCTGCCAGTCACGCTTCCTGCCATACTCCCATTTACAGCCCGTCTTGTCCTGGAAGCCGTCAAGAATGGAACACTTCGTACACATTCTCAGCCTCCACGTATGTTAACGACTCCAACGACAGTGGTCAGGGGGGCTGGCTTGTACTGGTCTCTTGCTCTACTCATATAGGAGGGAGAGAAGGTTAAAAATTTTAGCAGTATGACAGTACTACTTGAGCTTCGGCTCGTCGTTTTCCGCGACCTTGTCTCTCGTCGCAGCGTTGAAACTATGGTAGTTACACGCTCGTTTGATACGGTATTTGGCCCCTTCCATTTGTTACCAGCGTCTTTGTGGGAAGTAGATCCAGCTTTTTCCATAAGTTCTGCTTGAATAGAAGCTGTCACTAAAGCATTTGCTAGCAACCGTGACACAGCTAAGTAAAAGTCTATGGACTGTGGGAGTCAATACCGCGGGGCCACCACGTGCATATTGAAGCTTTTTGAGGTAGACCAAAATGCTCAGTAATACCGGCTGGGAGAGGCAAGCATGCTGTGTTAGCCGTTCAAGATTATCGCGGACGCTGATGTGTGGGACTGACATGGAGTGAAACCGCGAAATTGGATATGTTCTGTCTGGAGCGATGCTGTTCTTATTTAGGATCTGTGTCAGCCCACCTTGAAATCAACATCGCTAGAGCTAAGGATCGGCCAGCTTGTAGCATTTTTGGCAGATCAGAGCATATCTTGCAGTCTAAGTTGTCTGGGCTGCGGCCTGCATTGGTAGACAAGCTAGACCAGTTAGAGGCAGGGAAGCTTTCTTTAGAATTCCTCTATAACTAAGCCATATACACGGCTAATGTTTCCTTCCAGTGCAGTTGTGTTTTGAGCACGGTCCCAGCATTTCTAACAGTCCTCGACTGTAACGATACGATCTCCTCTAGTGGCTGGAAATGCTATCGTGGGCTGCAACAAGAGAAGAAGGCTCCGTGAGAGCTGCTACTGGCACTAGTTGCGGAACATCCTTAAGGCACTAAGCGTGGAAGAATGTTCCAATTTCAGCGCGCTATGAATCTGGTGAAACCGGATATGACACGTCCACGTTTGAGTAAAATTGCTTGAGAAGGCTGTGGCTGCCTTTCGTGAGGAAAGTATAAACTGGAGACTATATCTCTTATTCTGCAGGACATCACCTCTTCGGAAAGGAGAGCAGGACGACATAGGAGGGTCATCCCACGTCACTTCTCTCACATGGCTGGAGTAAAGGCTGCTTATGAGTGATTAGGGATGTTTAGTCTAGAGATAATCTCACTCTGCGCGATAGACAAATGTGATCCCAGCAGCTGGGTCTTACTCCCGCATTTTCCATATCAAATTAAACTCCGGTCGAACCTATGTTTGGCTGGTATAATTACCAAGGAATGAAAACACTACACAAATGAAACCACACCCACGATCCGAAAGCAACTAAACGACAGACGCGGAGGTAGGGCGCATGCCGGAGTCCGACTGATCTACGGTAGTTTGGGGAGCGCGGCCGGGCGATGCAAGGGTTTCAGGGAAATGTCGAATATCGCTAGGGATGAGTTCCATGAACTCATGACTCGGCCAACGTTGGGCTTGGCTGGCCTCAGTTCCCGTGCGGTACGTGTAACCCCGACCGAGCAGCTGTGAATGACGGATCCGCTGAGCAGATGTATGTATAACGACATTATTGCAGTTGGCGTCTTGTCAGAAGGGAACGCAGTTTGATTAGATAAATTTCTTTCGCTTCACTAACTTGGATGAGCGAGCCTTCAAATTTCCTAAAAGCTACAAGGAGAATGTACGGCGCACATATGAGACCCTGTCGCATTCTGTGCCGACCGCTTTCAATAGCTCTCTCCCCTGATCGCATATTTTGAGGCAGTAATCAACTTGGGTGATAGGTATCCGGTCTGGACTATTGCACTATTCCCTATTCGAATATCACTTAGCTTCGCGCCAGTACCGTCCAATGCCCAAAAAGTTAGGGCGAGGTAGTTCTCTCCATGGTGATTAAGAACACCTTCAGGGATAGGGTAAGTTGTCTGCGGGCCAATATTGTTCACTGTGGAACTGATCAGCAGCTTGTCCGATTCCTGTGCGAACGGGATGTAACGAGGGGTGTACCATATTTTCCAAATTGCCATCCATTTACGAAGAGGCAAATCCGAAATAGTCCTGGCGCGGTAGGATCGTCGATAGCCGAGCTGTTTGCGAATGTAATGCTTGTCGGGATATCGTACCCATGAGGATAGCTGAGATTGAATGTAGTGGCGAAAAAGCCTAGACCGGGCCCCGGCAGCCCATCCATAGGGGACTTATGCAGCCACCCCTGGACAGGGGCTCCAGGAAGATGGAATCCTTGTCTCTCAGCATATGTAGCTCCTTCATTGAGAGGGCCTCGGCTGAGTTCACGATGTCGTTCCCCTTCAAAGTTGCCCGTCATTTTCCACGTAATGTCAGATTTGCTCTCATGGCCGGAAAGGCTGTAATCGAGGATACCTCGCGGGGCCTTCATGGTTTGCACATTAGCGAGAAAGTTTGCATCCAGTCCCATATGGTCAATCAGAACTGTCAACACGTAGGAAGCCCCTTCACTAAGTTTCTCTGGGAAAGCCAAGGTCTGATTGTAGGTTTGCATAGCGGGACTTCCGGTCCATGAGCCGAGAAACGTCGAATTCAACCACACAGAGTGTGCGAAAGCATACCCTCCTTGACTGGACAGGTAGAACGATGCCTCGCCACCATTAGCGATGAAATGACCTCGATAGAGAATGGAACCTGCATGGTAGCCGTAATCACTTGCATAGAGCGATGTGGGTGTAGTAAGTTTTCGGGGATTGTTGGATGTCTCATGATCACACACAGTCCAGCGGCTATCGTCGTAGCATGACTCAAGCTCCGGAAGTGAATCGATGTAGTGCCACCTCGCCGTGTTGAGATCAGGAAAGGCAATTATCGGTGCTTCATACTCAAGGAGGCCGTTTAACCGTCCACTGGTCAATCTCGTCTTGATCTTCTTACCGTTGAATGTAAGAGCCGAGCAACAGCCAGCAGGAGCGGCAATCACTTCGATTTCTGTTGTCGTATTAAGGTCTCCAGTAAGGGACAATATTCCATTAGAGATCGTCGCATTCCGCATGAGATACCCACCTCTAACAATGACCGAGAAATTCGCTCTTGAAGGAGAAACATGCAGACCCACCGGGCCAGGAAGAGGTAAGTCGAGAACCCAGTAATTGTATGCGTGATTTCGCCAGAGTAAATACACCTCCAGCTTATCACCAAAGCTGATGACTTGGCGCTCAGCACTGACATTCCACTGCACGATGGTAACATTGTTGATTCCATGATGAGTGGTCTCATTACCCTCCAGTATCCTCAATTGGTCGGATGCTAGTGGAACAGCAAACTCATGCATCTCACCTGCGCCACCATACATCAATAAAACTGTCTTATATCCTGACTGCTTCCAGGTATAGATTTCAGCCGTCGAATAGATCAGGCTTATACCGCCCATTTCGTAGTCCGTGACATGGATCTTAGAGTCACGGCCATGAAATACTAGAGAACCCCCTAATGTAGGAATCGTGAAATTTCCCACACTGGTATGCACGATGATCTGGTACGGCGTAGACTCGAGGGCACCATAATCCGAGTGTCGAACAATGAGGAAATTAGTCGGACCTCCATGGAGCACAGTAATAACCAAGTTTGAAGAGTTGGTGCGCGCGGAAGAACCAATGAGCGGCCGGGAGACCACATAGGCCGGGGATACTTGCATGAACTGCGCCTGAAGTTTGATTTCGCTGTATTTCTCGCGTGTCACTAGGCGATCTTCACTAATGGGGGCTCCAACATCGTATGAGGTGTACCCGGAAGGATAACCCAGATTACCCCAGTTAGTTCCGCCGAACATCTGAAAGTCATCAGTCGAGAGCCTCGAGTCATACCGAGCGGTAGAAAGTACCATATACAGATTCACAATTGTAGCACGGAGGCTGAAGTTTAGCTTATAGAAAACCCGTGAAAATCCAGGGCTGATCATAGCTGCGCAAGCGTTGACACCTTCTCCACCCCTGGAAAACGTTAAGATTGAGACTTATTCTGGCCATCTTCGTGCGGATTAGTGATCTTACCAAGGATCAGGAGCGCCTCCTTGATACTCTATGATGGCAAATGGGGTTTTTGGGCTTGTATCTTGGTGCTTGGAAAAATTGTACAGGCTCAGAGGGTCTAATATTCGGGTCCAATTATAGGGGTCCTGACCTAGGCCAGACTGTCAGTAACTTCGGTCGAGGTAATCAAGTTTAACGTACATCCAGTCCCCCAGCCAAAGGGATAATTGTCGAAGCCATAAATGTCCACGGCACCTGCACCTGTCCCTGGCGCCCAATTTCCAAGAGGCACAGCGTCATTGCTGACGAATGGCACAACAATCCCTGACCGCCTGTATTGCTCTTCCACGGTAGCCATATAGTTCTTGTCAAGGCAAGCACTGATTTCGTCGATTGATGTAAACCCAGAACACATAGTGTACTCATTCTCCGGCTGGAATAGAACGACCGGGCCGCCATTGTTTATCTGGGCACGGCTGATAATTCTGCCAACGTTCGCAATGTAATTGTTTGTAGCATTCAAGTAGTCTGGAGCTACTGATCTTACATCGCCGTTCAGCCGTTGTAGCCATCCGGGAAGTCCGCCTCCGGATACTTCGGCGTTGATATAAGGCCCAGGACGAGCTATCAGGTATATTCCTGCCTGGGTTGCTGCATCAAAGAATTCCTGCAGGTCGAAGACGCCATCACTTTGGAAGTGACCCGGTTCACCTTCGCATAGTCCCCACATCAAATAGAAGGAGACACCGGAATACCCTAGGGCTCTTATCTTTTGGAAGATGTCGAGCCATAGGCCGGGCGAAGGAAGTCGGAACGGATGGAATTCGCCCGATAAGAATAGGATGCGTTCTCCGCGGACGATGATAGAATATTCATCCCAAGTGACGAGCCCCTGTAGTTGTTCGTCTAGCGGAGGCGGCCCATGCGACGATTCCAATACGGCTTGTTCGGTTTGAACAGCAGCTAGAAAGATATCAAAGAGTAAGAATAGCAGAAAGTGAGATACTAACTTCATGGTAGGACTGTCCGAGTCACTTCGGCACTGCTAAAACGTGCGTGCTTACTAGAGTTAGATTTTCAGAGCAGAGCTTCGGCGACCGCCAATGTGCAATAACTGAAATATATATTTCTGACAAGTATCCCACTAACGGAATCATAAGTGTAGCCTTAAACATGCATTGAGAGAATACTACAATAACTGGCGAAATGTAAAGAGGTATGGGTTGGTTAGCAGACCAAAAGCAGTGTTTCTCATGTGGTTGACTTACTAGTCAGACTTTAGCAGCTGCTGAGCACAGACCTGGTGTACAGGCTGTCATTAAAGTCAGCCACCCACGGTACAGTATTACGTTCTGCACTACTATATTTCACCGGTTGGCGTTGAGTGTGGGGTTCTGAATGGTGACGCTGCCTCCCCACAGTGATACTCAACAATCAGGCTGTGATTTGCCGCAATGATAGCTTACCCTTAAAGAGCTACAGTTAGGTCTCCGCTTAGAAACCCCTAGAAAATAGCAAAGTTCGTATGCTGTCATCGAGTTAGGATACTCCATCCTTTGAGGTTCGAAGGGTGGACGGATGTACTAGTTCCTTTCACAAGTTTTTGGCGTTATATCTGCGTATGCGAAGCTATTGGATATACTTCCACGTATCTGCAAGTGGGTTTGGAAGCGAACTAGGAAGCTGGATGGTTATACGACCCTGGTGTACGTCCTTATTTGGACTAAACCGAAAAGGTGTTAGAGAACGAATACGGTGAGTATTAATGCCTTAATATGTTGATGACGAGGTTCCCTTGTTGATCTCCCACAGCCCTCTGGGGGAAAACCATGGCTAGTAAAGTCTGGAGAGGGGGAGGTGGGGGTGGGTAGGGGCCATACGAAAGGATACGATTACGACAGAAATGCAATCCGGACCTTGAGCGCGCGGGGTGCGTCTGAAAAGAAATTCTATAGTTCTACCCCGGAATGAAATTGGGTAGTTGAGGATTAGAGCTAGCGCGAAGAAGAATGTACATTGTTCGTTCAGGTGAGTGGTATTCTGCCAAGATATACGATCCTCATCCAAGGCCAGGTAGGCGGGTGGGAACCAGGTAGTCAGTCTTTATATCAGACTCAGTCTCCTTATAGTTCTTGTCTCTCTTCTCTCTATTCCATATGCTCTAGTTGTGAAAAGCTCTATCCGTATGGCTCTCTTTCTACGTTTGCTGAGCGCCTACGGGCTGGCACTTACTGTCTGCGGTCAGACATTCAACAACGAAACAACTGGCGAGCTTCAGGCCGTGCTTACAAACCTCGAGCGGCACTGGTCATACGGCAGATCGCCGCCAGTTTATCCTAGTCGTAAGTTTTGGTACCTCTTAAGAAGGGCAAGCACTTGCTTATTCCCCAAAGCTGCAGGAAATGGGGCAGGTGATTGGGCCAGTGCATATGAGCAAGCCAAAGCTCTTGTTGCCCAAATGACAAACGATGAAAAAAACAACGTCACGTACGGTTTCCCATCAGCTAGCAATGGCTGCTCAGGGAACTCAGGGGCCGTCCCCCGGCTTGAATTTCCTGGCCTCTGCTTACAGGACGCTGGAAATGGGGTCCGAGGCTTGGACATGGTCAACGCATATGCCTCAGGCCTCCATGTCGGTGCGGCTTGGAATCCCGACTTGGCATATAAACGCGGCCAATACATGGGGGCAGAATTCAAACGGAAGAGCATTAATGTAGCCTTAGGGCCTGTTGTGGGACCATTGGGTCGCATTGCCCGTGGAGGACGGAACTGGGAAGGATTCTCCAATGACCCTTATCTCTGCGGCAAGCTGGCGTACGAGACTATTATTGGCATGCAAGAATCTGTTATTGCGAGCGTCAAGCATCTGGTCGGCAACGAACAGGAGACAGACCGCAACCCATCCGTCTACTTAGTAAATGCGTCCGTATCGTCCAATATTGATGATCGGACAATACACGAGCTGTACATGTGGCCATTCCAGGATGCAGTGAAAGCTGGCGTGGGTTCGGTTATGTGCAGCTACAACCGTGTGAATAACAGCTATGCCTGTCAAAATAGCAAGAGCTTGAACGGTCTGCTCAAGACTGAACTAGGATTCCAGGGCTTCACTCTTACCGATTGGTATGCGCAACATACGGGCGTCGCCAGTGCAAATGCGGGTCTGGATATGGCCATGCCTTATTCACCATATTGGGGATCCGGCAACTTGAGTCTTGCAGTTGCAAATGGATCCATGACTCAATCCCGGCTGGATGACATGGCCACACGTATAGTTGCTACCTGGTATAAATTCTCGAAACTTAAGAACCCTGGGGCTTACGTTCCCATGAACCTGAGTGAACCGCATGAAATTATTGAGGCCCGCGATCCGGCATCTGAGCACATTATCTTTCAGGGAGCGATTGAAGGTCATGTCCTTGTGAAAAACGTGAATAGCGCCCTTCCCCTGAAGAAACCAAAGATCCTTTCGCTATTCGGCTATGATGCTCCTGCTGCGACGAGCAACTCCCAGACAGCAGCCTTTAGTTTCCAGCAAGGGCTAGGCCTGGGCAATACCCTGTCGTACCTAGGAGGACAGCTCTTCTCATACGAGATAATGGCTGCTCTGATGGGAAGTTTTCTTGTTAATACGACAGGACCCGGTGTTGCACTCAACGGAACTTTGATAACAGGTGGCGGATCAGGCAGCAATACTCCAGCATATATAGATGCTCCGTTTAACGCCTTTCAACGTCAAGCAAAGCTTGATGGCACATATCTGTCCTGGGACTTTTACTCTCAGGACCCTGGTGTGAATGCAGCCAGCGAAGCATGCATCGTGTTTGTGAATGAGCAATCTTCAGAAGGCTGGGATAGACCAAGTCTAACGGATAGTTATTCTGATACACTTATTACGAATGTTGCCGCAAAATGCAATAATACAATGGTTGTGATCCACAATGCCGGAGTACGGCTGGTCGATACGTGGATCGAGCATCCAAATATCACTGCGGTGATTTTCGCGCATGTTCCGGGTCAAGATTCTGGTTCTGCCTTGGTTGAGATCATGTATGGAAGACAATCACCTTCGGGTCGTTTGCCTTACACTGTCGCAAAGGACCCAAGAGACTATGGCGCACTACTCGATCCAGTGTATCCGGATAACTCAACCATGTATTATACTCAATCTAATTTCACTGAGGGCCTCTACACCGATTACCGCTACTTCATTGCTAACAATATCACGCCGCGGTTCGAGTTTGGGTACGGTTTGACTTACTCGACATTTGATTACCACAATCTCGAGGTCCATATTTCCGGTCATGCGCTGAAGTCTTACTTTCCACCAGGGTCGGAAATCTACACAACGACTGAGCCGAAACCTCCAGGTGGTCTAGATTCCCTATGGGATATCGTGGCAACCATCAGCTGTACTGTCACTAACACCGGGGAAGTTGATGCTGCAGAAGTCGCCCAATTGTACGTTCGCATTCCTGGAGCCGGGCCGGATCGACTTCTGAGGGGCTTTCTCAAGCAGACAATTAGCCCCAGGAATAGTTTATATTTACAATTCCATCTCACTCGACGTGATCTGAGTCAATGGGATGTCTTGACACAGCAATGGGTGCTTCGTGACGGCACGTATGAAGTCATGGTCAGCAAAAGTGTCTTGGACATACAGTTGGCGGGAAATCTGACTATCACCTACGATGCCATATGAAAGTTATTTAATTATTTCGTCTACCAAATTGGTCCAGGAATATCATGGGAATATAGAATTGCGGGCTTTAACTGAAAGCTGCCGGTTTGCTGGTGTTGGCATCCTCTGCTACGCCAGCACATCTACCACTCCCGTTCAGCCAATCAGAATGCGACAATCGGATACTTTGCACCTTCTGCACTGTATAAAGCTTTCATCAATGCTTGCCACACTAGGTACATAACTCGCTCGTTCGATATCTAGACACGGATTCAGACTTTCATTCCTACTTTTCTGGTACTACTTTTTTAATAACTACCAAGAGAAGCCTTGACATCACAAATGGTTGGACACGAAACAGTGGATGCTACCCATTAGATGCATTGCACACGCAGTATTCAGCTCATTGCAGCACCATCATCTCTCCCAACTATTCCCGTAAGAATGTAGACATATGTCATGGGCGGTTATAGTGACAGACCAGGGGCAAAACTTGTTTCAGTATCTGAGCACACGTGGGCCACTTTTGCGTCCCCTAAGGTTGGGACTAAAAGCGTTTTATTAAAGTGTAAGAGTTCCAAACTGGAGCCAGATATGTCAAATTCACTACAATAAGGGTCCTCAAATTTGCTAGTAAGTCCTATGGTTACGGCGGCCCGGTGAAGGTCCAGGCGGGTAGGCCGTCTATCTACACATAGCGGTAATAACTGATAAGCCTTCCACTAGTGTACGAATACGACGCGGGATTTCAAAAGTGTCGACTAGAGTGAGCCAGGTTTCTATATTATTCAGCATCCGCTCGGTCCTACTTTAGTCCATTCTGTTTGCCTTTTTATTCAGTTCTCCTAGATAGATTCAGGAAGCTAGAGACCTTACTTTCAATACAGATACACTGTCCTCCATGATATTGGTGATACTAGCGCATACGCGTATTCAGCGGTCCGACAAAAAGTAATCTTTTGTTAGTGTACGAATACGGTCTCATAATACTAGGATTGGATCTTTCGGCCGTTTCTGAGAGATAACGATGGCAAATCTGGAACATTCTCAGAAATAATTTGAGTCAGATCGCCCAAGGCCTGCAGGGGTGGTCTTGGGGTAGCGCCGGTGCGGATCACAAAGGCTGAGCAGCTCAGCATCACGTGGTAATCGGGTATTGTGGGAAGGATGTGAGGAAACTAAATCACAAACATCACCGCTTGTAGATAGGAAAGAAAAGAATGGTTGAGCAAAGAAGCCCTCATATTTAAGCTGGCAATGGAGATACTAGTAATGAGCCACAGGGAGTCCAGTCACAACAGAATCGCTCTCTCACCCACTGATCACCCATACTTACCCATGCTGTTAGTTAGCATCGCTCAGCTCACCTTCACTCACCCGCACTCACCCTGTGGTTTAGCGTCTCTCACCCGTAAAGCAGCAGGCCATCAAGGGCGCATATAACTTCTGACCGCGTTGATAATACTGGCTTAAGTATGGCTGAGCGGACGGGAAGCTCTGTTCTCCGCACCCTATGGTCGTATGTGCCGAGTGTCTCTCAGAAAGGGTATATATGCCAAGCAGATATATTTGGTCGATAAGATACTTGTTGAAAGCAGGCCCACCCGCGCCCTTCCAACGGCACGATATCTTAGCTATCGAACTCTCATTGTTTGATAAGAACATTCGGAACCAACCGCGCAAGTCAATCGTTACTCTGACAGGAAACCCCACACGCGTTCGGTATCTGATACCCTTTAAATATGGCCTTGGAGAGACTTCTAACTGGATCCCCGGATATGCGGACAGATAGATGTGGAGAGGTGGAGGTTTGCGGGACAGGATGTTCTTTGTTCGTATTCGATAACACTGCCGAGTAGATAAGTATCTAGAAGGTAAGTGGACTTTTAACACCGTGATGGGGATACAGGCCTGCTATCAGGCCATATACGATTGTTTATCGATTGACATTGCCTGTATCTTCTTTGTCTGCTTGATCATTCACCTCGGGTAGGTAACACTTCCGTTAGAAGATAGGGTGTAGAGTCAAGTTACTATCGGCTAGAGGCAGGGATGGGCTTTGATAAGGGTACAGTACCTGGCCAGAGTGTAGTCTCCCCGGAAATGGACTATAAGTATTGCAAGAGACTCAGTGAATGCAATATGGATTCATGAGTGCGTATCAAAGCGTCACCGATCATGGCGCCGAGTGTTCGCCAATCCATACGCCAACTCCTGGTCTTCAGCCTTTGTCAAACGGGTTGGGCCGGTGTGGCGCATATGCAAACTGACCTGGTACGCTTTCGAGTCCCAGGTGTGACCGCCGGCTCTCTTCACAACGTCCACTTAGAGTTTCCCTACCCGGATTTCCAAGGTGACATTAAACTCGTCTATGGTGAGTGCGGAATCACCAGCTCCACAAAACACCATCATGAGATCGGACGCATGTTTGTCAAGCGCAATGCCCTTCCGGAGCGCTTCGTTTGGGCAACTCCGTCGGATGCTCCTCATCTGCACTGCCTCCACGCCTTTTCGGAATCAAGCCTTGTAGGGAGGTCTCCTCCTATCTCTGTAACTACACCAGTCGTCCGGCGAGAGAGTATTGCGGACGTGGCCGATGCGATGGGGCCATGGTTTGACGGGATTGCATATATGCAAGGGAAGGAACCTGGGAAGGCAGTGGTAGCACAAGCTAAGGAAGCGGCTGTGGCAATTATTGGAGGAGGTATGTCTGGATTGATGACGAGCCTGCTGCTGGAATCGGTCGGCATACATAATTGGCACATTATCGAATCTTCCCGGAGAATTGGCGGCCGCATTCGTACCAAGTATCTCAACCACACTCGCCCAGACCAGTATCAATACCAGGAGATGGGGCCGATGCGATTTCCCGTGAGCATCACTTATGCAGACACGAACGAGACCCTCGAAATTCAAGATCATAAAATGGTCTTTCAGCTAAGCGACACGCTCAATCAGATGAATGTGGATCACCCAGACCTAGCTGTCAATTTCATTCCATTCGTTCAAAAAAGCCCCAATGTTCCGGCTAGCGCTGGCGGTTATCGTCTGCCGAGTGGTCGTATTCCTACCGCTAGTGAGGTTGCGGCCAACCCCTCACTCGTGTATACGGCAGCCTCTCCCAATGCAACAGCTGCCGCAGACGCAGCTCAAGCATACCAGGTCTATACCACCGCAAACAAAATTAGCCGAGAGATCGTCACGAACTTGTACCAAGCTCACAAGTCTGCGGTTGAAAGCGGATACTTTCACTGGTCAGAAGCCGGGTACTTGCGATATGCTCTTGGGTACAATGACAATATCACCGATTACGTTGGTGGGACCGATGAAACCCCCATGTGGGACGCTCTATATGAGGGTGCATACTTCAGTGCAACAGAGTGGCGGACGATTGATAAGGGGTTGGAGTCTCTTCCTCGTGCCTTCTGGCCCCACGTCGCGAACAAGACTACTTTGGACCGCAAGGTCGAGGGGCTGTCCTTTAATACAACATCTGGTAAAATAGCTGTCAATTGGCGCGACAACCCCACGCAGCTCCAACCGGAGAGCCAAGAATATGACTATGCGGTCGTTGCGGCGCCATTCAGCAAAGTCCGCCTATGGGATTTGCCTCGCTATTCGTCTCTCCTCAGTCGAGCTATATCCCGGATGAATTACGAGCAATCTTGCAAGATGTCCCTGCATTTTAAGACAAGGTTCTGGGAACACCAGGAAAATCCGATCTTTGGAGGGTGCGGATCCGTGGACTTGCCAGGCATCGGATCTGTCTGTTATCCATCATTTAACATCAACGGCACTGGCCCGGGAGTTGTTCTGGCATCGTACATTAGCGGCACCCCGGCACGGTCCATAGCTGCATTGAGTGCAGAAGATCACGTTGCTCTTGTGCTGCGCTCCATGGTGCAAATCCATGGCTCCATTGCGACCGAACAATACACGGGTAAGTTTGCATGGTCGGTCTGAGAGCAAGGCCGACGCCACTAACTCCCTCTAGGAATTTATGATCGGCAATGCTGGGAGGTTGATGAGCACCAGGCCGGGGCTTGGGCGGCTCCAGCGGTCGGACAACAGGAGTTGTATCTTCCGGCGTATTACCAAACCGAGTTTAAAACCATCTTCATTGGGGAACATACGAGTTACACTCATGCCTGGATCTTCTCCGCCTTGGACTCAGCCGTTCGTGGAACGACGCAGCTCTTGTTAGATCTTGGATTGGTGGATGAGGCCAAAGAAATTGTAAACACTTGGATGGGCCGGTGGATCAAGGTTTAGAAAGACCGGTGGAGGAACGTTGTGTGTGTAGATACGCTAGATGAAGAAGTGAATAGAGACATTCATAATAATCCGTGGAGAGTCTGAAAACTACTCATCGAGGGTAAACGTCGACAAATCAACACCCTGTGTTATAGCAGAAAATGGTGGATCACATAGAACGAAGGTGAAAGTTGGATAACACAATGGAATTGAAATCAATTCGATCTAAATGATTCTATCCTGGGATAACGTGACCAGGCCACGTGGTCCATCCAATCCTATCTTTGTTTATGCCCTAAATGGTTATTTAAATGGAACAGTGACAGACAGTTCATGACTACGGTAGATCTCTAAGCCATAGATTAATTGTGTTCCAATAACTCATCTTGTAATGCTTCTTCCAAATGAATATACTAACTAGGCTAGACATAGAGGGGTGTAGATAGTATATACCGTTGATATAGCCCCTTGACATTAGTATATATTATGGTGATTATATCTCGGAGTGGGTATCCCTCTATGGGGTGCATAGAAACACAACCATTCCCTTTCATCGAATAGTGAAGGAAACGAAGATGTCGTACGATGATTCCCGGAGGAGTTCTGTTAATTGGTTTGTTTTATTAGTCGAATAAAGTGCTAACACCATAGTGTGCGACAAAAGCTTGATTCTAGGTGACAAAAAGTGGAAATAGATATATATAAAAATCCTTTTAAACCTATTTATTCAGAGGGAATTCCTCATCTTTCAGAAAGTGAAATGTAACCCAAGACTTTGCCAAGGCGTTTAGTCCATAGGCCATCTAGTCCCATTGGATAGAATCTGGAACTTACCCTTCAGTCAAGGCTGTTATATATTTAGTAGGACAGGGAAGTCTAAGCGGACTTCCGACGGTGAAGCTGCTAAGCAATGTATTTAAGAGTGATATCCCTCTGTGGTGCTGTCACTTAATGTGGGAAACAAAGGCATACATGGGAAGATAGGAGTGAGACGCTGTGAATTCCGAGGTACGTTGAAGTGAAGTGAATGAGGAGGGACACCCAAGGCACCAACATGGCTGGATAAATACCATGCCTTCTCTTGTTCTTCTCCCTCTATCTCTTTCTTTCGAGCTATCTCGCTCTTTTCCCATCTCCCTATCCCACTCACTTGTCACTCGCTCTTGTGTTTTCTTTCCTATTTCCCCTCCTTGACTTGCAACATGCGTGTACTGTCCTTCATTGGAGCCCTGGCTCTCCCCGTGTCTCTCTTTGCCCATCCCACCCAGAACTCCCCCGGTGGCGCTGGTGTTGACTTAGAAGCCTTTCGCTTGAGTCCCCACGCAAAATACATCAACTCCGATCAGCACACCCCGGATTCAACCACGAGCATCGTCTTCATGGAGCAAAGCTACATCGAGACCGCGACTCAGCTGGTCAGAGAGAAGGCTCCAGATGCGAGCTTCCGAGTCCAGGACGATCACTATATCGGTCAGAACGGTGTGGCCCATGTTCACTTTCGCCAAACCATCCACGATATCGATGTCGACAATGCTGATTTCAACGTTAACGTAGGCGATCATACATCCTGGGTGACATCCACAACGAGCTAACCGCGTCTAGATCGGCAAAGATGGCAAGGTCTTCTCTTATGGAAACTCCTTCTTCACCGGAAAAGCCCCTGACACCAATCCATTGACCAAACGTGACTTTACGGACCCCGTGGCGGCTCTCAAGGCGGCAATGACACGTCTCAAGCTCCCCATTCAAGCTGAAAGCGTGACTGCCGAATCCACGGAACATCCGGAGAACTACATCCTTCGAGGCACGTCCGGTGCAGTCTCAGACCCGAAGGCTGCACTCGTCTATGTGGTCAAGGCGGATGGTTCTTTGGCATTGGCTTGGAGAGTGGAGACGGACGTGAATGAGAATTGGCTCCTGGCCTACGTGGACGCAAAAACAGCGGAGGAAATCCATGGAGTTGTTGATTACGTTTCTCAAGCCACGTTCAAAGTCTAGTGAGTGGTATGAAGTCGTCGTATGCCCGAGACAATCAGGCCACTAACTCGAATGCTCCACTCATAGCGCTTGGGGAACAAACGACCCGACGGATAGTAGTGCTCAGGTCGTTGTGACGGATCCATGGGACGAGAAGGTGTCCTCATTTACATGGTTGGGAGACGGAGAGAAAAACTATACGTCGACACGTGGAAATAATGGCATTGCTCAAGAGAATTTTAGAGGCAGAGGAGATTACATCAATAATTTCAGACCAGACAGTCCCTCACTGGATTTTCAATATGATTACGCTGGAGATAAGTCTCCGAAAGACAACATCAACGCTTCTATTACTCAACTTTTCTATACTGCTAACACATACCATGATCTTCTGTACACGTTGGGTTTCACTGAGAAAGCAGGTAACTTCCAATGGAACAATCGCGGCCTAGGAGGCAAGGAGAAGGACTATGTGATTTTGAACGCGCAGGATGGCTCGGGAATGAACAATGCTAATTTTGCCTGTCCCCCGGATGGAAGCCCAGGCCGCATGCGCATGTATATTTTCACAAACTCCACACCTTATCGCGACGGAGCAATGGAGGCCGGGGTTGTGATTCATGAGTATACGCACGGCTGTAAGCCCCAATGTTTCAACATTTCTCATGCTTTTGTGGATGGATCTGCTATTCTGACGTACGTAATATCTAGTGTCTATACGACTGACAGGTGGCCCCGCCAATTCCCGCTGTTTGAGCGCCTTTGAGTCTTCTTGCATGGGAGAAGGATGGGGCGACTTCATGGCGACTGCAATCCGTCTCAAACCCCAGGACACGCGTGCGACGAATTACGGTATGGGGGTTTGGGTGGACAACGATCCGAGGGGCATCCGGCAGCATTTGTATTCGACCTCGATGCAAACCAACCCACTGGTGTATACTTCCATGAATGGCGTCTACCGGGTCCACGCTGGGGGAACTATCTGGGGAACGATGCTGTACGAGGTGTTGTGGAACCTGATCGACAAGTATGGAAAGGAAGATGGCTCGCGACCAGTCTTTGATGACAAGGGGGTCCCGAAGGACGGTAAATATTTGACGATGAAGCTTGTAGTCGATGCCATGGCCTTGTAAGTGTTTCTTTGCATCAGTCGAGTGTTAGTCGCTGACGGCTGATTGCCAGACAACCTTGTAACCCCAACTTCATTCAGGCTCGAGATGCCATCTTGGACGCAGACCAAGCTCTCACAGGAGGCCAGAACAAGTGTGAGATCTGGACCGCTTTTGCCAAACGTGGCCTAGGGAAGGGAGCTTCCTATGACTACCGTAGGCGTGTGGGAAGCAACGAAATCCCTAGCGACGTCTGCGAGCAGAAGATCTAATGCGCTTCATTTTGCCTTGATATGTCGAAAGAACATACAGTCCGATTTGTGATATCCATGCAAACGAGATAGTATAATATTAATTATCATGGCTGTCACTTCACTCCCTTTACTGACCTCCGTCCTTCTTGACAAAGATAAAACCTATGCGATCAACATCCAACCCCGAAGCTCCACTGAAGCCCACCAGCACCCCATCTCCGACATCCTGCTTGTGCTCCTCCCCTCCATTCCCACCCGCCTTGAACTCATCTCCATCCTCCGTAACAATAACGATAGAATCAACTCTCTTTCCCGAGTTTACCGAGCTCTTCTTCACCTTGGTCCCGGGGCCCAGCACCAGCACCTGATGGTCCCCCTGGTCTGCCCCGTACATCTTACTCTTAGTCCCATCATCCCACGTCCACCGCAATCCCCGAACAACCGTCTCATCCTCGACCTCCCCACTCCAAGTCTCCACGACTTGCACGGCGGTGTACTTGAACTCCTCGAAGGCTGTTCCACCCTTGCCTCCAACGGGCGTATTCTTGATGACACCGGGCGGCGGCGGGGCGTCGAGCTGCTCCAGGGTCCACTGCTGGTTCTTGGTACCACGGTCCGTGTAAATGAGGATAGGGGTCCCGTTTTGAGGATCCGAGGAAGACAGATCCAGGACACGGGAGGGATCTGCTACGTTGCGGATACTGTCTACGCGTTAGACTCCATATCTGCCAGGCAAGAGTTAAAAAGAACAAGGGGGGATGATTGATATACATATACGCCTGCTTGGTCTTGGCAGACTCAATAGTCCATCTTGCTCGCTTGTTAGTCGGCGAAACGAGGCTTCCGGTGGTCAGGATTACGCCAGCGGTTGGGTGCTCGTCTGTTAGCGTGTGTCAGTATGTGATGTAGTGGCAGATGGTGTGTTTGGGGGGCTATGTACCAGCGGTGAGATATGTTCCAGTGCCGTCGTTCAGGAAGAAGACCTGGCTGTGGCCTGCGTCGGCGATTTGCCATCGCTGGTGCTTTCCGTTGTGGAAGTGCCTGGTATTGGATGTTAGCTATCGTGGGGTGGTGAAGGGAATGGAGTGCGAGTCAGGGATGTGTATACCAGCCGACGACTTGGCTTTCTTCTTGACTCTGGGCGTCGGCGAGGTCGGCGACCGTGCTTGCTGCGACGTTGCGGACAATGTAGATTCCTGGAGGGATAGTTGTGCTTGCGATCGTCATTGGCTGGGGGTGGGATGGAGGGGCTTGGGATGAACCGGAGCCCCAGAAGTACTTCAATAAGGAGGACATTGCGGCGACAGACGACTCAAGAGGCAGTAGGCGGTACCTTGGTGTGTTATACGAGATAATTAGTTCGTTTGAATCTCAGAGAAGTGCCTGTACGGCTTATATGTAGAAGTTGCTTTACCTTTAGCCATGACGAAACCACCGAATATGACAGGTTAGGGTTAATCAGCTTGTATTACTTCGGTGGCCGATAGCATGGCCGTCATGGTTAAAAACACTTCCGCTTCATTCCGGACAACGGTCCCGATCGAGTCTTACATTGAATCAAGTTTATAAAGTTTATATTTTCCTTTGTTTTTAAAGGAATATTGAATGGTGTTCCCAACATCAACGTTACATCCGACACACTCGTTGACGTTCCCGCATGAGAATGCTACCCTAATGGTGGAGTCTATCCAGAATACTGTTGTCATCATGATCAGTGGAAGGGCTATCATCTCATGTATTAGGAAGGAAAGAAAAATTTTGGTTATGTCTTCCCCCTTCTCGTTTTCCTATCCTAATGTATATGTGTTATATAGGAGTACACTTCTCTCTCGCCTTTTTTCTTGAATAGAAGAATAGAGGCGTATTACCGTGAAAAGATGGTTATCGACAATCTATCATTCATAAATTAGCGACGCGCACATGATATAATCAAAACAGTCAAGGGTTCTAGACGTTAGGATCTACTCCTTTCCTCTCGACCTACCATATACGCTCCTAGATAATATTAGCATAGTGAAGAATGGAGCTTTCTTAAAGACACTAGATGGTTTTGCTGGTAGCTATTCCCTATTCTCCAGTAGATTTTGCCCAGATGATCGCAAGCTTTCGGCCGGACTGGCACGTCGAGATAAAGACTCAAACCTCGACACCTGACCTTTCACCAGCCCTTGTAAGATTTGGCGAAATTGTCATGACATGCTGTGGATTAAAATCAAAAACAAGCGGAGCCACTAGGTTGCTGTAGTGGGACGTGGTATAGGATAACGCCAAGCCGAAATTAGAAAAAAAGAGGCCACCGATTGTTTTGTTCGTACCAGGAATATCCTAGGAAGACGTTCTCGCCGTAAATAACGTCCGCATCTGATTTTCCAGAATTCTGAAAGGACAGTATATCTTCAAGTCCCCCAGAAATCTGCGTGTTAGGCTTGAGCAACGGCTAACGATGGACGGACAACGGACCACAACGGCGAAAATAATGGGCATATCCCGGCCTCTCACATTGTACCGGTGCTGGGTTGTGATGAAAAATTGACAAGAACATGGACCACGGCCATGGCTACTATTGGTGAAGACTATGATGGATATGTAAAATAGGCCATGGTGCATTACGCATTCTTGTTACGGTCGAGCCTCGTGCTATTGAGGCAAATTGAACTATTCTCAATCTAAACCGATGAGCGTTGTGGTACACTCACCACATGAGTGACATCCCTCGGGTCATCCTTGGGAGGACTGGAATCATCCTCTTCCATATAGTGAAGGAGAAAGGTGTCCCACTGCCTGGCCGGCACGCGCATTTGAAACAGCTGTGCGATCTCCCAGTTCGAGCGGCCTATAGTCTCACCAACGCAAAACCAGATCCATGTCACAAAGCCAAGCGTAGCTCCAGCGTAGATAAACCCGACCATTTGGACCCAGACCGGCATAGTAGTAGGTGTAACAGCCGCCACACAATCGGCGACTGTCTATCCCCCGTTCTGCCATCGTGTTGTGTACAGAAATTGAACCAAAATGCCACCATGATACCGCAGTAATGCCAAGTTGCTGTAAGGCAAACACGCCGCCTCTGATGGATCCTATGAGGAAAATGATGTTTGCTAGGGGAATGGACCGGCGTCAAGAGAGCCGGTCGGCAGTTGGGCCTCTGCCAAGGGCATCAAATACGGCCCCAAGGGTGAAAACAGAAACCATATACCCTTGCAGGGTAGTGTCAAGGGCCAAAGTTGAAAATTGTTTGGCTTGCAATCAACTATTTGCGAAAGAATTTCCTTGACACTAAAATAGTCGCGATGAAAGTTGATGTAACTAACTACCAGCGCTTTGTCAGCGACACGAATGTAGCTGGCGATAGTAGTTGGCAATAGCACCTTGTGTAGCATAGTATCTGGCTTTTCCTAGGCGCCTCCTTTGGTATCTCATCATCGGAAGCTGTCGGCGATTTTGAGCTAGCAACCGAAAGTGATAGCTGTTTCTCCAGTCTAGTGATAAGCTTGACGTATCGATGTAGAAATGACCATAATGACCACGCAATCACCTAGTATGCATAGCAGGCATATGGTGGATAGGTGCTTTGTGAATTTAAGCGAGACGTTGCATTCCTTTGTCAGAAGTCTACATATCAATTGGCCCATGATCCCGTCAGATAGGCCTTCCTGATAGCAGAGACAATCAAGTCTTTTGACGACTACATCTCTTTCTATAGTCGGTAGGCTTCCACTTGACGTAGTAGTTGATGTATATTTTACAGTACATCAAGCTTTCACGCTAAACCTTCGCAGAATATCTGGGTTATATAAATACCTTCCTAAATGACTAGATATAGCCCTTATTACTAACCAAAGTTATACCCCAACTATCTTCAAGAATATATTTGAGCTACTCGTCTCTCTCTCCAGTTTGTTCAAAACCGGCAATTTCTCGGAAGTAAAATGGGTTAAAGGCGGAGAGTCGCCGAACGAGGCAACCCTTTCAATAGTAGGAGCGTCTCTCGAACAAGTAACCTTTCTCAAAAGCGGCATCGTGGCCTAATTTTCAAAGGAAACTTATATTTAGATGCTTAAAAAAGCTAATCAGACCTAGCTAAATTAGGATAGTAGATAGTCTTAGTTAACCAAATTAGAGTATTCCCGGGTCATTCGGCCACCCTTCTAAAATTGAAGCCATGCAAAACACCATATAATTGCATTTCTATAGAATAATGAGTAAATTTATCGATTCAGGCAGTTCGTTATCTTATGGTTCTATACATTATAACCAGAACACCTAGGTGTGGCGGGCGGCGTCTAGGAGCCGATCTAGTAGGTAAAGCCCCATCTGCCCGTATGGCTTCATCTGCATATTTCTGCTTTCTTTAAGCACTCTTGCTTCCTAAACTGATATACCTGATTCTATTTGAAGCCGCTTTTTCAGCGCTTTTGATTTTTAGGCTGCTTTTCATGAGGGGTCTAGTATTGCTCAATTTGATGCTTCAAAATAGTTACCTCAGCTAGAGCCTGTTCAGTATCTAAAATCTGATTTAAATATAGTTTAGCAGGCGAATCAAGTCTTCTAGATTGACTTTTCAGCAACACTTTTTTAGTCCAGATTCTGATTTATTCAGCTGTTTCACGGTATGATGTGTTTTAGGCGCTGAGCTGCCTTGCCTGCTTGGTCTGCTGCCTGGAGGTATAGGGGTTTGAAGCTGCACAGTCAATTTAGCAAGAACCTGCCCAGGATTGAAAGAAACAGATCCAGTTCCTCGAAAGCTACTAGTAAATACCTGCGTGCGGGCCTCAGGATATGCTGATAAAAGATCATCTCTATCAATACAATTGAATATATAACACATTTTAGATTCAACTGATTTTCCATACGCCTATTTTAGAGGTGAAAAGGAGGTAACGTCAAGCGGTTGAAGCTTGTGAAAAGCATGAGCAGGAATGTAGGTTGGTATAACGTCATTCTCTGAGAAAATCCGATCAAATTGAGACATAAGATGACTATTATATTCATCGAGAATAAGTAAGCGATATCGTTCCGAAGGTCAGCCTGTAGTAGTAGGTATAAAATAATTCTACAGCCAGCGTAGGTTGATTTTATTGCTGGTCTAACCATTAGAGCTTATTTAAATTCTCTAATCAGATAGGATATTTCCATTCTTGTACCAGGCCTCTATATACACTTTGGCCAAAAAAGATTCAGGGAGGTAGAGTCTGTTCAATAGGACTAATATATTTTATAGAGGTAATCCCTCCCCAGTTCCCTGGCTGTACAAAAAAAGGGCTTTCCTTGAATATTAGACCTAGTAACTGCCTTAGTAGTAGCTACTAGGCCTATTGTAAATCCCCTATTGTAAATCCCGTTTCATCAAAAATATAGATATCACTTGACGTACTACCATACTGCTGAATAACCTTATTTACCTACTTGGGCCAGGCACGCTGATAGTTATATCTGCATATAAAGCACATTTCCAGCTCAGGCCTGCGCCTAAGAAAGGTTGAATCCCAGCTTTTGCCAATAAGAGTAAGAGTAACAGTAGGATTACGCTTAGCAAGTATAAGATTGGCTGTTTCTTGTATCTAAGTAGGCCGAGGACTTGCTTCATGTTGATCTAGGGATAGAATCCACTGTACAAGCGATTCTTGTTGAGAGATAGTTAATTTACAATTCTCTGAGCGCACTTGAGGTTTAAAATGTTTCCTTTTAAGAGATCTGTCAAGGTAGAACAAGGCACATTATAAACTTGGGCAGCCTTCTGAATACTGTTGAATTGTTGGTTTTTAACAGCTCACATAGCCAGCAGAATCCTGCCTTCCTGTTTCACTAGAGATTTTGATGATTTAACCATTTTTGTGGTATGACTGGTGGTTGAATTGCTTCAAAAATTAAGGCGCGTACAGAATGCATAGGGTGGCCGGGTGGCCCAAGAAATACGTTAATACTTTTCGATTACTTAGAACAAAAATTGAAAAATCCAATAATATTTCGACTTTACCAAACTTTACTATTTATACAGATTATTAGTATTACTTGCTCGTCGCTACGGGTACCCACTCATTTCATTCGCTTCACAATACCTTTGGGAGATATCACGGAGAGCCCACCCCCCTACGCTCGAGGGCGCTTATTCTTATAAACAACGGCGTGAAGATAGAAAAAGTAGTATGGAAATAAATTACCAAGGAAATGGTGTCAAACTAGTATTTTCCCTTTCAAGAGGAGTAAATTCTTCAAATGAGTCAAGTGGGCGACGCTACCTCTCATACCTCCAGTACTTGGTACTGGTACTAGTTGCGTTGCATTCGACCCCCATTCTTGTTCTATTTTCAAGCGGGAGATCAGCCGGAATCGATGCGGTTCAGAAGCCTCGGCTTCCAGCAACCCTAAACTAGGGGAATACTAGAATAGAACAAGAAGCGTTGCGTAAGCTCTCGAAGCATAGGCACAACGCTCAATTGTCAACTCACGGCACGGGAATGATGGTATTGCAATATGCCTATTGGATATCTTATTGTATATTGCTACAAGATGATACCGAAGGGAGGCATGTGTGCAACATGGCGGCCATCAATTGAAGTATGATATGCGTGTCAATGCGCCTTCGCTACCTTATCAGTTTCCCTGACGGGGTGGCGATATTGGCGGAGGACATTGGCGAAGTTGATGGGTAGCTTAGCCGGCGCTTTCGTTATGCGCTACAGCAGAGGTTGGCCGCAAGCTCACCATTGCAACAAGCCGTACGCAGATTGGATTGGTACTGGGATCTTTCCGGTTTGCTAAAAGGGGCGCTTTGGTTGAATTTATCCTGATCATCACCAACAGCGAGGCCGGGCTTGTGATTGGTAAGAAAATCTTCACTCCCTTGTAACCCCGTTCCCTTCAAGTAACATTGCTAGCGTTTACTACACCATGGAGCTGAGCAATAACGACTCTTCATGCGTATATTGCATTCGCAGAGCCTTGTCGGAGGAGGGTTGTATGTAGATAGTGTGTCTACCTCCATATATGCCATACGGGCGGGACGGCCGCCGGCCTTGATCCTGGTTCCAGACAGGCCTATATTATAAAACTAAAAATCCATTTTAAATGCTTCCATCCTGTTCTTACTATTGTCCGCGCCAATCAATCCTGCTGTACAGGCATGAATATACAGTTTCGAGCTCGAGGGCTCCGATTATAGTATCATAGTTAGCCCGGAGGGAAATGTGGATCTGTCCCACCACTAATTCCAGGCAGCCCACGCGGCTATGTCGCTCCCTCGCTCATGTCGATCGATCGGGGAGCCGGCGTCGGAGCCGGGATACAAAGACCTCCGGAAGTGTCCAAGGTACTATATAATAATATTCGCCGCGCATATTTGTGCAGCGACCCACCGGTCCACGGCCCCTGTACTCTCCCTACATCCTTAGCGCCAGTATCTTGGTACAAGAAAAGAAAATACACCTCCCCATCTAACACCATGGTGGTCGATGCCTAGTCTCTTTGTTCAGTGGACGCCCAGGAAGCACCGAGGTGGGTGAAAGAGGTCATCCCGAGCCACATGTTTGCAACTAATCGTTCCAGACAGTGGCTCGTTGGCACCAAGGTATACGATCTTTCATATCGGCCGTGCTGTATCACCTAAGACTCATCGTCGATTCCACCTCCACTCAAGGCTTATACTGCAGCTTCAGCGCCTTTCCGCTACTGGTCGCGCTACTCCAGCTTTCAACCTATGGCACCCGGGCATTTTTCATTTGAAGGTAGCAAACAAAATTTGGACGGGGGATTGACTAAAACCCGCCGACGTAGAATTAGAAGGGGATGGCATAAAAGGGCAGGATACCTCGGGAGATATTTTGCCTGTTGCAGCTTTGCAATATGAGGGGCGGAGTGGCGATGGTACCATATGCCACGAAGGGGGCTGGATTGGTAGACTCGTAAGACACAGTGAGACTGAATTTCAATATGTATGGCGGAATGGAACAGGTGGACCCCGGATCATGTCTTCGCCTGCCTCGAAAGATGTACTCCAGATCGACATGGTCAAATGTGGTTCTGAGCCGTTCCGAGTAGGATGGATTGGGGACGAGAACATATTCCTGACGAACCAAGCTCCGGATGGCTTTCCATACGGAGAGCTCGGCTTGGTTTTCGCTGCATGTATCATTATGGCTTCCAGAAAATAGACTCCGATATAGTCCACTATGCTGCCTACAGCATGTACCCCTCTTCAGCAACAATCCGTAGTAGCCGATGTTTGCAGCAGTGGAACCCATGAGAATTTGTCAATTAGATCCCTGACTCTGACCTTTATCTCAGCATTGCGCAGGCGTCATCATTCATCATTTGACGTTCTGTCTTTTCACTGTGAAAAGGAACTCCAAAACATTCATCGGCTGCTAGACCTGCCGGATCCGCTGAGTAAAATTCGACAAAAACAGGGCCCTATTGACAGAAATTACAGAGGTCTAGTTAGGAGTGCGAAGGCTGAGGGCCCCAGCTTCTATAGGCCGACAAACAATTGCCGCTCGGGTAGCAATGTCTAAATACTTCGGGTGCAGTTCGACAAGAACTAGACTTAATGCAAACCCATAGTAACAGTGGATGCCACAGCTTACTGAGCAGCGCGCTCTCGTGAAGTGTAGAGTTCTCTGGAACTGCAGTTCCCCGAATCGCAGCCACGCACTGGTTGTAAATGGCTAAACTTCTAGCTTTCCCAGCATTCTTAGTGAGACTTTACCACCGGGGAAACTTGCTGACGGGTAGGCTATTGTTGCTGGTTTCATCGGTTGAAAGATCGTCTGGCATTTCCTCCATGGCTCCTGTGGATCGGGGAGAGATTGATGTTAGTTCTGTCCTGTGTTACTGGGTAAAAGGATCACGCAAGGGAGAAAAGGAATAATGATTAAAAGTAGAGAGAGAGCAATGAAAGAATCTCGAAGCCTCACTTCTCTCTCATTGTCTGGTTCAATGCCCTCACAGTAACTCCATACCACACACTTCCTTACACAGTAATAAAGCCACATTTGCATAGAGAGTCTCAGCTAACGAATTTTATTATTCATTATAGAAGACATTTATAGAAGTTTGAAATCTCCATCCAACATCAAGTATCTCGCGAGTGCGGTTCCCAGAAAACTAAGCGATCAAATCCATATAGTATCGTAGCAGTATAGTGTGCCAAAGTAGCTCCGCGCAACGTAATGTGGACCGTATAAACATGGGTAATAAGGTACAGTATAGTTTTTAAGATATGAATAGAGACATAGAAGAGGCAATAGAAGAATAGGCGCGCGCGTGGTATATAAAAACGATAATGCAATATCTAAGTACAGCCCTACCTTACTTTTCTCCGAGCCTCATCTGCAACGACCGAAGTTCGGCTTGAAGACCCACAATATGTTCGTAGGCATGTTGCAAAATCAACGCTTTGCGACCGGGCCTCAAGCCTTTAGCCATTTTAGTGTCAGTCGCTGAGGTTGCGCAGTCTTGTTTAGTCACATCCTCCAGCTGCTTAAACCCAGCGTTCAGGTTTGCGCGGTAACGCTTCTCAACTTGATTGTGGGCCTTCTTCCGCAGCATACATATGTTCGGATCGTCATCCTTGCTGTCTGAAGAGACTGATCGTCGATGCTGCGATGTGGTGCTGTCTTGCGATGATCGTCGTCTTGGCATTGGCTTTGGCATGATCGGGGGTGGACTAGAGTGATCTGGGAGCGATTTAGGACTGCCCAGCTTATAACTCAGCTTTCGGATCCTTCGCTGCGGAGTCTGGATGCCGGTGTGCGGCACGGTAGTCGGCCTTCCAGGCTCGTTCACCCCCGTCTGCTGATGCTCTGGATACATAGGACGTGCAGGACTACCGATCGGCATCGGGGTGTGATAGCCAGAAGTGCCAAGGCCCTTCAGATTGGTTAGTACCAGTCGCAGATGCTGGTGGAAAATCGTAGGGTCTTACATATGAATGTGTAGAAGGGCCCCAGTAGTCCTTCGTTATGTCGAGACTATACGCCTCGGTGGATGAGAGATCTGCAAACTCTACTTGGGCGTTTTGCGGCCCTGGGACGGGCTCAGAAGTTGCAGGACTCAGTCCCAGCATGGACCAGCCCAGACAGCTATCATAGTCAGGAGTAGGAAGCGACGAGAAAGCCATTGACCACTGATCACTCTGATCGGGCGAGAGGTTGTGGTTTGCGTAGTAGATAGTCATGTTCAGATAGCGAAAGGGGTACTCGCAACATAAACAGAATGGAGTTCAATAATAATGTTCCTAAATACTGAAAATATTTCCGGTGTCTTTCGCCTACTCATATGGACAGACGAGGATGGTCTAGTCGTGGTCCATTATGTATAGGTCGGTCTAGCCCGCGGTGGCATTTATAGCCCTGGCGAGAGCGTCAGTGGCTGAGAACTATGGATTAGCATACGATAGGCCAGTGCGGCAAGCTGCCCTTCGGTTGGAGCTGTCATGGAAAGTAAAAACTTTGGCCGGGAGTATTTCGTTTAAGTTCTTTAACCTTGGGTCCGGAGCTTAGTTCCAGGCCAGGCGATAGCCAAGGACGTTGCCACCTCACACTGAGAAGGTTTCTGCCCCGCGGTCGGTTAGCATGTACTGAGGAGGGGAGGGGGTTTGTTCAAGGTGACTGATGTGACTCACTCAATACAATGAATATGCTCAATGGTTTCGAAATGGCTGACGCCCTGGAGAATCAACCAAGACATTTTCGTACTACTCCGCACCAACTATTACCCGTTGAGGATGGATACTATACAAAGTTCCGGGTAACCTTACCGATGTCCAGGGCAGCACAAAACATTCGGGACTTCCTTATTCTTTGCTTTGATATATCAGCCAGTTGGGCCTCTTTCCGTGTAGAGTATAGTGGGCTCGAAGGACCCTAGAGAGCTCCAATAAAGTGGATGACGTGTGTAAGAAAACATAGAATACACTGAGGAGAATCTGTCAAGTAGGCCTTCTGATATTTTCGTTTCACTGCATTCGTACTGGGAGAGAATGAGAAAAGAGAAGAAAATAAAAGAGGAAGAGGAAGAAGAAGGGCGCAGATTAAGTGAGAATGAACATTGGAATACAACGGTCTTTTGACTACTAGCTCCTGTGTCATATACGTACCGAATGCAGGCTGCGTATAATGTTTTCATACCCATTTAATAATTCCAGTACGGTCTTATCTCATGCGAAACCCATTGCATGACCCTATAGAAGTATCGTAACTACAAGTGGGCCCTGAGCCTCGTGCACGGCTGTTTTGTCCGCTCCATTAACCCATCACGTCCAAACGTGCACCAATCAGAAGTGAAAACAGCTAATTGGAGGAAACCCCGAAAAGCTAGATCGTTCTGGACAAGGGAGCATCACAAAAGGTCGCCGAGCCGTATCCGAGAATAATCTACGTACTAGGCGGATCCAAACTCATGCCATAAACCATACCTGCTTCCACCCCCATATCCTATAGTAAGTTCTAGTGTATCGCAAAGAGCTGGACGCTTTACACCATGTAGAGCTCAAAGTTAACCCTTAGGGTAGGATCCTATTCTACGTAGTCCTGCCGTAGACACTATCGTCTGAAGGGGCGACCTAGAGGTTAATATTGATTGTATATACCACAATATTCAATATCAGAGCACTTAAGGTGATGCTAGCTACCGGGCCCTGTTTCTTACACGAAACCTTATATAGTAAACTGCTAACCAGCTCATGTCAAGCGCGGGCTAAGACACATCTCTACCCTAATGACATCCTACCGAGAAGGGCATAGCTATCACAGATGTACCTCAAACGCTTCGTACATCCTTCCGAGGAATACTTACAGTTTTCCAAGCTCTGCGAGCATCAGTGGGGATTTATCATCAGGAAGACACATCGAGAAATACGACCAGCAGTCGCATATGACAGCCGCCATCTCAAAGGGCAGGCCGGGGTGATACATCTTCACCTCTGCCTCATAATCATCCAGTCAAACAGAAGAAGACTGCATACTTTGATTGTCCATTAGCAAAGGCGCAACACTTCAGCCCAGAGTCTAAGGCATCGTCTGTGTCGAGGTGCGTGGCACGACATCCTAATCGACTACTCCGACAAGGGTTTCATTTTCATCCTACAATAATAAGTTATTGGCTACACATGCCAGCAAAAGTGCCAAACCAGGAATGTGTGCTACTACATCCCTTTTATTCGGCCGAATCCTTTGGACGATATAAGACCCGTGCCACGGTTTCCTCCCTTTGCAACCGATCCGAACCCTCAACTACAGTACTATACAAAGCGATCTACCATTCTGCTATGTTTGGCTGGGTGGTAAGGATTTATCGACGAGCAGAGCATTGATAACCGTTTATCTTGCTCCTAGACAAGAATCCATAGAAATAATTAGATATGTGTGCTACGAAATAAATGAAATAGGTACCAAAAACTGATACATACGACCATAGGGTGTGGAGAACAGGGCTTCCCGTCCGCTCAGCCGTACTTAAGCCACACGCCGGCCGGTTAGTAGTTGGGTGGGTGACCACCAGCGAATCCCGGCTGTTGTATGTTTTTCTCTTTTTGACCTTATTGTTTCTTAGTTACATCTGCTCTCGGCCGGTGGCCCTCCTTTAAGCATGAGTGCGTTGGCCATGTTTCTAAAAGAGTTGCTTCTCACTCTCTATACCACTGACACGGAACAATTATGATCCACTGGGCCCTGCCTGCTCAAACAGTTGGTACCACACTTGTCAAGTCGGATGATGCCAGGCCAGTACCATCGTTTCCACAAACAACTTAATAGACACTGCTCCCACCAATCGAAGATGTCCTCTGTCCAATCTTTCCTTATGGATATGTTCGGGTTTGCTTGGACCCAAAGTCAAGAGGCACATTTGATTGGCGAATAGAAGCTTTACGGTGATCCACGGGAGGCACGGGGCTCGGTCTTTTCTCGGGTACAAAAATAAGTGGCTGAAAATTACGCTGAGCCGAGCCTAGACCCAGACCTCTCACGGTCCAGGCGACATAAAAGCTATGTCAAATCTTCAATTACCCCAGGTTTCTAGGAGGTAGCTCCATGGCACTGAGTGGCGGGTGCCACTTCGCATGGGGCTGGAATTTGGTTCCGAGGGCCGCCTCTGCGGGGATCTCTAGTCCCTTGGGTTTAGAATCAATCTCTGTAATACTGTACTTATGGACTTTCTGTGGTCCAATGACTGTCTTCTAGACGAAGTGTCCAATCATCGTGCCGCCTGTTCTGCCAGGCTCGCACCTGATTAACCTACCTCATCTTCAAAGCTTTTGGGGTTTCTATGCTCATTGTACTTCGTCGTCATAGACGCTCCAGTCTGCCCACAAGCAGCGAGTCAACCCCTCATTTTCTTCGTTTGCAGAGTCACTTGACGGGCGGGGCATAGGTAAGGTATTACTGTCTATTGGTTGATGGTATGCTCTATACGCTCTTGCTGGTCTTGTGCTTAGCAAGACAAGGAAATGAAATAAGAACCGCTCTCATGGTTAGCTAGAGTTGCGGAGTACCTTATTAGAGCATATTGTTTAGTTTCGAATAATCATATGAACACTCACAATTCTGTGAATATATGATGGAACATGGGATCGACTGCTGTTATCCATGTTATTGAACTCTAGAAAGAAGGGCGGGTAAATACGAGGACACCAAGGTCAGGTTAGCGATGCTAAAAATACCAGAGCAGTGCACAGCCCCAGTCCTACCTTACAAGGCTGCCCGGCCTGGCCTTTCCTATACAACCAAGCTTCCTCTGGTTTCGCTCACATCGATATTGTATGTGTGCTATTCAACTATATATTCGGCACCTGCTATTTCCCAGGATAGGCCGGAGGAGGTCCATCTGGCGTACTAGTGGTATTATCTTCTAGGGGAGTCGTGGGTACCCTAGCCCTCATTTTTCTCTTCTTCCCACCGTAGCAGCAGCAGAAGTATACGCCAGCTGTAAACAAACCAACGGCAGCGGCAACTCCAATCCCGATACCAACTTTTTCGCGTGTGTAAAGATATCCTCTCGGCAGCTCTAACGACGCAGTTGGAACCGGCACAACCGTTGACTCGGCCGCTCTGAAGCGGATCTGGATTGGGGTGGCCGTTATAGCATGTTCAGTCCGCGTTGTAGTAGTCTTGGGGCCATCCATGGTAAGAGGAATTCTCGTATTCAACGGGCGGGTACACCGAAATTGACCGTTACAGGCGAAATTACTATACACAGTGAGTAATGTGACAGGGGGAGCTCAACCTGATATGGTTTCCTCACTTACTCTGGACAGCACATGACAGTCGTCTCTCGGCGTTGTTTCGACGTGGGCAGTGTGCAGCTCTGGTACCCGGCAGGACACATTCCAGGGCTGTAGTAGACATCTTCCCGCCAATTGCTGGGGCAACAGTCGCTCCCGCCAGGTCCTTCACAGCCCATTTCGAGCTTGGGCCAGAGGTCCAGGTACGTCCTGGTACGGATATCCGAACATGATGCTGGAGGAGTGAAACGCGTGGTGAGCGGCCCGATATTTGTTGCCGTCGTGTCTAGCTTTGTAGCCCATTTGGATGCCGCCACAGGCTCTATTACGAACGTGGACAATATCAGTAATAAAATATGAGATATTGACATGATGTGTGTGCGAGACGAAAGATTGCAACAATGTCTTTGATGGACCCTCCGGTCCTTCATATATCAGTTGTCTGCAGATCATCGGTGGAGATACGATGTGCCCCGTTTCTCGGCATCTCGTATTCATAGCAATATGGTGGGCCAGTAGGGGGTTTAGCGAACGGGTTACGAGCACCGATCGGCATTGTGTGTATGACGATCGGAGGTATTGATCACGAAATTCCATGGAGAGAATCGAGTGCAGATCATTAGAGCCATTACATACACAGCTCGGCGCATCACAGGTATCGATACCGTGCTACATCGACTCAGCTCGGTTGGCAATCGTCAATCAGGTCCAAGGACAACCTTGCGAGTCGCAATCTCCCATCACGCGCCCGACCAGTAGTTCGCAATAGTGATGTTTGATAATATTTCTTATGTGCATCAGACCAGGCGATATCGGCCAAGGAGCCTGTGATGGAGGCAAGCGTAGCTCACTTTCTTTAGTAAGAGAGGAGCAGTCTTTGCCATCATGATCTGAATATAGTGAGCTTCAAATAGGTCAGGCTAGACTCGTTTGTTCATTAACATAAAATATTTCAGGACGGTAGGACTATAGCCTTTTGGACGACCATCGAGCAGATTGCTTACTTTTTAACCTTCACGCTGCGGCATATTGCTACACTAACCGTTCATACACTAACAGTAAGTCCAACACACTTTGACCAAATAACCAATGTCATTTGTAAATTGTGCTTAGCTAGCAATATTGTGAGTGCGACCTTAACACCGCCCTAACGCCGTTATCGCCGGGTGTTGACCTAGTTCTCTGAGGTTATATATAGGACCTTAACCCCCATATACTATTGCCAACGCAAACTACCTTCGTCGCTTAATTTAGTCACAGGAATCCACAGCACGACAAAATGGCACCTCTCGTTTGGTTCATCACTGGAGCCTCATCAGGTCTCGGCCTCTCACTTGCGCTGCACACGCTGGCGGCCGGGCATCATGTTATCGGCGCTGTTCGCAGTACATCCAAGTCCGCGAACGCGGTCCAGAAAATTCAAGATCAGGGTGGCAAGGTCATTGAATTAGACGTCACCAAAGCCGACACCATCTCCCAGAAAGTCGCAGAGGCAGAAGGTCTGTATGGCCGTATTGATGTACTAGTCAACAACGCGGGGTACTCGCTGTTGGGCGCGGTGGAGGACTTCAAGTACGTCAGCGCCCGGTCTTCCATTCCGTATCTAAGCAGACACTAACATTATGCAAATGATAGCGACCAAGAATGCGCCCTCCAGATGGAAACCAACTTTTTCGGCCCTGTTCGGTTAATTCGCTCCGTGCTTCCGGGCATGCGCGCCTCTCGCACCGGAACGATCGTGAACGTCAGCAGTGTCGCGGGTCAAGATGGGCTACCTTCATGTGGCTTGTATGCAGCTAGCAAGTTTGCATTAGAAGGGTTATCTGAATCGCTAGCCCGCGAGCTAGCGCCGTTCAATATTTCCGTGCTCGTGGTGGAGCCCGGCGCTTTTCGTACGAATTTCTTGGCGGCGGTTCAGATCAATGAGGGCGGACTTAGTGACCCTTATAAAGGTGGGCCAGTCGATGCTGTGCTGAACGTATTCAAGACATCGCAAGGAAAACAGAAGGGCGATCCAGAGAAGGCCGTTGCGCGGATCTTTGAAGTGGTCACTGGCGAAGGCGTGGCTGGTGGGCTGAAGGGGAAGATTCTCCGACTACCATTGGGTCCGGACTGCGTGCAAAGGATGCAGACTAAACTGGATAAAGCCTCCGCTGATCTTGAAGCTGCACGACCCTTTGCGCTGGGAACCAACTATGAGTAGATATCATAAATGCGGAGCCTAGATATGTGGGATGACTGGATTAAAATAGACGGTTGGCCATCATTTTTATCCCCTACAAGGTTCACCCTGATTTAATAATATACTAGAACCACTCACGTTACTTTTTCTCTCAACCTTTCGCCAAGTTTTTGCCAATATATCCAAATATAAGACAACATTTCATCCGGTTATTGGTTGAATTTATTCAATAATCTATACGAAAAGAGATTTCACTTTTTGGATCAAATGATGAATCTGCTAGGGAATGCCCTACTTAGAATGTGTTCATGTGAACATATGGGAAAGCTGTCGTTGACCGCGGATATATACATTCAGCCCTACCTTGCCTAGGGGAGTCTACGGACCTATTATAGTATGCCCAACCGTCATATTCTGGAAGAAAAATCCGCAAAATTCCGGAATTAAAAGAAAGGCAGGAATACCGCAGACATAAGGGTAAGAGCAGAAAAGAAAGAAGACAGCAAGTAAACAAGCTTTGGATCGGCAGTTAAGTAAAAGAATGTCTTAGATTGAGCGGGAAAGGACAACCTCTGGTTCTATAGCCCACCAAGGTTCTGCTGCCAACGGAAGCCAAGAATGTCGCTCTTTATGCGCCGGCTATCGCTCGTCGCCCGCCATCAGTACATCCCAACCAGAATTGTCATGGAAGTTCGCATCCACCGATCTTTCCAATGCCTTCCTAGCTGCGTATAAAATTCATGTGGTTGAGAGCGAGGATTTCGATGAAGACGACATTGTATGTCCTCCGAGAAGGTCTCATCGTCTGAACAATTTGGCGTGATCTATGCCGGTCGTTCACCAAAATCAACCCGGAGATAATATTGGAGGGTCAAAATTGTGAGACTTGAATGGTGAGGGTTCGAACTGGAGTTACACTTAATATTTTGACACGACAGTCTTAGATCCATGTCCTTGGAAAACGCATTGGATTCGAGCGCTGTCTGCCTTCGATGACCAAAGGCAGGAATTGTACTTTCAGCGTACATTTCATCTTGACGCAGAAGTGAAGGTTGGACGCGTCTATGTGACTGCTTTAGGATGGTATCGATTGATTGCCAACGAAATAGATATCACTATCACTGGCGATGCTTTGGTGCACGATGTCGCGAGATTCTGTCGGCTAGGAAAGAATGGCCTGCGGCTTGAAGTGGATAACCATCGATGTCGTGGCCACGTGGGAGCGTTTGATCGTTCTACAATATACGGAATTTGGCTGAGATTCCAATTGGCCCAGAGTTGATACTAACAACGGACCAATCTTGGAAAATATTGAAGGGCCCAATTCAACACTCCGATCACAAACATGGGGAAATCGTGGACTATCGAGTCACTCCCAGTCGAGCCTATGTCCTTGCCCGAGATTCGGCTGGCAGGTGAAGAGGTCGAGCGAGTACATGAAATGCTCCGTTTGCTACCTCAGAAGATCTCTACATTACCCTCAGGGAAACAGCTGATTGACTTTGGGCAAAACTTCGCTGGCCACATTCGAATCCGGCTCTCAGGGAGATCGGGAGAGAAAGTCATTCTCACTCACAGCGAGGTTCTGACACCAGACGCAAAAGTTGATACGGCCTATCTAGATTTACCGTCTGCGAAGTGCGTGATGCGGGATGCGGTAATTATATCCGATGAAGAAGAGTGGTTCGAACCCTGCTTCACTCTTCCACGGATTTCGGTATGTTGAAGTGCACGGACTGGAGGATAGGCTGCGAGAAAGCGACGTAGAAGGCATCGTGGTATCCAGCAAGCTTCCTGTCGCTGGCACATTCACCTGCTCCGATTCAAAGCTCAACGAGCTCAACGAGAACATATCATGGAGCGTCTGGTCTAACATCTAAGATGCGCCAACGGACTGCCCGACAAGGGGGCAAGCAGGATGGAATGGAGGCATCCAGTTATTCTCCCCAACGACTACACTTTTTATCGACGCGCAGTCCTATCTCCGTCAATCCCTTCGCAACATGCGACGCGATCAATTACCAGACGGGGCAATACTACCTTTTATTCCCAGCGAAATCTCGAAATTCTCTGGCCCAGTTCCATACCTCATGCGACTTGTCTCCTTATCTGTCGGCTGGGGCGACGCGTCAGTTATGATACCGTGGACATTGAACAGACCCTATGGAGATAAACTGGCCTTGGCGGACCACTACAGCAGCATGTGTCGCTGGGTTGACTTCCCCACGCGACGTGCACAGAATAGGAGCTGGACTCGTCGACCCCCCACCAAAAAACCTAGGGCGAACTGGAAAACTACATCGTCGATACCGGGTACGACTGGGGCAAGTGGGCTCCGTCCTAGCGAAGGATCCTTCGGCTCAATCCGGTATATTATCTTTGCGTCAGGTACTGTAGCAACGGCCTATCCCGCTCACTCGGCTGCTCTGCTAGCCGAAATAGCTTCTATTCTTGGAAAACAAGAGGATGCACAGCGATACAGCTACCTAGCTGACGAGGCCAGAACTGCATGGCGTGCGGCGTTCCTCCAGGCGGATGGTCGCCGTATAGGCGATGATAAGCAGGATGACTACTAGCGTGCGATCGCCTTTGACCTTCTGTCAGTGAACGAGAAGAACGCTGTGGGTCGACTCGTCCAACTCGTGAAAAAGGTGGGCTGGTATGTTGGGACTGAATTTTGAGCGCTCCATTATTACTACCTGTCCTTGCAGACAATGGTCACCTAGATGTTGCTCTGCGGATGCTTCAGCAAGAGGCTTCACCTTCATGGCTACACAGGGTGAACAGCAGTGCAACGACTGCTTGGGAGAGTTGGGAAGGACACGATAAAAAGGGAAAGGCGACCGTGTCTCACAGCCATTACTCGCTGGGACCGGTGGCATCTTAGCCTCGACAGGGCTTAGCCGGACTCTCCTGCATTGAGCCTGGATATCGTATCGCAGTGAACTCGCAACCAGACGGGTGTCTAAACCAAGACGTTGGAATTCTAGTATATGCAGAAAGAAATTTCACGCCAGTGAGACCGGTGTTCTTGGTAGATCTGGATTTGGTGTTTTCAAGGTCTAATTCACACGGATTGCATGGTTCTCGTCTTAATCTCGTCTTCCCATTGGGTGTTGTTGTTTTGCGGACGTAATAAAGGACATGAACTTCAACGTAGTCATGTGGCTCATTACACTTCTATATAAATAGTAAACTGGCCCATCTTATGATCAATTCTGACCATCTCCAAAAAAGATTTCCTGACAATAACCCTTACCTAATAGTCCAAATAAAAACAAAATAATGACTGCCACCAGTCGCTACGGCCCCGACCCCAACAATCACCCTGTCCAAAAAGAATTGTCCAATATCATGCGCAACCTACAGTCCAGCACTGACGGCACCGCTGCCTTTGTCATGGGCACCGACGGCGTCCTCCGAACTCTGACGCCCGACTACGACGTAATAGACGCCATCGGCCTTCCACCCCGACTGATCAAAGCTTTTCTCGATCGGGACACATTTGACCAGGAAATAGAAGACATGTTCCGCGGAGCGGATGGAACGAGAGTGCCCCAGGAGCAGTGGTGGAAGCCAGATCCATCGTTATTGCCTCCACCGCTGACGGCGGAGGAGAAAGCGTGTGTCAAGAAGAACAATGAGGAGAACAAGGAAATCATCCAGGAAAATATTAGGAAAATGGAAAGTGGTGAGCTGAAGCCGTGTGGACTTGTTATTCGGTCGGATTACAATATTAGTCCTAGGTAGAGAGGGGTTTAAATATATCACAATATTAACAATAATATTGCACAGTTTACATGCCAGTTTCATTCTCTGTAAGTTCATATTGCTGGAATAGTTCCTCCCATTGCAGAGCATCTTCTTGATGCCCTCCGGGTTGATCGGCGTGGAGTTCCTCGAATGCCTGACAAGAAGTGGGAAATTCGAAATGCCAGCAAAAGCAGCAGATCACGATGCAAGCGCTTGCAGTTACTCAACCCATTCCTTCTCTAGCTGCACAGCAAACTATTTCCTGCTAAATGCATCATCGAAATGTGCAGGATGTCTCGGCGTGCAGCTTGACACATACGAATTAACCCAGATGCACCTGCTCCAACTGCATGTTGGCAACAGCATTCAGCGGTGTCCCTTTCATGGCTTTAGAACTGATATCGCTGTCCCCGGCAACGCTTTTAGTGGAACCTATTTCAATTCCTTGCTTTTGGCTTTGTCCTAATGCGGGGTATCCGGGCGCAGCAATGCAGTCACTATATCTAACAGGGTGAGGCATTTTCTTATTCATATCGGCGCGCAACGCAGGCATACATTTGAATGAGTGAGACATTTTCTATTGCCAATCAGCTTCCCTTATTGATCCATGCTATGGCAGTTAGCTCGCTATAAGGAACGAAATACGGACCGGGAGCTCGAGTATCACAGCCAATGAACTATGGGCAGGTGACGTGAACGAATATGTATTTCGCCGGTGTCCTGCGGGGTAGAGATCGCACTTGGTGTTTCTCAGTGATTGGAGTTCCACCCATTGGCCATTACTGCACTGAGGAGCGAAAAGTCCGCTGGCTCTTGGTCTACATATGGAAGACTCTACTCTGTGCGTTGTCTTCTCTTTACCTCCAAGTAACCCAATTGTACCAGATTTCCTGTTGAAAACTAACTATTGATAGCATGATATTCCTTATTGATGACTGATTATTTATATATCTGGATCAGGGTATCCTGTATAGCTATTAGGCTAAATTACTATTCTCCTAGACTGTGCCCCTCCTTCAACATCTTCGTTCACTCATCACCTTCTTTTTTTTTTCCCCTTCTTATTAGAGTCTTTGGTTCCATAAAGGATCCGTCCATACATTGGAGGTGGGATTACACACGCAACTGCATCTTTCGAGACGCCATACGGATTGGCCAGGTCTTGGCGTCTGCCTCAGGATGATAGTATTGTTAATCTCGAGGTTGCTGTTCCACTGGGAATGACTGTGATTGTGCATGAAGGTGATAAGGTCCGCTTCGACGTCAATCCAGGTACTCATGCATTCTCAATGGAAGAAGTCGTAGTTATGACCGGCGAAAAGATTTGTTATCTGGATAGTAATTCGCGCAAGTACATCACTGGACAACCTCTTGGTCTGTTGTGTGAACTCTAACTACTTGTGGCGCTGGACTGGGACACCAAATATAGCCAGACACTAAAAGGCTGATACCGTAACCCAAATAGGATATTCATCACTCAATGGCGTCAAGTACGTGTTGGCTGTAAGGTTGAACTCCTAGTTTCTGGCTCCTGGCCATACCAGCCCGTGTACAACTCTAGGACAATGAAATACTTCGAAAAGCTGAGATCAATCCTTCAAATTATGAACTGACAGTATATTAATGAATTCACCATCTTTGTCGTGAACATTATGCAGAGGGTACCTAGAGGACTTACAGAGCCCGTTTGTTGACAAAACGAATAATATAAACTTTGAGCCAATGGTCTAGAATAAAGGTCAAGGAGAATAGGTCACCACAATCCTTGGACAGGTTCTATGAGTTGTTATTATAAAATAGAGCCTGTAATCATATATGGAAAGATAGCTTTAAATGTGGCTGTGTATACCACAAAAGAGGAAGAGTGACGGTCAACATCGCAGTCAAACAAATATACCTAGTGATTGTTGGAATGCGTAGTTCCTTTTCAAATTTGACATGTACTTTAGTGCTGCAAGCCTGTGCCAAATTCAGTACTTTGCCAATAACCCTTATGCCTCTTTGTACCAAGCCTGGCATGTCCCGTGGTGAAGGATAGTGATTTCAGGCTTTCGATATATGTGTCGTACCGAAACGTGAACAAAAGTGTTAGTCTCCAACACAGATCCGTCCTCTCACCCGTGGGAGCAAAATTGATTTAATCCAACGAAGAATGAGATCAACATCACCACAACAATCCAGACCTTTCTCTCACAAGCTTGACCCTCTTAAAGTTCCCCTGACCGCTTGACCATTCTTCCCCTAAACAAACCAACTCGAGAAAGCCGTCCTCAGTGAAGTACATATCAAAGTCCTTGTTGCCATCGACAGGAACAGTGAGGCAACCACCCTCAATATCGTGGGTTATCACTAGTTGCCGGTCGATATCTTCCAATTCGATCGATCCAGTGGTCCAAATATCATGAATATCAGCGAAGCTCACACTCGTGCGGTGTGGCGGGGGCTCCGCCCGACGCTGCTCGAAGGAAAGAGAAGTGTCATATGGGGATAATATTGCTTCCGCACCATCTCGATTGACTTTCATCTTGGTTGTGCCGTCCCCCGGCTTGTAAACAGCATGTAGTGACAACACCATCTTGATTAATGTCCACTAGGACCTCTTGTTTGAAGATTTCGTAAATATGATATTTAGCTTGAAATTTGTGAAGCAAAGGGATGACTAGTGATGTGGTTTTTACCAGACGATACACGGCTGGATAACCAGGGACGTGGAGGCTAAGACCAGTACATTCTATGGATATAAGTATGAACCCATCAGTGCCACGGGACCCAAATAAACATTATTAGGACGTAATTCACCACTATTGCGAGTGCTATCCAGGTGGTTGCGCCGCTTCATTGCCACGGACTAACCTATTGCCTGGGGCCGTTGCACGTCTACTACTTTCAATTATTGTGCAGAGCAAAGGTCGTGTTATCCAATAGCTTGTGTGATGTTGTGAACCCATGCTTAAAGCAACCGAGATCCATGGGTCGACCTACTAAACATCGCCGTTTGCGGACCGAGATTAGAGAATCAATGACGGCTACACCGGCAGCCGTATCCTATAGTTCGATCGGTCCCACTAACCGGAGGAACCAATTTAGACACAGGCATATCGGGAAATACGCTCACCTGTCCACACGCCTCCCTAGTTGTGGGCTACGGCAAGGGCAGTTATAGTTGTGAAGCAATAAAAACTGGACTAAAGAGCGAGCCCATATTGCCACTAATTTAATGGATTGTAATTGTGGACCAATTAGCTATCATTAAAACACCAGAATAGGAATATCTACCAATACCTCCAACCCGACTTCATGCCCATCCCCCCCTTTCTTCGTCACTCTCACCATGAGCAAGGTCGCAGGAAATAACAATTACCTTGAGCTACAAGCTAAACGCAGCGGCAAAGCATCCCGCGTGATCCCCAACGCTTCAGACGGAAACGTAAAACCCACGCAGTTGTTCTGTAAAAGGGCAGTAAGTTGGGAAGGTATCATGACAGGCGGCGCGAGACGGCTCTTAAGGTAGCTGTTGAGCAGGAAAGAACTTAATCGAGAGCCCAATCGCTCCACCCTGAATAGGGATTAGCAGCTGTGAAAATAATATCCACGTGCACAGCGGAGAGTAGCTTACAATGGGTCGGAACTCAAATCATTGCCCCCGTCGCCGTGGCTAAATCTCGCGGCTCGACACACTGGGTGGCCTAATGGTGACCAGCGTCCTAGAAGTGATACCAACACCTAGACTGCCAGGATCTCGTATCCGTATACCTTTACGGTAATATACGTGCTGACGGATTCACTGTCCATCAAGGCCAGACCGACTAGCTGAAAGCCTGCCCCCGCCACCAGAAAAAGGAGCACTGGTCGACGCATGAAGATGATGTTACTGCTGAGCGAGCCGATGGGCGCCAGCATCACGTGAGGGAGAAGACGCACACCCGCATGCAGAGCAGAAAGGCTGTTGACTGTCTGGAAGCGCTGGGGGAGGGAAATAACTAACATAGTGAAAGGGGCGGCCAGAAAGGAAGTCTGGAAATGTATTCCCATCCAGTAGCGATTGTGAAAGAACCGGAATGGGAAGACGGGCTTGAAGGGCTAGGTGTCTTTCGTCGCGACCCAGCCCCAGAGCACCAAGGAGACCCATAGCACACCTGACCCCACTAAAGGCCATGTTCAGCACTGATGACCAGGAGTACTGAGTGCTGGCCTTAAGGAGAGCTGTCACCGTTGGCTATGATGAGAAGGAACGCGCCAGAAAGTCGACGTGTCTGGTTGAGCGTTTATTAATCTAAGGGCTGGAGCACTGTCCGTAGGGGGGCTCGTTGGGAAGGAAAACGCCTAATGCTATAATAGCGAGGACACCAACAGGAGACCGCCGACCGTGGGTTATATCCACATTGTTCACGACAGAACGGTGCTCACTTCAGGAGGAAGACTCAACACTATTTCATGCCATCTGAAGTCGCACCTTCTATGATCGGGCCCCGCAGTGTGGCGAGCGCAACGTGCCTCATCTCCAACCAGCCCATTTTAGAATCAAGAGCCCTGACCTTTTGGCCTTCACCACACCGGATCGCACGATGAATAGAGCTCCCAAGGAACGGTTAGGCGGAGACGTACGCTAGATATGTATCAGCATGATATTGATCGGACGTATAGATCTCGCTAGCGTGAGGCCTGTGGTGTTGGGTTTTAGGTGATTGTTGGATTTGCTATATCTCGCTAAGATGCTGGTGAGGTTACATACAAGACAGGCAAAACATCTACTTATCATGGTTAGTGGGAACTTAACCTTGTGTTCATTGGAAATTATAGTATAAAGACAAAGGTCTGTGACTGACAGCAGAGCTAGGTAGGACCTGCCCATTGGATTTTAACTCTGAAAAATCGCATGACCTTCTAGCGGTCGTGACGTGGTGGCCCCATTCTAGCCAAAGAACGGTAGATCGCTGATTGTTGGCCGGTGGAGACTTGAAACACCGCGATTTTCCCACGGGTTCGGGTTCGGCTGATCTATTTATTTCTCATCTCTTCTTAGTCACCGTGTTGAGCGATTCATACTCTTGTGTTTATTGATTGGAAGGTATATGACTTAGGTGTATGTGGACTTTTGAGGAAGGATATGATAACGAAATGCAGTCAGGTTACGAGAGTTTACTAAGGGGGGCGTAGTGATAGGAAGATGTATATATTTGACCCACCTTCCCTTCAAACGTCCTTTCTGGCTCTAGCTATGGATTAAATACAGCATATCATTAGTACTTTATAGAATATTGACGTAACCTAACCATGGAAAAGTCAGCGATGATCATGTATAGAGTCCAAATTTATATCAACTGATGCAACCCAGGTTGAGGCTGGACAGGAAACCACCCTCCATACCTAGATGAAGAGCGACATGACTGCTCATATTGCAGGAATGATAAGGATAGAGATATATTAGCTATGCGGGGCTGCGCAACAAGGATGATCCTGGAGCGAGTGAGATGACAATTTCTCCATCGGTACCTTCTATCCCGAAAACGCGAGGATGCGGAGTTACTTCTAAAGCAGCGCATGTGGTGCAAATGGCTTCAACGGCAATTTACACCACGACGGGCCATGCGAACGTGTGTTGATCCCTCTATCCGTAGCAGTCCTATTCACTTGGTGTCGGGTGTCTACCGATGCATGCTCTATGTACTCTGCTTAGTCTGGCGCTCGTTGGGCTCGGTATTGCTCGCGCATGTGATACCGATGACGACTGCAGTCTGAATGGCGTCTGTGTTCGCGTTACGGAAACCTATCGCGCTCAGGATCGCCAGAGCACAGTGAACCAAACATGTAAATGTGACCCCGGCTGGTTTGGTGAAGACTGTGGCAGACTGGATCTCAGCCCGGCTACCAGAGACACAGGGTATAATCACACCAATGTTGTGGATCCGAATTACTTCGGCAAGTATGGCAACTCTTCATGGGGTGGGCAAATCTTGCAGGACCCAACAGACCCTAAGATTTTCCACCTATTTGCTCCTCAGTTTGGTGATGGCTGTGGGCTCGGTGGCTGGAGGCCTCATTCTTTCATAATGAGGGCAGAGTCTCAAAGTGGGCCACAGGGGCCATATTATTTCGCTGACACGGTGGCTCCTGCGTTTCGTCATAACCCTTATGTTTTTTTCAGCCCAGCAAATAACAAATATCTTTTGTACGCCATCGGCGTCGATGCCCCGAAGCCAGAGAAGTGTCAGAGTATCTCTTACAACCAGTGGCCGAATAACATCTCCGTCTCCAGTTCCGACAGCATTCGAGGCCCATGGGCACCATTTCAATTGATCCTAAGCTCAGAAGACCCACAGTCTACCAACCCTGCTCCCTGGCCACTCTGGTCACCAAGGGACCCAACCAGTCAGATTTTGCTCGGCGTCGAAGGAAATGCAATTTTCGTCGCAGACGAATGGGACGGCCAATACAAGCTCTTCTACACTCAAAAGTGGAACACATCCAACGATAGTCCAACATGGACTGAAGATCCGTTTTTCTGGCGAGACAAGCGAGGGAACTGGCATACTTTGACGCACTGGATGATCGATATAGTCGAACACGAGGGGCAAAAATGGCCACGCGTCGGGGCGCATATGTACGCTCGGAACCTAGCCGGGCCATGGCATTTTAAGTTGCAGGAGGCTTTTAATTCCACCGTTACATTCACTGATGGATCGGTTGAAAATTTGAAACGCCGCGAGAGGCCGAAGATATTCTTTAGTGATGACGGCGAGATGACTCCGCTTTACTTGGTCAATGGTGTACAAGCTATGGACCAGAATTCGCGAAGTTATACCCTTGTCCAACCGATTGGGACAATGTGGAAGCAATACGAGAACGATTTGGGATTTTGAAATAGTCCAGGCATCCTTGTATTAAAGTGTAAACGATGCTTTTATTGCACAGCATGGACTCCCTGTTATTGACATGACTTTGGGAAACTGGAATAGAACAGATAGTAGCAACCATGCTAGCCAAATCCCACTCGCTTGTCGTAATACTATAGTCAGATTGGATTGCAAGACGTAAAAAAATGATTAATATGTGAAGCAATGCAGAATGGCTCCATCAACAAAACGTGCAATACACGTTCTTTCCATACTCTTGTTGGGAACCTATGGACAAGCAGTCGTTGACAAATCACGCAGAGATTCAAGACAGCTTAAAGCCCTCTCAAGTAGTACGCTGTCCCACATAAACCCATACCACCAGGATGCTTGTGTAACTGTGAACTCAATGGTATTCGAACCCTTCACGAACACACCGGCCGGTAACTCAAACTCTTTGTATCAATGAAGGCCACCAAATGTCGAACTTCTATATATAGACGGACCATTGGTGAGGGCCGCTGAGTTCACCAATTGTGATGTTACCGCCCTGCGTAATGATCCTGATGTTCACTCCTGAGCTATAGCCGGCGAGGCTAGTTGATGAGACGGCGACTGCATCAGACTTGGGGGCATCGAATAGGCCGAATTTGGCCTGCCAAGTGCCCTCCGCAGCCTGTACGTGGAACCATTCCGCAGTGTCCGAGCTACTTACGTCGTACTCAAGATCTGCAGGAGAGTCATCCGATAAGCCGTGATAGTACTCAGTGCAGGCATTTGAAGCCACACGCGAGCCGGTCAAGGGCACCAATTTGCCAGACCTTGGCGCGATTTTGAGTATCCCATGCATATTCACCTAGTTTGACTGCGGCCGCAAGGTCCGGACATTGTAATACCTCGTTAGATTTTAAGTTAGTAGAAACACCGCCATTGTCGGAGTTATTGCCCGCCCAGGCATAAAGGGGCATAGGTTGTTCTGCGGACGTTCTCGAATACAAAGCTTCTGTCTCCGTCAGAAATGATGTGGTAGTAATAATTAGCACCGTGTTCGGCTGAGAGTTGATTGCTTTGATTATCGCCCAGCAAGACGCTTGCGCCATCTGACGACATAATAACACCTTGCACGGAAGATATGCGCTGATGATAACCAGGCTCAATGTCAGAACTGGGAAAGCTGTACGGCCATAACTCTACCTCTTTGTCGTATTTAGCGTACGCATCACCCACAGAGCCATCATTGAGGTACTGCAGCCAAGGTCCCCATATTCTCCCCTTAGAGAGTTCGTGCTCGTCTGTCAGGACATGGAGCCCGTGAATCATGTTCAACAGAACTGTGTCTCCTGTATTACTTTCACGGTGTACCATAACCCCCTCCTGGTGATCTCCGTTGATGCATTCCTTGGACGGATGAATGTACGAGCAACCAATGCTGTCGCCGTATACACCCCAGAACTTGACCAAATTAATTAAGTCACACCAGTCGTACTGGGTTATATAGCTTGCATCAGAGGGATGGTACGTCTCATCTTGAACTTACTTCCAGGACAGGATATTCGGACCGCTCCGGCAGAGCGCCCTGGCTGGAGGTCCTGTGGCCGTGTGTGAAAATCGTGTTGTCAAGTTGGGACAAGTTTCGCCGCTCGCCCAAAGGTGATAGTAGGCCATTATTAATGAAATATTAGTATGCCCCGTTCTGGTTGCTGTAGATAAACCAATGCTGCTCGACTCGCCTGCCGTGAATCGTATGCCAATAAAGTCGTCGCCTGAGCCCACGATAGCCGGGTTTGTGATATCGAACGACTTCTTTTGATTAACCTAGGCAAAGTACTGGCCTTTGCGTTGCCGGCAATCTCTTTGTCTTGATAATATATGGGCTTGACTACGCTGGGACCAACAGTCGCATTCCAAATTGAGTTGTCTTGACGGCCTCGGTCGGACTGAAGACCTTTACGAAGGGCGCATCATTGCCGGTAGGCAGACTTAGAATACCTCTGGCAAGTTCGACTGAGACGGCGAGTGCCAGTTAGCGCATGCTGTCACTCTAAGGGCAACGGAGGATGAACGGATAATGATTGTCACGGGTCGTAGATGTGAATGGCCGAAAGAAAGGTCATCAGGCTATTAATTTATAGATACAACGCCAATTAATGCCGAGATATGCGATGGTGCTTCCTGCTCATGCATAAATTATACGACGGCCTCGGGCTATCTTGTGTTGATTCCGTTCTACTAACATATTGAGCAGATCTTATGTTTGTGGCAGATGGATATATAAATCAGAGATCACCGTAGCCTTGGATCGAGTTCAAATTGAAGAGCTCGGTATAATCCATGAAAAGTGTGATTCAAGACCTACAGGAGAGCTCCTGGAGTTGGCAACGGTATCCCATAGTCTCTTAGGGTTAGGGCCAAATGGTGAGATACTCCATCGGCTTAACATCTGAAGCCTTAGATTAATATAAATCTAGCCTGCAAACCCCGTTCGAAATTCAGGGGACTTCACGGCAGTCCGGTACTGGTTTTCACAACAAAACGATCAATCATTTGTCTTGCGGTTGCTCCACTCGGGTCTATCCTGCACGCGTAATTTGTCAAGTCCTATGTTACCTGGCAATCAGGTTCCATGATTCAAGAAATACTTCAACTAAGCTTCATGTGTTGCTTATGGGCATTCAGGCAGATAACATTCCTCTTGGTCGAGGTGGTCCACCGAAAGCTTTCCTTCTGTCGGTTTTCTCTACCATCGTCTCCTTCAAGCTTCTTTTCTACTCCTCTTGTCTTTGTTTCTTTCCTTCACTTTTTGTATAATTGTCCAATTGTCCAATTTATTCAAAATTAATCAAAAATTAAGCCCGCTCTGTAAAGTTTTTATGTACAGATCCAAAAGGCCTTCTGTCTGCCACACCAACACTAGCAAACATCTTTCCATACTTGCTCCTCTTCCGAATCCACGGCCCATACCTATAGGAAACATACGGAACAGGAACAAGAACAGCATTAATACACCCCAAGATAGTAAGCGTATGCGGCACGCCCAAATTCTTATAAAACGGAATGGACACCTCAATCATGGCCCCGGAAACCAAATACCGCATCAACGTAAGGCAGGACAAAGCGCTCGCAGCATACGCCTCATAAGTATCGATCAAATACTGATAACAGGTGGTGAAGACACATAGCATACCAAATCCGGTCACTACGGAGGCAGATAGCGGTGACCAGAAGGAGATGTCGGATCGCGCTGTCCACGCCATCCAGAACATTGAGGTCGGTAAGGTCGGCGCCCCGATCATTGCCCAGTAAAGGCGGCTTTCTGGGGGTGCTTTTCCATGGGGATCGACTGTTTTAGCGCGTGAGACATCGCGGGCGTGTAGTTTTGCATTGTGGGGAATGAGGAAGGCGCAGCATAGGAGACCTATAGCTAGGCCGAGGAAGCAAAGGGCTGTTTCACCTTGAGAGAAGTCGTAGATGTCTTTGTACATGAACTCATAGCCAGTGAAGGAGGTGAAGATGATGATGTATGCCACTGTGAGGTACAGCGAGAAGAGGAAGATTATCGATTCTTGCACAAGCATTACCACGGGCCGATACATAGCTAGCATGAGTCTTGCTGATAAAGATGCCTGTCTGAACTCAATTTGTGTTCGGTAGCGGTCGTCGCCGGTCACACGGCGGAGGTGCATTGCTTTCCATTTCAGTCGCATTAGGGAATATGTTTCTGGTTAGAAGACAACCACGGTGACGAGAACGATCCCGGCTCCGATTAAAGTAACCCATTCAGTCCATTGCCAGGTGATGCCCGATTGTCCGATCCAGCCTCCAACCACGGGCCCTAGGACCGGGCCAAAGAAATGAATAATAGCGATAATGGGAAACGCAAATACTTGTTCTTCAGGCATCCAGGCATCTGCAACAGTACCTCTGGCGCAAGAAAGAGGCGTGGCCGCAAAGATTCCAGCTAGTGTACGACAAACTAGCTGACCACCAAGATCCGAGGTAGACCCGGCGCCCACCAAGGAAAGCATGAACATAACCAAAGTAATGATATAAACGGGATTCCGCCCGACGGTTTCCGAAAACAGGCCGCTAATCACGGCTCCAGTCCCGAACCCGACAAGAAACAGACCTAGTAGCTAAAGATTAGTCTCGTATGGAACATGAATGGATACCAAACACACCAGTTGATAAAGGTGCCACCACTTCGCTTACGCCGAGCTCCTCCGCGTATTGTGGTATAACCCCCGAGTCGATTGACGAAGACCATCCCACAATAACACCCATAAATGACACCACGATTGTAACCATCAGTCGCTTAGCAAAACCCCAATCACGTGGATGGATGGGATCTTTTCCAGCTTCATAACGAATAATCAGAACCTCCTTGTCGGTTTCGGAATCGGACCGTATGGGTTTCGCTTGGCATATCCGAGAAACTTTGCGTTGATCTCGCGGTTTGAGTATCATCCTCGTTTGCCGGGTAATTTCCTGGCGATCCCGGCTTGGGTGGTCGCCATAGTTCTAGGCCCTTCTCGGAATCTGCTGCAAACTGTTCATCGGCATGCTGGCCGAATCGCCGATATTGAAGGATCGATTGCAATGAATATAATAATCGAAACACCTAGTTGATAAGGTTCTAAATCCTATCGTAGAGAATGGAAGAAATGACATATTTACAACAACGGGCGCACACTGAATATATAACCCGAATTGTCAGATAGCATCGATGGTCATACATATATTGTCGGATTGAAAACACCCGATTGGTTCAATACAGGATTCAAGAATGGTGGTCTAGACCAAGTGCGTATATATTTGCTTACCCAATTGGTGATATTTTCGTAAGCTTCGGAAGGAGACTTTCCAGCAGGAACTATTGTCCTTCGGAGGGTATAAGAGACAGCCTTCGCAACGTTGACCTCATGTAAGGAATAGGAGTACAACTGTAATAGTGATCTCATATCACTATTCAGATTCCCTAATAATCCATCGCACTCATTAAAAGGTTAGCAAGAAGACGTTCTCATCATGGTTGGGGTATAGTTCTAGGGCGGAATTCCGCACGTGCTACACTAGAATGTGCCGGGCTGACCGAAAGGGGCATAAGGCCGGAAGGTCACGTATCCTAGGCAAAATCGTGCTTATCGAGGTAACTTCAGCCATCTATCATGCTCAGCAATACCCCAATTGAGGCACGAAAACGGAAATTGCGCGCTGAGATTGCCTGTGAATATTGTCGTCAAAAAAAGGTTGGCATTCGTTGGGCCAAATCCGTTATCCATTCAATAGCTAACAACATCATGACAGTTAAAAATGTAGCAATGGACGCCCCAAGTGCCAACATTGTCAAGCGCGTGGGAAAGAATGCACGTATGTCGAACAGGCCAGGATTCCACGGTAAGAGGTGTTGGTCAATCTTGACAGGGTAACAAATTTACAACAGATGAATAGGCCGACTAAAGCGCGCATTGCGAGGCTTGAAGAAGAGAATCAACGACTGAAAGATGCTATGGAAAGTTTGCAGAAGCAGATCAGCTAGCAGGGGATAGGCCAACCGCAAGGAGCTTAGTTGCACCTGATCTCCGACCGGCAAAGACGCAGACAGTGCCTGATTCGATTGTGCCTTCGAAGGTCAGTAGAAGCCATGGGATGAGCCTTTCGAACATGGTGGATCAACCTTTATAAAATGCAGTTGATACCGTAGAGCGAACTCATGGGCCGACAAGTGCCGTTGCCGACGTGATAATGTCTAGTCACGCAATGAGACACAGAGGGCTTTCGCAACAAGTGGAGGGCCAGGATGCTACGCAGAATCTGTTAGTATCTAGCTCTGCGAGATTCCGTAAGTGATGTGGCCTGCCAATCACAGTTGATTTATTGACGTAATATTTCTTAACTAGGCCAGCTTGAGAGGTTCAACTTCAAGTCCAATACTTATGACTTTGACGGGGTGAACCCAGAATTAGCCATACACTTTCAGTCATTGTACTGGGACCGCCAACTAGACGTCAGCGCGGTTATTTATCGACCCCTCTTTATGAGACACATGGCATGCGGCGGACCATACTTTTCAAAACTTCTCTTAAATGCTATCTGTCTTACGGCTTCTTAGTTCTCGCCCCGCTTAGAGGTGCGGGACGACCATAGTGATCGGCTGACTGCCGGGTGCATGTTTCGGCGAAGGATTACGGAATTAGTTAACTACCATATGACTCGCAGTGAAATTACTACAGTACAAGCCTTATTTTTAGTGTCATCCTCTTTGTTCACTTGATGTGACGAGAGAAGCCTGGCTTGGTTATACTCCGGAATGGCCATCAATATGATAATGGATCTAGGCATCCAGACCCATCATAGGTCTGATCGGAAGGTCAAAGGCTTAAGCTCTGAGGAATCCGAAATGCGAAAGCGACTTTTCTGGGGAGCCTATGGTAAGGCAGACTTTCCAAAAGTTGAAACTACCATATTGACCATTCTGGATATAGTTCTTGACAAGTTCCAGTCGTTGTATCAGGGGAGGCCGATCCGACTCGGAGAGGCGGATGCAAGCATTCCTCTAGGGTCCTTAGACGAATACGAAGAATACGATCAATTGGATTCCGTATCCTATGGGAGTTCTCTATCATATCTAGCCATTCCAGCACGTTACGTGTCAACCTTGAGGAGGTATTGCTCTCTGTCTATCATCATGTCTCGTATGCTAGAGACTTTATATACAGAACACAGTCTTTCAGGTGATCCAAGTGTACTCTTCGAATCTTCAGCATCGCTTGGCCGCCAACTTCAATCTTGGTATGACAACCTTCATCCAGGGCTTACCGCTGAACATTTAGGTCCCTTTGCCTCCACCGCATCACCACATACTCTGACCCTGGCGTAAGTATCAATCCATTCTCGATCTCCAGACACGTGTAATGACTGCTTATACTGTGTAGTGCATTATATCATACACTTCAGATTCTCCTGCACCGCCCATTTGTGTCCGACGGACATCTACGTAGCGTGTCATCGTCAGTGGCAACAGTGGCCTTTGAGGCTTGTGTTACCGCAGTTGAAGCTATACACGATACCCTCAACACTTACAGCACCACATTATCCATAGGACTGGCACCATATAGTGTATCCTATGCTACCTATGTCAGTGTCACTATCCACGCTCGGATAGCAGCACAGAACCCCGAGGTTCCTATGCCCACAACTGTCTTCCAAATTGTCTTGTAATCTTGAGAGAACACCAGCTGTTATTCTTAGGGTCGAAACGTGCGTTGAAGGTTATACTAAGCCTAATCCAAGCCATGGGAGTTGAGATGGAGGACCAGGAGGCCGGGAGTTCAAACAGGGAAGAAACGACAGGACGTATTACTGGCTTCCACTCGACGTCTTCCGGGAAATCTAGGCAACAAGCTAGGGCGACCACGGACGTGAGTATGAATTGTCAAGCTATGATATGGACATCATTATCCGGAGCTTCGACATATCCCAAATGATCGATCAGCAATCCTTTGAAAGTAGACCACCTCCAGAGGGCCATACTCAATACAGTGGGACTGTGAATGCTATGGATTTCTCAGATTTCTTGCTGCCCTTAGATCCGCTGTTCGGCCTAGACACCTTTCAAGGGATGCTGTGATTGTGATCTTTTGAAAATTTGTACAACTACTACCTGCAATACTAATGAAGTATATAGCTAACACGAGTTCCAATAATTATGAGGTTTGAATTTCACTTTTCAAATCCATATATGGTTAACATATTAGGTCCGTTAAGACAGATGTTCCCCCTCACTTTCACCTCACGTTCCAAAAAGTTCACCATATATAATTAAACTACTAGCTAGGTTAGAATGTCAACCGACTTAACCGCTGCACTTCGATTACGAAGCCACAATGCATACAATTGAATATTACATACGTTGTTTTTCGAAAATCGTTACTGGCCTGTTGATGCTTCGAATACCTCTTTGTTTCGGACTAGTTGCTGTACGGAGTAGGGTGAATTTCGATACTAGGTGGAGAGACTGCGAGCTAATCAATACAAGTTACCAAGTATCGAGAAACAATACTAACTGTAACAGGCTAGTGGCGTAAGCAACATGCATTAGCGTAACTATTATGCTCCAATGAAATGCCACTTATCATTCTTCGTAGATCCACATATTACGTGTTGATCATAGGCTGGAAGGAGATATCACATTATGCTGGATGGTCAGCAACTTACATTAATCTGTTTTTCAACTTCACCGAGTTCCATCCTACCACATCAAGAACTACTATTAACCCGAAATATGGATGGGCAGCAGGGAAATGGAGTTGCCACCAAATCATCCGCCATTCGACTAGAGCACATGCCTCAGCAAGCGTGGGTGTGGGCACCGGGAGACGATTGGACAGGGGTCATAGATCGAAGTGAACGGCGAAAACTACAGAACCGCCATAATCAGAGGGCATACCGTAAATAATGTCCTCTACCATACATCCTTGAGCCGGATATTAACTTAGAATGCTAGGGCTACGACGCAAAGGTAAGGCCATAGAACGACAAGAGGCCCCATTTACCTCCTTTGCTTCCCAGGAAGTGTCAGACGTTGCTCTCTTCACGCCATCGGTAGACTCCGTAGCAGAAAGCACAGAAGAACTTAAATGCACCCATGCTCCACCATACGCGCTACAATTCCGCCGTTGGTTTGAGGCCAAAGCCAGGGATAGCTATCTGTGTGGCTCCCCACGATTAGAGCATCTGATTAGCCTCAGCCGTCTGAATGTCCATCGAGCAATCATTGAAAATATCTCTGCGATAGGGATGACCGATGACTGGATGAAAAGTGACGATTCAATCTCGATCTTTAACCTCGTTCATCCTGGGTTCTCGGAGGAGAAGATTCCGCCTAGTCTACGCCCAACCCTCATTCAGCGGACTATACCGCATCACCCCTGGTTGGATTTCTTCCCGTTTCCCCGTATGCGAGATAATCTCATCGCTGCGGGAAATACTTTGGATGATGATGACTTGTGTCATGATTTGATGGCTTTTTGGGATACAAGAAATACAGGCGCGACCTTACTCGTGTGGGGAGAGCCATGGGACCCTAAGAACTGGGAGGTTACCGAGGGCTTTTGTAAAAAATGGGGAACGATGCTGTGGGGATGTTCTGAACTGCTTGTTTCTACAAATTGTTGGAGAATGAGGAGGTGGGAGAAGCCTTTGGCCTGGAGACAGTTGCTACAGTCATAGGGGGGTGTAATACGAGGCGATGGAAGACATTTAACATGATAAAAATCACATGGACACCACCGATTGGTTCGTATATCGAGAGCTATGCTCTTTTCATCATATACATTCATCATCTAAGCATAACGATAATTCGAAGTCGGAGTAGACCTGCTGGTTTCCATAGTGGATTAAGGAGGCGGACGAGGGATTTGGTTCCTGGCTGACGCATTTGTTGAAGTATCCTTCTTCCCAGGTTTCTGGCGATGACAGCAGCAGCAGAGAATTATCCCCAGAAGCGCCGCTAGGACCAAGGCTCCACCTATACCGGCCGAGAGTCCGATGACGATAGAGCGGTGGCGATCCACCCATGAGCTGCTATTGTCACTATCGCTTCGGCACCTGCCCCTTTGACAGAGCCCGCCTGGACAGGGAGTACCGTCCTGCACCCGCCGGTTCATGCCCATACAAACCCCAGACCCATACCAGTCTACTGAGCAACTGAGGGTACATGAATCAATATTGCACGAGGAGACTCCTGTGCTATTTGTGTTCAGCGCCTGTCGGCATTGCATGTCTCGGTTTGTACGTTCGCCATTGGCACAAAACAGACCCGATGAGTTTCCACATGTTTGCCCGTCTGGCGCGTGCCGGTCGGCAGGACATGCAGTAGAGTTTCCTGTGCAGGTCTCCCGAATATCACACGTTCCCGTACTCTCCCGGCATACAGTGTTGGACGATGCAAATTGGCAGTTCGTACAACAAGGTCCAGCGGAGTCATCGCATACGGCATTATTTTGGAATCGACACGTTGTGCCATTGCAGCAGCGGTTGTCATCGCAACTGTCGCCGCAGTCGCACTCTTCGCCAGCCTCGACGATTCCATTACCGCACTGCCCAGCGGTAAGAGTAGGTATATTTCTGGTATCGCTTAGGAGACAGCTCGTCCTCATATTCCGGGATCCTAGTAGTGAACAGACATTACCAACGGTGCATGGTGAGAATTGTGTCTGTGATGAGGTTGAAAATGGGTTCATGAGATATTGTGCATCCGCGTCACAAGCCGAAGCCGATAATGGACAGCACTGAGTAGTAGAGGCGCATGCATTTGAATCGCAATCATGAACAGCACCAAACATATGGGCCGATTCATGACTATCAGATCATCAATTACCGGTATTGTTTTATTATAACAGGGGTACTCACGCAAAAACCTGCCATTGGTTGGACGTCCTCGCCACCACATTCGTGCTCGACTGAGAATTGCATACTTGTCCAATCCACGAAATGCCGACCTCTGACCCGGACGGACAGCCGGTCATGAGTGTCCAATAGGCATTCTGTGTATCGCCTATTGATGATCTCCACGACGTGAATTGCTGCAAGCGCCAGTTCATGTCTCCCTCCGAGCAGCCAACGTTCCAAGGCGCAGAGTCTGAAGCACTACCGGGACAGGTTGCGTCGCTTATGGTCAGGTTATGGAGTGCAAGTGAGATATTGAAGGTACTCTCGTAAACTTGAGATGCAGTGTTTACCATATTAATGAGGCTTCGGCGGAGATCTTCGGTTGATTCGAATGACGATGTGTAGGTGCAGTCCGTTGCAATTCCAACCAAAGCCACTCTTCTCCTGGTTGGACATCCCGCCGGACTGCCGATACTGTCGATCAGATCGTCTGTATTTAGGGTTCCTTGACGTCGTTTTAGTGTGATGGGTGTATCAAGAAAGAATCCGTCCGAAGCATCATCGATATGATGCGTCAATTGGTTGGAAGCCAGCTGGCCAGTTGCGCAGCGGGATTGTCTCGGTAGCTCTGCATCACGGCGTAAATCAGTTCTGGAAGAGTGGTAGACAACCATCTGCCACTCTGGACCAGATATGCTGGTATTCCCATCTTCCGCTAATACTGTCACCTCATAAAGTTGAGTAAAAACGCTGATTGTGCCTTCGAATAAAGGAGCATTCCCATCGCGAATAATATATATTCTCGCCCAGCCAGCCTCCTTCCAACGCTCATCGGGAGACTTGGTCCACACTCTACCTTTGAAGACTTTGTCCTCATCTCCGACAAAAGATTCTGTTCGTTGGACGATGCCGCTTGGACCAAGGTATTGGATGTGAGGGCTGTGTGCGAGAAGGTCATGGTTCCGCTCTAGTATGAGTTTCAACTCTTGTTTTTGCCCTTGAACCTGGAACGTGATATCGAAGTCGGATTGAGTTGGAATCACCTGAGATGGTGTATGGATCACAACCGATTCAATGAAGTTCGCTTTTCCTAGCGGAGGAGAACTTATTGTGTGTCCTGCTGATATTAGCCCGAATCATCTGAAGCTTTTCTTCCGGCATGATGCGAGTTACCTCTAGCAATCTCCAGGAGGACAATTAAACCTGTAAAGATTATGACGACCGGATGTACTCTCATGACTAGCTGCTGCGAAATTTTTCAACTGATTTGAGGGCCACTATAGTGAACACCATATCCACCCAGGTATATATACCCCCAAAAAGACTTCTTGAACATTCATTTATAATCTACGTCCCATAGCGGTAGAGTGACACCGATACCAAGCTTCCAATTAACACTATAACCTTGTAAATTTACTGTCAAGCTAACCCATATACGACCCGCATACTCCAGGCATCAGTATAAAGTCCTATGGGAGTCTGCCATCTACTGACGAGGGTATATTATGCAGGCCAAGACAAACTCGTCATCTCCAAGACCTGCTATGTTGATATCACAACCCGACTCTATCGTTTGTACCCTAACAAGCAGAGCCGTGGAGAGCACAGCCTCGGGCCGACTTGGCAGCGAATCCTGCAGTGGCTACGGATCCCCCGGAGTGGGGAGATATCGCCAAGAGAGTGGGAGTGTATTCTGTACGGTGAATTGGGATTGGCCGCACTCATGATTATTTGTGCTGCCTAAACGCTAACCTGGCGATGCTGGTGGCTGTGCTGTAGCTTTGTTATGTTGCAGAACTTGACGTTGCTTACGGGATGGGTCGATTTTTATTCAGATGGGCTTGTTATCTGGACCCACATAATGTTGGATCGTAATTTTGTGAATGCTATTTAGAACATTTGGTCGAACGTCGTTCTATACGCTGCCCATTTCTTATTCAACCATGTGTAGTGTGTGTGCCATGTATATGGATCCGCCAGGTTGCAACTTCAGCTTTTCCTTGGCGGTCTTGGGTCCCACAAGGAACTCAGTGATAACGATGCTAGGATGAAATTGCGCATTGATGTATATAGAAAGCTTTAATAATACTGCCGGAGGGCTCAGGAAACACAGCAGGAGATGTAATTGTAGCCCTATTTTGCGGCTGACTAGTAGACCTTTCACTCAGGTTCTACTATAGGCGAAAGTGGGAGGAGGTGCTCCTATCTCAGAGGGAAAGCAAGTGTGTTTTAGGGAGCCTGTCCCATAAGCCGATCAGCACACCTTTTCCCCCGGCAAGAAAAGGGATGTAAAGACACCAGAGGCCGCCAGGTTTACTAAAGTCTACATATCTCGACGGTCAGCATGTCGGATTTATCCCATATATCCGATGAAACCTCACCCACTAGGGCTTTTAGCTCCCGTGGCTAATGCAAGTTGATTACTCCAAACCAAGGGTTTGGTCCTTGGCGTTGCCATATTCAATCGTATCCCGGGTCAAAATACCTGTCTTAGGGCGGACCCGCGGGCCGAGAAGGACGAGGGCGTGGCTGTGATCCTGACCACGTCAAATCTAGAACAAAGTGGCATTGTTCTTCTCGATATATCACAGTAACTAACTATTGGACAGTCTGAATAAGAGTTCACCAAGTTGTGGCGCTCTAATTAGCCGCCTATTAGGTTCCTGGGCGGAATGATCCTAGACCGTGTAACTGTGGCCTCTATCTACAGGCTGATCATTGACACAGAAATACGCAACTGGTGGCGTGTGGCCAGTTGATTGTTCTCTTTCATTCTTGACAATTTCCCCTTCTCTCCTCTCTTTGGCTCTACACTACCTTATTATCATATCCGGGGCAGCAAACTGACATTAATTCACACATACATCTCCCTATCTTCGTTTGACTAGTATCAGAGTGCTAGTACAATTTCCCTACACAAATAGTCCCATAGAGACTGGGGCGGACTTCATTTGATCCTCTTGAATCTCCTGGATAAGCTCATTGTCGGGATAGTCTTCAAGGTCCAGATCCATGTAGCCTTGGGGAGCCCATTTTGATCCGGAGATGAAGAATGAGTGTCCGTTAATGCTCGTATCGCTAAGAATTCGCAGAAGACAATGTCCCGCCTCTTCAACCGTGGCGAACCTTACCCCAACGTTTGTGACATGGGCAAATGCTTCCTCAGACAAGATATTTGTCTTGACGTACCTACACCTGGATTAACCACCGCGACACACGGGCAGAAAAGAGGGGTTCCTACCATGGCGAGATTACATTTACCCGGCTACCATAATAGAAAGCCGTCCTCCTTAAAGAATGCAGGATGCCCCGTATGGCCCATTTGCTAGCACAGTACTGAGGGGCTCGAGGGCAATCAAGGAAAGCTGCACCGGATCCGATAAGGACCAGACATGTGTCCTCCTGTTCTAGCGAGGACTCCTGTCCATTTTGTTTTATGAAGTAGTGTGCTGCTAACTTGGCCGTGTACAAGGTCCCTTGGATGTTGACATCGATTATACTCAGATCAGGCTTCTGTGGCTCTTCGTCGCTGGAACACAGAAACACTTCATCCGATCGGTGAATGCCAGCGTTCGCTACAACAAAATGGATGCGGCCTGTTGGAGAGAATGAAACGGCTTCACGAAAGAGGCGGGCTTGATCTTCCCATATGGAGGTGTTGCATTGGATGTATTTGGTGCTTGTGGCTGGTTAACGGGGCTTGGAACATATTGGAAGTATTCGCTCTTACCCCTTCAGCTCTGCTTCTAGTTCCTTTCCCTTTTCTTCGTTTAAGTCTGCAATACACACGTTCACTCTAGTTCTTGCATTAGTTGCTTGGTGTACTTTCTGTCCAGGAATCCCTATATGTAGCATACCCCTCGGCAACGAGAGCGCGAACATAGCCTTTGCCGAGACCATTGGCACCTGTTCACATTTAGCAATCATGTATGAGTCGGTGAATAGGCAGGACCTCATTACCTCCCGTGACAATTGCTGTCTTGCCTGTAAGGCTCCTTGTGTCGATCGGCTGGGTACAATCAACAGGTCCCTTATGTAAATATCCTTTCGCCGGCTGAGACATGATGGCTGGTAGAGAAGTGAAATATATGTTTATCGAAACTTAAGTGAACCAAAGGAAAATTAGTGAACGGACACGGTTCGCAGGCTATATAGCCCAGTTTATAGCAGCCCTACCTGTAGATCATCATATAGATAAAAGTACAACGACACTAATGCAAGTCGCTTATCCAAAGCTGGCGAATTAGATCCGGGTGGGTACTATCTCCATCTAGTTGCCCCACGGGAATCCTTTGTTCCCGACTTACGTGCTAGCGAGAGCTCACATTCTTACATCCCCCGATTCACCTGCGAGTTCCTTGTGACAAGTGCTACCACTCTGCTAGTACTCAACGCGTATGGGGCGGCATTTATTTAAAAAGGCCTTGTGAACGAAAACCCAAAACAGTCTTATTTGACCATAACATCACTTTAGTTGCACGATGGTTAGATGTCGTTGAGCTCGTGGCGGGTTGCACCGTCTAAGACCCCTAATCCTTAGAGGTTAATAGTCGCATTACACAACTTCGCATTAGACCAGGTGAATGATGCGCATTTTAGCTCTATAATTGTCCCTGGATTATTCGATTCAGAAGGCATCGACTTCAATGTGTTATCACAGCGATCACACACCGCCAGAGACCTCGCTATAGCACCTAAAACTAGACAAATGAGCTTTTGTTTACCTCAAGGAACTCTTTCCAACTCTCGGGCTGATAGGCTGCCTTTGCCAACAAGTTCTGGCTTTCCTCGAGACTCCGTCCATTGAAGTATCCCGGATTTTCGATGAAAAGGTGGTTCTGCAACATCTCCAAACCCATCGGACCAGGAATAAAATTCTTATATGTCTCGGAGTCAATCTGCAAAAACCGCGTCTTCTGTCCAGTGACTTCCTCAAACTCGGCGAGGATGTGACTGGGAGTGTAATAGTCCGCTGCAGCGAGTACCTGGGAACCCAATACCTCCGAGCGATTCAGCAAGGCTGCCGCAACATACTTTCCTATGGATACAACGCGTATCAGCTACACTTGCATCGAAGCAAAACAATGTCATTAATTCAAAAGGAGAGACGCATACCCATGTCTTTCGCGATATCGATAAGCGGAAGCTTGGCATCTTTGCCAACGGGATAGGCGAGGGTATAGATACCGTCATCGCCCTTTCGCAACATTCCGAACTGAGTATAGTTGGTCATGAAATACCCTGGTAGGACGAACGTAGCCGGGATCCCCAGAGAGCGAATATACTGCTCTACCTGAGCTTTATGATCGAAGTGCGGGACGTGCTTGAGCCGGCCGCCAGAAGTTTCTGTGACGTTCAGCAAAGAGGAGAAGATCAAATGCTGGACACCGGTTTCCTTGGCTGCATTGGCGACATTCTTGCCATGGACTAGTTCGGCATCGGAGCCAGCGTTACCCCAAGCTGGCGTTGTGACGAGAAACACCGAGTGACTGCCTTGTAACGCCTGGCTTAGGCATTCCTTGGAGTTCATGTCGGCCTTGGGAGGGGAGGTTAGGTTTGTTCTATTGTATTTCGTTCATTTGCTAATGGGTCGTCGCTTACACTTTTCACTTCAATGCCCTGCTTCAACAAAGCCTGGGCCTCGGGCTTCGAGACATCGCGAGTGATGCCGCGAATCTTGAATTCCTGGGAGAGCTTGGGGTTCTGAAGAATGGTGCGAATTACGGACCTGCCTTGTTGACCTGTCGCACCGACTACAGTAATAATCTTTGGCATTTTGTCGTTTGATGATAGTCATTCAAGGATACTGTCGAAAGCTCTTGCTCTGTAGGAGTAGAGAGGAAGCTGTTAATCGATAGGATTTTAACTTGCTGGGTTCCAAGAACGTTAACTTGTCTTTTATACAAGCGCCATTTCGTTGTTTTATCGCCGTCTCTCCATGAAGCATCAAAAACCAATGATGGAAACTTCGGAGCCTCGGTTGGGTAGCGAAGTTACTAATACTCGACTTTGAGTGCATTAATTATTCAGCATTGGTCCGTCGGCTTTGAACTCAGTGCTGACCATCAGATATCGGGGCTGATATTAGCGCTGAGTAAATAATCTTTTGAGACAAACCATCCATGATTGGTAATAAATTTAGTTAACTATGCTAGAAGAATAGAAGTTTCATGGCTTTTGCCGAAGAAGGATACGATAAATTGGTCAGCCAAACCTGGGGAGAAAGAAAGAAACGAGGGAAAAAAAAAACCACAGGAGCATGATCCACAAGCAGCGGCCATTGGTGTCTAGAAAACAAGCTTAAATATCCTTCATGAAGAGACTAGCGTAGGTCGACTAATTGCTCAATTACACCTCCAGTTTTAGCCTTCTTCGTCTCCCATTGTCTAGTAGAAGCCGCCAATCCCCTAAGTTTTTACTCACAAGAAGGAAGCCAAAAACCGTGAATAAATTGACGTTCCACCACAAAATATGACTGCAGTGTTGGTTACCGGCGCCACTGGTAAAACAGGGTGGTGCGTTGATCAACAATTTGATTCTCCAAAAAGGACCCTATAAGATTCTGGCTGTGACCCGTGATGTCAACTCTCCTTCGTCTCAGAGATTGCTGGAACAGTCTTCCAATATTCAATTGGTGGAAGGGAACTTGGACAATCCCCATGAGATCTTTAGGAATGCTAAGAAAGCAGACTCTACGCCTATCTGGGGCGTTCTTAGTGTTCAGGTAAGCCTTATTGTGCATTAAACCATCAGCCTTCACCTAATATTCCTGCTTTTAGACAGCAAATAGAAACAGCACATCGGAGGAAACCCAAAGCAAAGCACTGATAGACGAATCTGTCAAGAATGGTGTGAAGTACTTCATCTACAGCTCCGTCGATTGCGGTGGCGAAGCATCGATTAATAGCCCTACCCGAGTACCGCACTTCATCAATAAGCACAATATCGAGCAGCATCTAATGGCAAAGACACGGAAAGGAGAAATGGAACTGGACTATTCTGCGCCCTACCGCCTTTTTCGAGAACTTTGTCCCGGGATTCTTTGGCAAGGTCTTCAATACATCGTAGAGAATTGCTCTGAAAGGAAAGCCTCTCCAATTGGTTTCCACCAGCGACATCGGTTATTTTGGCGCCTTAGCCTTCCCAGATCCCGAGCGATACAAATCCAGGGCTATCTTCCTAGCTGGGGACGAGTTGACGTTTGGTGAAATGGCGCGCATCTACCGGAGAAAGACTGGAAACGCAATTCCGACTACATTCAGTCTCCCCTGTCATATCTTCATGGCGTCGATGAAGGATATGGGCTATATGTTCAAATGGTTCCACGATGAGGGATACAAGGCAGACATTGAAGACCTGAGGAGGATACACCCCAAATTGAAGGATTTCAGTAGCTGGCTTGAAACAGAGAGTCCTCATATGCAGCGTTAGGTCCCTGCATCCTGATTTACACGAGGATAACACCTAGCTTTTATATAGAATCCTAGTATATTAATGCTTGGCCTTCATACCCTGTCTTCGCATATAGTCCGACTGGGTTGTTGCCAATATGCTATTGATGATCTTAAGACTACCACCCGTCTGAACTAATGACGCACAGTGCCTTTGTGCTCAATTCTTCCCAATTAACACACTTTTTCTCTACTTTATTAACCACATATGCGGTTCCTGTATCCATCGAACGAGTTGCAAGTGAAATGGTCGCTTTTTCTTCCCACCTGATATGATTCTTCAGATGTCTTGAATTGGAAGACAGGCGGTTACTGATACTGTGATACTGAGCATATTTTGGCATCAGCCCCCGCCGGTGTATGCAATTCAGTAAATTTAACTTGAGGTATCTTGAAAAATAATTTCGATATTTCGAGTACACCCACAGCACGAAGCCATAGTTCACCTAGGTATCTCCAGTCTAGGCACTTCTCGTAGATATTAGAGAATCAGTTCTTTGTTTCACAAAGGAACTGAGCGTTTTGCTTGATTTAGCAAAGGCATATATTCACCGGACATTTTCATATGAGCGCCGATCTATGTAATGGGTGGTCATATTCAAGAGGTAGCAAATATGTTCTAGAATGAGGAAGGATAATTGATCAAAATAAGGGCTCTCCTCGGTACTCATTTTGGTTCTCATAAACAGGTTCGACTTCCGTAAAAAGTTGCTGCATCATCTTTTAGTCAAACAGGTATGTATGTCATTCACCTTCGATGGACAATACAGGCTGCGTGCTGCAGTGGATGACGCCGCCAGCCAACGCAAGGGTAGGCACATGGACTGGGCGAACCACACGCTCAGGGCATAACTTCTGGAATAATTCCACTGCTTCTCGATCCCGTTCGGCATCTCCAAAGTGCGGCACAATCAGACCTCCGTTAACAAAATAACAGTTAACATAGTTTGTCGCTGGTTCATCGTACGATAGTGAACCAAGGGCCTGAGGGTTGGGCTCGTTACTGATATGCACCTCAAAAGGGCGCCCCTTTGCGTCATGCGACCGTGCTAAGATGCCTCGAATTTCTTCGTAGACTTCAACCCATTCCTTCGGAGCACTGGGGTGCGGCCGGGAAAGGACAACTACCCCAGGCCGGATGAACATGAGCTCAGCATCAGCGTGCACGTCGGTCACGTCGAGACCCTTCCTACCCGGGAACCAGATGATCTTCTCAACACCCAGTAAACGTTGGAGTTCAGCCTCGATCGCGGCACGAGAGAGACCGGGGTTGCGATTCTCGTTAAGAATACTACTTTCTGTGGCCATGAGGGTGCCTTCACCGTCCACAACCAACGCGCCACCTTCCAGACAAATATTTGACTCAATGCGCGTCACTCGAGATGGGACACTATCCGAATCAATGACCCGCGTCGCAAAGGTCGTGTTTTCTCGGTGTTGCGAGGGTGTCATGGCAGGCCAATCCAGGCCGTCTGCGGCGCGCTCATCCTCGCCAATCCTGTCTCCTCTACCCCATTCTTTGAATCGAAAATTAATTGCGAAACGGCGTTGTCGATTGCTTTCGTCAGTACTGCGAACATACACTGGGCCGGTATCACGAACCCAAAGATGGTTTGTGAGGAACGGGATGATTGATATGGCCGAGGTATTGCCAGTCGTCTCTTTAACAGCCTGGTCAACCAGAGATTGCGCCTTGGCGGTATCTTCTGGTCGGCAGTATAGACGAACTGGCTCGAACGCGGAGATTGCGGCGGCTACGTGCGCGATCTCATCACAAGCAGTTTGGTAGTATTCCGCTGCAATTGATTGTATAGATGGAAATCCTAGGATGGTGGCAATATGGCGAGAGGTTTCTGCAGGGTAGACGTATCGGCCAGCGTCATCCGCCGACTGAAAGCCCTTCTCCGAATTGTCCATGTTTGGGCTGGTCTCCGGTCAGCCACCACCCGTTAGTCAGGTGGTAACAGTCTAGGGTTAACTCACATTTTTAAAATGCTATAACGTCTCTTCAAGACTTGGATTAGAAAAGAGGCCCTACAAGCCTTATATATTATCGTATAATATCAGCGAGAGAGGCGGGGCGGGAAGGCCTGCGGACAAAAGTCCGCTATGCAAGACTTAGTAATGGGCGGGGGAATGCCCGCCTGGACTAGTAAATCTTGGATCTTGCTCTGGCAAATCCCTCTCTAACCGCTGGAATTTCAAGTTAAACTGTGCTTCAAACCTCTCTTTGGGCCTGATTCATCACCGCAACCCCCCGTTATGCCACTACCCTGCCCCTCTCCACTACGGAGGGCACCAACCTGCATAGATAGATCCAGCACCCCACCAGCATTCCTACGGACTGAGAAACCGATTATGGATCGAGAAACCAATCTTAGATCGGCGGCCCACTCTGGGTGAAATTATAAACCTAAAGCTAAAATCAATAATTCGAAAGGTGGATGTGGAAGGTTGAAGGACTTCGCTATATATGGCTGTTGGCATTATGCAGAGAGCCATCTCCTGAGCAACCTACATATTGTTTTCTGGATTGCGCTAGTAATGGACGATGATCCCGCTTTGTATATGATAGCCTGTTATACTCTGTCTCCCTATAAGTGCTCTCAAAAACTTGGGGTTCAATGCAACCTACGCCACCTTGGGGAATTCTTTGCTTCTCCTACTCGACCAAAAACCAACGTTGGCTGGAGGTCTAACTGGCCCTACATCTCAATAGATTTACCGCTCCTCATTCTAAGGAATTCCCGTTGATCCACTTGTCACGATTGTATAATGTCCAACTGCGCTATGGTTACTATGCCTCCGCAGGCAGCGCATAGATTCGCCCCCACGGCTCAACACTATCTCCTAGAGGTTGCTCCACGCGCAGAAGCTAGCGCTTGTTGCCAATGGGCCTCATGACACACACGTTAGACCACATATGAGATCAACAATTCTAATCCCAATCGCCGTGAGGTAACGTCGCTGCCCTGCTTTATGACATTTCTGCCGTGTATATCCCAACTACATTATACGTTTACCATAGCAGTTAGACCAGGCTCTGCCTACAAACTAAAGGTGTGGTAGTCCTATCACAAGCGTGTGGGTATATATGGTTTAGCATGTCTTTTGGGACCAGAATGTAGGACGAACAAGTTGTTTATTATAGCCTACAATAGTGTATCATTCCGAGGCTTACAAAGTGACTGCAAAGTCCCGCGAACTATATGACGCCCCCTGTATGACATCGTCCACAGAGAAGGCTTTTCTGGGTAATGCTATGCGATCGGATCCTGGCATTAGCTTAGTGACATAGTGCAACAGGTGGTAACACTGACGGAACAGGCCCTGATACAAGGTCTAAGAATAAAGTACAAGATCAGACAGAGGTAGGACGTTCACAGCAAGTAGCACTGTTTCAAAATATCCCCTCATTTGTGCCACATGGGAAAGATTTTAGTCACCACCGTGATGATCTATTTTCATATATGCATCACGTGCCCATCACTATGCACGACTTAATGCGAGTGCTGAGTCATAGCCCGAGGACATTGTACAAATAATGCTAAGGCTTTCCGCGTCGATGCCTTGCCTCGTTGTTTATTTAAAGCCCTCATGCCCCCAACAGCTGAACATGAATCTCTGAATCATGGCGAAAACTATTTCCCTATCTGTCTTTATTTCTCTGTCCCCCAAATTTCCCTTCCCATAATTATGGCTGATCTCCATCAGTCCGAGATTCAAATCTCCAACCTCCCCACCAAATCAGTCACTCTCACTCCCCAAAGAGCAACAATCGTCCGTGAGATCCACACCGCCATTCAAGTATGTCTTAAGTCCTATACCCCATAACACTTGATACGATTGCTAAAGGGTGTATTAGCCTGGTCAAAATGAAATCACTATCCTAGGCCTAGACCCGGACGTTGACCTGGATTCTGTCCAGATCGACGGCTCCGGTCTAGCGACAATCACAGACATGCAGGCGGAAGTCGTACCCCGACGGGAGAAGTTCGACGATGTCTATCCAAACCTGGCTGTTGAAGAAGAAAGTGATAACGACGGGAATATGTCGACAGACGAGGAAGGCATTGACATCGATGACTCTGAGCTTCAGGCTATCCTCAAACAAGAGCAGGGGCTTACCACCGCGCTGGCCAAGGACCAGGACGACAAGTCTGCGTCTTTGTTTGTCTTGCAGTTTTTGGTTGGATATGGGAAAACTATTGAGTCTACTAATGCTGACCCTACCAAGCTTAATGATTTCTTGAATATGTATCTTCAACAGAGGAAGACTGAAGGTGATCGGGCGAGGGATACGGATGTAAAGATTTCCGAAGGTGAAAAAGCTCTAGCGAAAGTTAAGCGGAAGAGAGAAAGGTTGGAATCTGCTCATACCAAGGCTAAAGAGAACGCAATGAAAGAGGTCCGCCAGCTTCGTGAGAAGCGAGTAAAGGAACAGCAGCAACGGCGGTCTCAACAACAACGGGATAGGCTTGAGAAACAGCATTTCTGGAGGGACCGGATGGGCCAGGTTAAGGTGTATCTTGACAGCAATGTCTCTGCGACTCTAGGGTCTAGCCGCCGGAGCTCGGTGACTGAAAATGTCACGCATGGTGACCAGCCGGTTCAGATCACGATAAACTTGAGTTACATCATCCCTGGCCCAAGCTGGGTTCCTCGTTACAACCTGAAGATTAATACACCTGCATCCACGGCGTCCTTGACCTGCAACGCGGACTTCCAGAATAATTGTTCGGAAACCTGGAACGACGCTAAAATCACGCTGTCCACATCGCATGCTGCGTTCTCCGGCCTTGATGAGCCTATTCCAATTCTGCAGCCCTGGCACATCACGATGTCCTCCGTACCAGACGCCAAGTCGCCGCCGTGGAACGATGTTTTAAGGAGCCCAGCCGAGATACCTCGCGCAGCCACAAGACATCAAAACTGGACAGGCCAAACCATGCAACAAATGCAACAAGCTCAGGTGCAGCAGGCCCAAATGCAGCAGATGCAGATGCAGCAGCAGGCTCATACCCGACAAGCTATGGTACCACAAGCTCCGATTCAGCTCGGTTTAGGGGGGCGACGCCACCCTGGCCGACCACCATCATCCAGTTCTTGGGCCGTATCGGCTCGGAGAGCACTAGGGTGGAGCAACGAATCTGACAGTGAGAGCGAAGATGAGCATGTCAGAGGGGGTAGTTCATCGCCTACTCTAGAGAGACAAGATTCCATGAGACAAAACTACGGTCTAACCACGACGTATGAGCTTTCCGGCCTTCGCACGCTCGCCCCATCGACTAGTCCACGGCGCCATCTACTCGCCCAGGCAACTCTGCAATCCTTAACCCTCACACACGTTATCGTTCCTAAGATACGTGCTGCTGCTTTTCTTCGTGCTCGTGTGAAGAATACCTCGTCCGTGAACATCATACGCGGGAAGACAGGCATATCTGTTGATGGCACGTTCTTGGGCACCTCTACCCTTCCCAGTTGTGCACCGAACGACTTCTTCAGTATTTCCTTAGGTGTCGATCCCAATGTACTAGTGACGTATGCGAAGCCGACGGTTCGCAAGTTAACGAGTGGATTCTTCCACAAAGAAAACGCTGCAGTGTTTCGTCGGAGCTGCTGGGTAAAGAATACGAAGAGTACAGCGATAGATATAATCGTCTCCGACCAGGTTCCACTCAAGGATAACGAGCAGATGCGCATTCAGGTGCTTGAACCAAAGGGCTTGGAGAAGGAAGGTGATGAGATAGATATGGCGATGGAAAAGGATCGGGGTAAGGGAAAGGCAGTAATGATGAGGAATGGAGAGGTGAAATGGTTTATCAGGTTGGACCCTGGAAAAGATGTTCGGATGGTGTTGGAGTATCAGACGAGGGTGCCAGATGGGAATACAGTCAATCTCGTTAACTAACTTTCATTTCCTCTTGATTAGCTTATGCTGGGCGAGATTATGTTGTTTCCTTGGATGTGCTTAATGTCCGCACGCTTTGCATATGTGAATGTCCAATTAAGCTGCCACATATGGAAATGTCTCCAGTAATGATTCCCAATATGAGTACAACACTTCTGTAATTACACCAATATAGGAGCACTCTCAATCTGATCCACCTAGATTCATTGCCGCGCTAATGCATGCCAGATGGCTAAAGGCTTGTGGAGTGTTGCCAATCTGTTCACCGGAGATGGCTACCTCTTCCGAGAACATGCCCAAGTGGTTTGCAAATGAAAGCATATTATCGAAATGTGTAATGGCTGACTTACGTAGCTGCCGGTAAAACGGATCGTCCACATTGTAGGATATTGCTTTTGATGCCTAACTCATTCAGTCAGCTTACTTGTATTTGGTCCACAACGTGGCGAACTAACTCGCATCATGGCTTCAACTAGCCAGAAAGTGATCATCACAAAGGCTCCTTCGCGACCTCCGACACCTATCATACCAGGCGATAATGTTAGACTGTGGACGCGTACTAGCTACCTCCTCATGCTAAGAAACTTACCGTCGTCCACCTTCGTATGATCGTATCGAGATACCATATTCGCCATCGATAGTCCTCCCTTCGCCTGAGGTAACATGACCCTTTTCAGTGTGTTCAGAAATCTGGGGTCATTGGGGGCGATGAAGAAAACTAGCGGTGCAATTAAAACCGCTGCATCCAAGATGTCCTGGCTCTCGTAGCTCATGCAGAAGTACTTATCCTTGAAGTTATATCCCTTGGTCATGATCTCATCGTAGAGCTCATCCCGCGCACGTAGCCACTCGATCCGATCCGGGCATGGTAAGTTCGAGCGCTTTTCCGCCAGCCGCAAGGCTCGATCTAACGCGACCCATAGCATCATCTTTGAGTACACAAAATTCTGCGGTCTCCCACGCACTTCCCAGATGGACCTGTCCTGTTCGTGGACCACCTCCAAGACATGGTCAATCATGCGCCTAACGGCAAGCCATTGGTCATACGAAATGGGACGGCCGTGCTTGTGATAAAGATATACACTGTCCATGAGCTCTCCATAGATGTCTAGCTGCGTGTGATCCGCCGCTCCATTCCCAATCCGGACCGGCTTGCTACCCATATATCCTTGCAGATGATCCAGCTCCGACTCAGGAATCTCATGTTCTCCGTGAATGGTAACCATGATCGGTAGGAACGGTCTTTTCAGCTGGGAGTCGCATTTCATGGGCGGAAAGACCCGATCAAAAATGAAATTAATATATGACTCAGCCTCCTTGGGATAGCCGTTTTTGAGAAAGACATAGACGACGAATGCGGCATCCCGCACCCACGAGTAACGATAGTCCCAGTTCCGTGAACCTCCGATGCTTTCCGGGAGTGAGAAGGTCGGGGATGCAACGATAGCGCCAGTCGGCTTGTATGTAAGCAGTTTCAGTACCAGGAGGCTTCGTTCCACTTGCTCGCGGTAATGGCCTCTGAACGTACATTGGCTTATCCAGTCTGCCCAGAACTCGGCGGTGTCATGCTCGACTGTATCCAAGTAATGTTCTAGAGTTCTCCCACTCGGGAGAGCTTTATCATTGTTATGTAACAGGAATGTGGCAGACTGGCCTTCTAACATCTTCATTCTCATGAAAAGACCCGGCCCTTTTAGATTTGGTCTGTCATCGACCTCAAACGTGATCTCTGGAGTAGCACCAGACCCTTCAGCCGCTGGATCGGGGCCGGTATATATACTGAGCTGCAAGCTCTGCGTGGTGCCCTCGAACGAATATGCATTCAGTCGACGACCCGCATCAGGGCCGGTTAGCCATCGACCAGTGTGCGGCCCACGTGCATAATCAAAGGCAGGAAAAACTTCAACAACCATATCCATCTCCCCTCGAACACACTCAACCTTCCTAACCACCCCCGACTGACATCCCCACCCCGAAATACCACATGCAGAGGCTACATCACAGGAACACCAAGCTGACGCGGAGACATCCGGATGCGACGGTATTTTGCTTAATACAGGGAAGTAGTCCGATAAAGTAATCACCCCATCCTCGTGAATCCACCGCGTCTCCAAGATGTTCGTACACGCTCTGTATCGTTGCTTACTCATAGGCTTGACGTCTTCTCCCGGACGGATGGAGAAATAGCCGCCTTTGTCGTTATCTAGGACGCGACAGAAAATCGACGGGGAGTCGAACGCAGGCCAGCACAAGAAGTCCAGATCGCCGTTTTTACTCACCAGGGCACAGGTGTGCATGTCCCCGATGAGGCCGTAGTCCTCGATGCTGCTGTGGTTTGGGGGTGGGGGTCTGTTTGACATTTTCGCGCTGGGCTCCGTTTGTATGCCTAGTATTGATTGTGGGCGGATAGACAACGGTTTTTATTTCGATTAGATTGTAAAAGTGAACTTTTACAACAGTATTATATACTAGCAAGTCTTGCTTCTCTTGGTGCTGGAAATGGAAAAGAAGGTCCGCGTCCAACGTGACATCATAGGAATTTGTGGGCTCTGATTGGTCCCTAGGAGTACCACATGACCTATATGGAACAGCTTGAAGTACGCGACAAACATTGGATACATGGTCTCGCAAAGCTCGGTCTCTTTAATACTGTCAATGGTAAATTCCTCAATCGTACGAGCTTAAGAGCGGCATGACATTGCTCATTAACCTTCGGGGAAACACTCTGTTTAAACCTTGAAACATTAGTCCAACTCCAGGAAAAAGGCCAGATCCAAATATCCATGTTGCACCTCGCTGTCAAGTCTCTTCCATAGTCAATCTTCGTGGATTTCTCCGACAATGGTATCATCATTCAACTTCTTGATCTTCTTGATCGCATCAGTGCTTACGGGCCTAGTACAACATGGAACGTCAGTCTCGGTACGCGATATGCTGCGTTAGTATGGGTTCATCCTGGATGAACATACGGAGGGTAGCAGGTCGGGGGAAGCGCTGGGCACAGCAATATATTGGCCGTGTCGTTCGCTCATGTACGAAGGCATAGGACACCACCAGGTTCCTTTCTCAGCTCATCAAACGCTCTATCCCTCGATGTTGCCATATGTGTCCGCATATCTTCCAGTCATCCATTCGCCAACCGTCACAGGAGGGTATTTGGCACCTTGATTTGGGCCTTGGAAGCTGAGAAGACAACTGATCGAATAATCGGGGTTACCGCAAAAGAAGAACGGAGTTCTGTAGCGCTCTGTAGCGCTCCTTGCCGCTTTTACTGATTACGCGACGTAGAGTCGAGAAATATCGGTCGTTCGTCCGCTGCATTATCATATTACCCAGATTCACAACATAAGCGCCGGGATAGCGATAACGTCTACCCATTCCGATGACATGTTGTTCCACACCTGTAGGCCACCAGTCTCGTCCTGGAGGAGAATAGTAACAGCGCCGAAGTCCGTATGCGCACCGATTCCTTTCGAGGGTAAGCTATCAAAAGCATGGTACGACGGGAGCTTTATACCTCTTTCCAATTCGGATGCATCCGGGCCCTGGGTTGGGTAATGAAGAAGTCGTAGAATTGCGATTGGATGCTCGCAAAATTCGTCAAACGTATGCTCATCTAAATCCAACGTGCGTACCAGTATCTGCAGGATGCCCTCTACTAAAGAGGACAAGGCGACATAAATACTCATCCATTGTTTTTCTGAAGTCGCCTGGGTTGCGCACTTCTTCGGTGTACCTGTTGGCTCCCTGTCCAAACTTCCCTTGTACCACATACGGGTCATCCAGTGGTAAGTTCTTTCCCAAATAAATCCCTTCTTTTAGATCGCCTCTGGTCCGCTTCTCAAAGCTCTGGGAGCGAAGGCGCTCGTAACCCTGGTCGGACTTGTTGGTATCTGGAAGGCCAAATCAACAACAATCCCGATGTGCAGGGGCGTGTTCGTTGGCCTACCTAGGCTATATCTCTCTTTAACCTCACTTGGGAGGCCAAATAAATCTTTACTCTGTTGGAAGATTGATTGCTGAAGATCTGACGGGATACCATGATTGATGATTTGGAAGAAGCCATAACTCTCACAGGCTCGCCGCATCTCCCTGATCAGCATTTCTTTGGCCGGGAATTCATGGCCATAGAATGCTGCAGCTCTCGTCAGTCAGTATAGTGAGACTTGAAATGAGAACCTGGTGATACTGAAGTACTAGATACTGACCCGCAAGATCGATGATCGGGGGCCTTAAACGGTCATTTTTCGCATTGATTTCGAGGAAATGCAGTGCAATTGTTCGATATGAGTGAAGAACTTCAACCTCTCAGTGTCAACAGGTGGGGTACCTGGCCCACACACCAATCGCGTTGAAGGGACTTTTGCGATGTTGTTAAAGACATGGAACTTGACCATGAGGCATGGGTTTATGGGGAAATATATCTAAGACTCTTTCCCTTACACTAGTTCGTCAATTGTCACTTGAACCAAGTGCTCAGGGAGTCCTAGTCCCTTGCTTCAACCTGGAATAAGACACTCTGATGTATGTTAATCCTTCTAGAGCATTAATATAGCTAAAGTCGTAGCTATAATCTCCTCTAGGTCACGATTGCTGGTTATTAATAGTATTCGTATGGGTTCATGGCAAGTCACGCGCTGTTAGAGCAATTTAGCTGTCATCCACACTGTAGCCATTCAGGATCTCATCGCTCAGCGCCGGAGACGAAATCAGTCCGAGACATCAAGCATTGCAGGACTTATTATGTTCTCTGGAGCCTAGACACCTATCGTAGTGTGCTGTACAGGTAAATCATCGACATAATGGCAAGGTATCAAGACTAGCTGCATGCCCTTGTTAGTTAGACAGGAAATGTTGAGCAGATTGTGAAGTAAATTTGTGAATCTTTCTAGGATATATTTCGACCCCAGGTTTGGGGTTGAGACACATGATCCGCCTAGCGGGTAGGTGCCTCAGGCTGAACTTGCCCAGGGGTCATCTTCAAAACCCCAACCTCTACTAATTGACTTGCTAATTTCACATTCTACCCCGTCCTGGGGCTAATTATGACTCTAGTATAGCTAGAGCTCCTTGATACATAGTTTCTACTTTGTCTTTTCTTGATTAAATCTCCACGGGCTCTGCTACGCTTAACCGAGTGGTACTTTGACGTCCTCCTATCCATAATATATAATAACCTCCCGAATATCTGAATCATCTTCAATACCTGCAGTGTTGTGTACGTCGTGATTTCTTATCCATCTCCCAGCGGAGAACACAAAAAAAACGACCTTTGAAAATCGAAGGATCTGAAACCCAAACATGGTGACATTGCGCGACCACCTCTTACGTAAATCAAGCCAGCGTCTCCGACAATGTAACAGGAATATGCAAGAAAATTCTCCGGCTACCATCGGGGCTCCGAGGCAACTTTCCTCCGCGAATATTGATTTGCAGAGCCTGATGGAGTAGCTTTGGCTCCTTTAACCCCGAATCCCTTGTCTGCCTCCACTGAACGAACTCATTGCGGCTTTCCCCAACGTGTTTGTTCCGCTTCCGCTGCTCATCCACAGTCGCGAAAGGCATCGGCTCTCGACTTGGTGCAGCAGTGGAAGGTGGATAGTCGTGGCCGGTATACAGCTTGAACTCGGGTGGCAATTCAAGCAACTTTTGCATGGATTGGTGAAGGGCATGGGCATCTCCATTGGGAAAGTCACAGCGAGCGCTGCCGACGTCGGGGTTGAAAATAGAGTCGCCTGTGAAGACACTACTACCGATCAGGTAGCCGACATGGTCCGGGGTATGCCCCGGCAAATGTAAGACTTTTGCGGAGAGATTTCCAATGAGGAAGGTTTCATCGTCCTGCAGTAGATGGTCGAAGGCGTTGTCTAGTTCGTCGGCGTGAACGCCGTATCGGGTAGCGAACGTGTCTTGGACCTCGCGAATCCGTCGCCCAATGCAGATAGGGACTCGTCTGCCTTGCTCTTGCATTCGATCCTGCAGATACGATGCTGCAGTAAGGTGATCGGCATGCGCGTGTGTCTCGAGGAGTCGGACTATTTTATACTTGTGTAAATTGATGCAGTCTAAAAGTGCGTCCGCTGATGTTGTATCGATTGCTAAGTGCTCCTGGCGGAAGTCTAGTACTGGGTCGATGATGACGGCTTCGCAGGTTTCAGGGCATGCGACAATATACTGCCAGGTGGAGGTTTGGTGTTCGAAAACTGGGTGGACTATAGGCTCCATGGCCGCAATGAGCTGTGAGTATAGTTGTCTTAATTCTTCGATTCAGGTAATCCATGCGTATATAACCACTATGTTCACTCGTTATCTACTATGATGGCTACGGAGGTCTACCATAGGGGGGAGCACTTCAATCAACCCTCTCGGACGAGATTGACAATTGACGGCGACCATGACCTACCTGAAGGAGCTAGTATCTGATTATCAGGAAAAGGTCAGCCCTAGCCGACCTGACACATCGCCCCTGAGTGCTTGATGGCAGGACATACGACGGAGTGGTCAGTCGCCGATTGCAGGTCCGCTTGCCTTTTGGTTCATCCAGCCCTAACTGGTCGAGTGTGGGTCGCCGTTCGAGAAATGCTCAATCGCCGATTGACCTACAACGTCCTTCGAAAGGTCGGCGACCCGTCATACTGGAGAGAGAATCTATTTTTCCCCTTCATCTTTCGGCCGACTAAAGATGTACTTTGGCTATAGCCCGTGAATATGCGATTTAAGGGTGGTTGTGTCTTGGCGGTACCGCCTTTCACCAGACGTAGAGCATATAGAAATCTTTTTCATCATCTGTAAACTTCTCCCTGAAGACAACGAGACCCGATAACTCGGCAAGGAATCCGGCCGCGAGCGACCCTGATCTAGTCGATAAGATACCTCCTACCATTCTCTTCATGGCCAACAACGTCGTAGAACCAGAATCGCAAAGATGCCCAGCGGACAGTGGACCAACATGGACAGGCCCTTTAGCCTCGAAACATGAGACTGGCTGGCGCCATATAGTGCGAAATTTTACTCCTGCGTAGGTGTGGGCTGACTTGCCAGCAGATCCTGCTTGCCAAATGGGCTTGGCTAATCGATCTATAGGTGGTTTTCAGCAAACATGGGTACTGGAATTGCATCTATCCTACTCAATACCTTACCATACAATGGGAGATGGCTCTACTGGATATCAGTGATACTATTTGCCCTAAATGTGCTGTTATTCCTTGGCTTTTTGCTCCTAACAGTTCTTCGGTATCTGCTGTACCCTGAAATATTCCCAGTGATGATTACTCATCCAGCTCAATCATTATTCCTGGGTACTTTCCCAATGGGCCTCGCCACGATTATTAACATGATTTGCTTTGTCTGCGTGCCTGCGTGGGGAATCTGGGCAAGTTACTTTGTCTGGGGGCTGTGGATAGCTGATGCTGTTGTCTCTGTACTAACATGCTTTGTGGTGCCGTTCATCATGTAAGTTCTTCTGGAACGAGTGCGTCTTGCAGGGCTAATCCGTGTAGGATGACGCGGAGTTCCGAAATCACGATATCATCTATGAGCGCAGCATGGCTACTTCCCGTCGTAGCATGCGTCGTCGCCGCAGCCTCTGGTGCCATTGTCGCGGATGTATTGCCAGATCCACAATATGCGTTCGGAACCATTATCGTCAGCTATGTATTATGGGGAGTGGGGGTACCTCTTGCGCTGATGATAATCGTCATTTATCTCCTGCGACTGATGCTCCACAAGCTTCCGCCAAAGCAGCTCATTGTCAGCATGTTTTTGCCTCTCGGACCTCTTGGGCAAGGCAGTTATGGGTATGCGTGCCCCATGCCGCCTCACAAAGTCTTCATCAACTCACATTAATTCTTGTAGCATCCAAAAGCTGGGTCAAGTGTCTCAGAAAATCTTCCCTGAAGCCCACACTCTTCGACCGGGAACGGGAGAGGTCTTCGAAATGATGGGCTTTTTCATCGGACTACTACTATGGGCTTTCGGACTTCTCTGGCTTTTCTTCGCTGTGGCTTCTATTATTCGCACCCGGAAATTCCCATTCAATCTTGGCTGGTGGGCATTCACTTTCCCTCTCGGTGTGTATGCTACCAGTACATGTCAATTGGGTCGCGAGATGCCATCACGGTTTTTCCGCGTGGTCGGTACGGTATGTTAAGGCTAATAAAGGAGGGACTTTTCGTTTGGGGCTAACGTGATGGTAGATATTCTCAGTTTGTGTGGTGTTATTATGGATCCTGGTGACGTGTCTTACCACTAAAGGTATCTATGATCGGAGTCTCTTCGTCGCGCCTTGTTTGGCGGATTTGCGGAAAAAGCAGGAGAGGAAGCAAGGGGAACAGCTTCATATCGAAGAGAAATAGTTACACTAATGGCTTTGTAATGTTAACGGAGGTCGCATGCGGTGAAACGCTTCCGATTCTAAAATTATATAGGAGATAGATATAAACTGTGGTTCTCCAGTCTTCGATATCAGACTTTAAAGGTTCTAATACTCTAAAAGGCTTTTTACTTAGCTGTGTTTTTCAAGATATATATCCTCTAGAGATGCAAGATCGATCACACTACCTGGCATAGATGATGCTGTTTCCGCACCCCTAGGAGAAGAGAAAATGTGGTCTTAGCAAAGCTTTTGCCCCTTACTTATCAGAGTATGGCGGACAGCCAGAGGATCCACCTATGTGCCTATCGATCAGTAGAACATTTGTACGGCATGTTGCTCTAGTTGGGACGATGCGTTGCATTGCATGCCTACATCGTAGTACTCTCAAGACCTAACCTATCCTCAGATATTGTTGTTCGTGCCAAAAAAGCGGGTCCCCCAGTCCGTATAGATACCACTGTCAACACCAACGTAAGAACCCACCTTGCGATGAGCGATGATGGTCTAGATAGCTGTCAATTTGGGCTCAGCAAGCGACGCGAACTCTGATCCAGCCGATTTAATTCTACCCTTAATCCTGTTTTCAAGGTTGGACATTACCTACCCGAGGTAGGGATGATTGAATTTCATCGCAACAAGAGGTCCATGTTTTCGTTCGGTAGAAGGTGATGACAATGGTACGTGACTGGTTCCTTGCTGCCATATCCTTCTCTAGGTACTCGATTCTGGGAGCATCTTAATCTTGATTCCTATCATCTGCTCATGTTCAAATTGAATCATGGCATCGCCAGCGGCATCAATGAGCGATCGTCGATGCCCAGAGTATTCTCGGCTAAACGCCAAGCAAGATCTTTGCCCCAGAGAGAAAGTGAAATAAAATGAGGGCAGAAGACATATATGTATAAGACATACCTCGTATAATAGTTTTCGGGCTATAATTACGACTTCGCTTCTGGCCAGGGGTAACTGGTCACGTTGCCAAGAGAGCCCTATGCGGGATCCTAGCGGCTGTTTATGTAGGGATGATAGATAAACCCCGGGAAAAAGCTCTTCCGAGGCAAGAGGTAACGACTATTCTATCGGGCCTGGGTTCTTTTTAAGACATTAAAGGGTCGAATCACCCTAGGGACGGTGTAACAACTAACCTCCTTTTCCGTTGGCGCCGTTGAGAAGGAGACCTGTGATGGATGTGAATCGGCTCTTGTCACTCCGCATTCGCTAGTTAAGAATAGAACGAATGAAAATTGACCATGCCGATCAGAATATTTTCAAGCGGAGAAGATTATACACGGCAGGATACAATTTCCCTCTAATAGCCTTGCGGGACGCAAAGGTACACACAAAGGTCGAATCAATTGGCTATCAGTGAGACTAGTCTAGGAGAGCGTCGTACGAGTATTACCTCAGCGCTTACTGCACGTATGACAAGGAGAAAATATGTTGCTGGAGCCCGTTTTTGCTCCGGGTAAGTGGCGCACACTACGCTGAACATATTTACAATGGAGGATTGAGGACTTTCGGGAGAAACAACAGTGGGCAGTTCTAGGAGCCTTAGATAGGCAAAGGTGAGGTAGCTACAATTGAGGAGCCGTATGCCGGTGTCAGTCGGTGTGGCATTCTCGATACGAACTCCATTCGGTCGGCAATCCGAAATTTGCGACGACGATCAATGGCGCATTGTAGTCTTTGCCAAGGTTTCTAGAATGGGTATAGTTCCCTATTCATTGAGTATGTAGCGAGTCTGCAGACCAGCTGACCATTACCAAGGGGCTTAGAGATGAACTCCGTCAGTGCTCGATCCATACGTTGTATGAAGGACAAAGAAAACGCCTTCTAACAGATTCTCGGGTGGAGCTAATCCAACATGGCTCAAGGAAACTTCCGCCACCGGTTTAGCAAAGGACAGCAGGGGCTTTGTTGCAGCTTATTATGATACCGGGCATAGGAAGGACATTCACGTAGGCGTACTTAGCGTTAAGAAGACCCTCCATCCTTGGATTGGTGGGGGAGGGGGTGTGGCTTACCCTTGGGTTGCAACAATAAGTTCTTTCTTGGACTATCTTCATTTCCAGCCTTCGGTGAATGATGAAGTGACACAAGCGGGGTGAATGAGAAGCGAACATGGCAAGACAAGTGAAGAATACTATTAACTCGACCTGGTGGCAAAGGGCTCACATCCAAGGCTTACAGAACATGCCCTAACGAGTAAATATGGGAAAACTATCCCCAACTAGTTTATTGAACCTTTCCTGAGGAAATTTGGATTCTGATTACTATGCAATGACCAACAGGCTACAGAAAAACATGCAGAAGATACTATCCGAGATCTTCTAGCGTTCGTGCCTTTAGTTGTCAACTTAACCAAATGGGGGAAATGACAGGGCACGAGACTTCGCTAAAACTGACCTGAGATTTTAGGCTCGGGCACTAAAGAAAGAGTGCTTGGCTTCAACCCTACCAATGGTTTTCAACGGTGGCTTACCAGGGACAAAGGGACTGCCCGTATTCCACCAAACAAACCCTCAATGACTCCAGTCGCCTTTGAAACCCACTAGACTCTGTTCGTAGATTGAAGGCAATTGCGCCGCCTGCGGGATTAACAAGTGGTGGACCATGGATTCTGCGTCTGGGGAAGGCCCTTTTCTGCAAGCCTTGCTCCATCTTTGCACACTGGCCCCGGGTAAACACCCCAGATCCTCCTCGACTATTTGTACTCTCTTGTTTCCGGCACTTTAATACAAAAACAAGTGACAACAATTTGGACAATCCTCCTGACCTTGGGCCAGGAAGTGACACTGAGGTGACGTAGCATCTAACTATACCGTTGGCTTTTCCCCTCCGCATTTAGAATGGACGAATCCAAGTATGCTGCCCAGATGAACGTGACGATCCATAGCCCTGCCGAGTTAGTGCTCTTTCCCTAGAGTCCTCTTGCTTCTTTTCACTGACAACGGAGCGGTAGCATTGAGAACCCACTGCGTGGCATTCCTCAAGATCAGCTCCTCTGCGACGTCGAAGACTATGCGCAAGAGTACGACCTGAACGACATCCTTCCTTTCCTGAAGAAGGGAGCCTTGGTCGCTCAGAGGCCAGATGAGTATGACGAAATCCCAGAGCTGAGCGCCGAGGACCGTCAGTTCATACGACAGGAGACCACAAATCGCTGGAAGCAACCCTGGGCACTATATTACACCATCATTCTCAGCTCTATCGCCGCCGCTATCCAAGGATGGGATCAGACAGGTAATTGAGGACCGGCGCAACTACTTGCAAGATGTGTGACTGACCTCCACCGTAGGATCTAACGGTGCCAACCTTACCTTTGCACACCAGTTTGGCATCCCCCAGGATCCACCAGGCTGTGCATCGCCATCCGAATGTAGTCGGAACCAGTGGATTGTGGGTGCTATTAATGCTATCCCTTATATGACAATTGCAATTTTGTTAGTATTTCCCTGATTCACTTCAATGTGGAGGCTGATCCAACATCTATGTCGCAGTGCGGGCTGGCTTTCCGATCCTCTGAACCACTGGCTAGGTCGCAAGTGGGTGATTTTCATTGCTGCGGTGTTTAGCTTGGTCGCGCCTATTGCGTGCGCCGTGACCCAAACTTGGGGCCAGCTAGCGGCCTGTCGTGTTCTCCTCGGAATTGGCATGGGCCTGAAAGAGGTCAGCGTTCCTGTTCTTTCAGCCGAAAATGCCCCGACCAACGTCCGTGGAGGGCTTGTGATGTCCTGGCAGATCTGTAAGTGCTTTATGCTCGCATAGAAGGTGTACATAATAGTCTCTAACTCTTAACTACTCAGGGACCGCGTTCGGTATCTTCCTTGGGACATGCGCCAATCTCGTGGTGGTCAACACGGGTGCCATCGCATGGAGACTTCAGCTCGGTTCAGCGTTCATCCCCGCCGTTCCACTGTTGCTCGGAATCTATTGGTGCCCCGAGTCTCCTCGTTGGTTACTCAGGAAGAACAAGGCCCGTGAAGCATATAACTCGTTGTTACGACTGAGGAACAGTCCTCTCCAGGCCGCTCGCGATCTCTACAAGATCCATGCCCAGATGAGATTGGAGAAGAAAATGATTGAGAACTCCACCGAACTCTCGAAGAGCGACAATACGTTCGTGCGTTTCATGGAGCTCTTCACCATTCCACGCAACCGTCGCGCGACCCAGGCCTCTGGTATCGTCATGATCGGACAGCAAATGTGCGGAAGTGCGTATCTCCCACACTCCCTGCTCCCGCAAAGCTAGGAATGCTAACGGCTCCCCGTAGTCAATATCATTGCCTTTTACTCATCTTCAATTTTCTCCAAGGCCGGCGCCAGTAACATCGAGGCACTCCTCGCGTCATTTGGCTTCGGCTTTGTAAACTTCCTCTTCGCTTGGCCCGCCGTCTGGACCATCGACACCTTCGGTCGTCGCTGGCTGCTCCTCGCGACCTTCCCCAACATGTGCTGGACCCTCCTTGCCGCAGGATTCTGTTTCTGGATCCCGGAAGAAAACAAGGGTGCCCATCTCGGCGGCATAACCCTGTTCATCTACCTTTTCAACATCTTCTACTCCCCCGGTGAAGGTCCCGTCCCATTCACCTACTCCGCCGAAGTCTTCCCGGTGTCCCATCGTGAAATCGGCATGGCCTGGGCCGTAGCAACGAACAACTTCTGGGCCGCTGTCCTCTCCCTGACCTTCCCGTACATCCTCCGCGAGTTCAAGCCGCAGGGCGCCTTCGGTTTCTACGCGGGCCTCAACATCGTCGCCTTCGTCTTGATCTTCTTCTTCCTGCCCGAGACTAAGCAAAGGTCACTTGAGGAGTTGGACCGCGTCTTTAGCATGTCGACTCGCGCACATGCTAAGTATCAGTTGACTGAGGCGCTGCCCTGGTGGTTCCGGCGCAAGATCCTCCGGCGCAAGAACGCCGTTTGTCGTGATCTTTATGATGACAGTTTCGCGGTTAATGTTGTTCCGCGCCATTTTAAGTCGGGACATGTTGATCAAGTGGAAAGTGAGAATGTGTGAGGTCTGGAGTCTACCATGACTCGGACGGCACTGTGTGGGATTTGTTGTGAATATTGTTGGATTTAATTCTGCTCTTGTGCGATGGCTGTTGATATTGTGGCTTGGTGATTTTGCTGTCAACGGAATTGGGCATCCGGGATTCTTCGATTTGAACTGCGTTGTGATGAAGGCGTTGGACAGCGTTTGAATGCTAACATTCGATTATGTATCTTCTAGACGGAGAATAAAGAATGATCATTTATGGAGCTGTGATCTTTTGTTATATCATAGTGGCATTATGGTGAACACGGCGATTGATTCTTCACACAAATATACTATCTTCCTATCAGCACATTAAGTCATAGCTTTTATTCTAAATATTCATTCAATAGTAGGTGGCGACATTCCATTCCTGGATTCAATTGGAAGAAATTAACATTGCGCTGTAGGCGCGATGCTCCATCCTATGTTATCTGGCAGCGCCCTTATTTGGAGAACCCTGCAGCAATTGGTGATGTTTTTGGTTGTCCAAAAACATCCTTTGATAGAAGCTCCCTATAGATCTCAGCGTTTTAATTAGCAGTTGGTCCCAATTCCTATTGGAAATTACATATACATCCAAGAAAGAAGACACTTTTAGTGATACTCAGCGAAGAAGCTTTCCAAACTGCATCCGTTGTATAGATCTGATGAGGGAGCGATGTGACAACTAGATAGATGTCTGAAAACGAGCTTCACAGCGCGAAGTTATCTTTCATGAGCCCTTGGGCTACGTGTTGGTTGCCACAGTGAACAAGAAATAATATCACATTCGGGCCTTGCAACGCACACCGGTAGACTAGCCATTTTTAGTGATCGACGGTTCTTTTCCAAGTTTTACCGTAACTAGAGTTATATCAGGATGAGGTTGATCTCCTCACATCAGGTAAAGGTTTATATCACCCGTTTTCTAAGCCCTAAAGATCTTCACTTCCCGGCAAGTCATCCCGCCAATCTCGGCCAAACTAAACCATGTTCCAAGAACACCCAAGATTCCCCACCAATCAATCCTAAAAGTCGGTACGTCATGATTAAGTCAAATTGAATATGTTCCGTCGATATAAATAAACTCCTGTTATATAAGTTTCTTATACGTTAAATATGTATATATCACCTTCTGGTCTATACGCTGGATTACATCTCGCGGACATCTTGTGAGGAGAGTGACTACGTGACATGTTGTTGAGAGCCAGGTCAATACTACTACGAAGGAACACAAGATGGACCATCGGCCACCCACCCGCACTCAGCCGGCTGCATCAGCCAACAAACTTCCAACCATCCACTCGAATCCGGTCATGAAGCGCTCCTTTTCGTCTACCGCGACCGTAGATCCCGATCGGCCTGCGTCGGCATCCACTGATCAAGCAAAAGAGTGGAACAAGCAAGCCCTCAGCTACAATCTCCAGATGAAAACTGCCCTGACCGAGCTCCTCAATGACGCGCGAGCAAAGGGAAGTGGCCAGGGGAGCCGCTGTCTCCAGAATATCCTGATGGATACGGAGCGGCAGATGAGGGACAACAGGAGGAAGTCGCTCAACACACGAGGTGAGAAGTGAGGGGTTACGACACTATCCGCGAAATGCCTTTTCATATTCTCTGTCTAAGGATCAGGGTGTTGAGGGTTACCGAATATTGTCCAGGTATCGGACTGAGCGACGGTGCTGGCTCCCCTTCAGGCGCGCTGCGATAGGTCAAGAAACCTAATCTATGGCTTCCCATTCCCCAGGCGAAAACTGCCATCGTGGGAGAAATACCGTCAGTTGCGATTCCTGTCCTCGCATAATATCTGAATTGTCAGAGCACGTATTCGTGACCATTTCATAATGTGGCTTGCTTTCCATTAGTGTATTATAGCAACGTATGTCTTGGTAGTGTCTCATTGCATGTTATCATGGAGCCGCACACTCAGATCGCGAGCATATCATTGGAGCCGATAATAATAATAGCAGAGGAGATTCGTGTGACTGGCGTGTTGTAATAATGATTCACAGAATGTCACGCATCAGTATTAGTAAACCACCTATCGTGGGTAAATACGCCAAGATACATCTCTATTTGAAATAACATCAGAGATTGATCGCTCACAGCGTGTTGTAGAAACATAGATGAAGCTTTTATTCGAGCAACTGAAACATCCCGGCGTGCCATCCATATGCCCGGGACAGACGCCGGCCGTGCCGCCGAGCCACGAGGAAGGGGATCTTGCCACTGGGATGGGGCTCGTGGAATTGAATGCTGCGCTCTACGTCCAGGTTCTGTGGCGTGAATTGCCACACCGACCCGTACAGCTTCTCGAGCGCAAACCCGGTTGAACGCATAGCGTGGAGGAAGTCGGTCCACGCCACCTCGCCCGGCTGCGAGGTGCGCGACGAGGTAAAGAAGAGAGTCGAGAAGACCTTCAGGGTGCGTTGGTCCACAGAAAAGGTGGGTTGACGATCCGGCCCATGGTGACTCACCTCCTCCGCGCGGTTGTTGGAGGTTTCCCGCACACTCTGCGTCATCCCGCGTCTCTTTACTTTCACCTTCCCCGTCGCTAAAGCCGAATCCGGGCGGACGGTACGCTGCGTCCGTTGCTCCAGGTCGAAATACAACTGTGACAGCGGGAGGCACAGCTCGTCAGCGGTGGGGGTGGGTTCCGCATTTTTGACGGGTTCGATCCAGTCTGGCGTCCGGCGGATGACACGATCCTTTGCCAGGAGATGGCGAATCGCGGCCTGCTGTGAGACCCCGTCTTTGTTGATTAGCAGTGAATCGGCCTTCTTCCAGAACGCATCCAGGTTCGCTTCGGCCTTCTGCATGGCCGCGGTCGTCTCGCGCGTCCGGCGTTTGTCGACGGGGTAATAATACCGGCCATCCGACGGATCAGCCACATCGCCCAGGGGGACTTCCTCCATCTCCTTATCAAACTCGCTCCACCGATCCATCTTCCGCATATAATCATCCTTAATCTCCTGCTCCTTCTCGGCGATTTTGTTCTCGAAGCTCGCGGCCCAGGGCTGGAACAACGAAATCTGGTGCTGGCACTCCGACATAAGGGTCAGGTCCGATATCGTGCTCATCACCCAGGGCGAAATGAGACTCTTGATCGACTTCTCGGTTTCGATCAATCGGTCGAGCTCGTCCATGAGATTATGCAAACCGGCCAGGTGTCGGTTGCGCTCATCCCATAAGGTGATTAGCAAGAAGGATAGATGATTCCGCTTCTTGTCCGCCACGAAGCTCTCCTTCGACATCGTCTGCAGGTTGTCCTTGCCGTATTGTGGTTCCGCACGAACGAAGAAAGAGCGCAGCGGAGGGGATGGAGGCACGCCCACTTGGAGGTTGATGATAGGACCCCGGACCATGTGTTCGAGGAACCAAAATAACCGGCAGAAGGCCCATTCCAAGTCCTCAGGGAGATCCTTCTCCGGTCGCAGAGTTGGCCCGTACCCCACCATTAGGGATTGTAGATCGCTCAGCTGCAGTTGCAATTCGTCCCAGAGACCAAACGCGAGATACGCATCGGAGAGAACTGTGTTAACGACTCGGTTCCACAGTGTCTTCGAGCCAGGCTGCTTGACTGTATAATGAAGTCGACCCTGCCGATCCGGAACAATTTCCGGTCGGTGTTCCCTCCGATCGAGCAATACATCGGCAAAGTACCCCGGGTCTTCGCGCAACGCCCAGATATGATCCTCCGCCGCGGACCGTTTGGCGGCGACAATGCTTCGCAGGCGACTGAAGTCGAGGCTAGCCGGTAATCGGTAGGGGGCCTCCGCTGTCATTAGCGCTAATGTGTTCATCCCGGGCTCTGATGTCAACAGCGCAGGCGGTTCAGCTGCGATGGGGATATCATCGTGCAGGATATTGTGCCGGGTGTAGTCACAGAGCAATGACATGCAACAGTCGACCAGAAAGCGGTACAGACGCTCTTGAATTTCGAGCGCAATGAGCCCCTCCCCAGGATTCATTCCGCGTTGTGTATGCATCCAATCGAAGGCACGCTCGTCGTCATCCCAGTGTAGAAGCTCTCCGTATGTATCCGGTGTGGTTCGCCCTGTGAACATCATGACATGCTCATTCAAGAACGCCGGACGGATGTTGCCCGTGGTATGTCCGAAATGGGTCGCGTTGCAGTCGGCAGCGATGAAGGCATGCGGCGGATGGCGTCCACGGGCATTGAGAAAGATCAGTAGGATCTTAGGTTTTAGGAGGTCTTCCTGGTTGATATATGGCCACATAAACGCCCCCCGATATTGCGGGTCCCCCGGAGAGCCCTTGTCGAAGGCTTCCCAGTCGGGACGATGGGAGAGGGGCATGTCAGGCCATGCGGCGAGTATCACCTTCTTGCGCTGCTCTCGGGTTCGCTTCAGCCAGCGCTTTTGAATGGTAGATTCAAAGCGCTCGAGAATGCGATTCAACAAGGCTGCATCGCTCAAGATATTCGTAGCGCGTGCGCGCGCCTCGTGGCGCACCTCCGCTGGCTTGGGCATGGACGATGGCATGGGTAACCCGGTCTGGCGGAAGAAACTCATCGGATCGTTCCAGTCAACGGCGTCGGCGGTCTCCTGATCCACATAGGGACCAAGACCATTCTCCTGTTCCCATTCACTGACTACATCACGATATGCGAAGGGCTGCATGCGAGGATCGCGATTGAGCGACATGATCTTGAAGGTGAGATTGCAGTTCATCAATCCTCGTGGTTCTTATTTTGGACGCGAAAAAGAAAGGCGGTGAGAATCGCGGGAGCAAAGTAGCTGACCGCCTGTAATGGGAATCTTTATTGGTGGTGCTACTCACCGCACTCCAGTCAACTTATTGGTAATTCAGTCACGTGACGTGATGTATTCCCAAAAAGGTCTAGCGGGATGCCTACTAGTATTGTCATGAAAGGAGACCTAGAGATAAAGAGATTCATGCTTCTGCATCTACACGATGAAGCACATTGTTGAGTGTCCCGCTCCGTGTGACCTGCTGACTGTCCCAATCACTCAGAATTAGTATGCCGACCCAAGGATCACAAAGCAACCTTTCAACGAGTTGTGAAAGTTGAATTTTAGTAGAAAAAGCCCTGAAGGTATTATTGATAACTTTATCCACGGCATAGTGAGCGGACTATCCAATACTCACGGGTCGCGATGAAGTTCGAATCCAACCAAAGACATCTTCGTTCAAGAACATGGTATCGCCCACATATCCACCAGTGAGATCCGATTCGAAATCCGTATTGGGTCGCGTGATTATTTCATGCACTGTACTATCTCTAAACGTAACGTAGGTCAACTTTCTGGAATGCCCCTATGCAATCGACACACAATGAAGTCTAAGAACCATGATTGATTCGCTGTCTCGTCGTCGATTAGATCAATGCGAAGTACCCGTAATTGGGGGGGAAACAAAGCTCGATTTATTGTTTTCTAGTACCTCGAGATCAGCATTTGTTTTGCTCATTTTGCTCTAGGAGTGACATGTCGCTATGGGTGATCCTTACTGCGTAGTAACTATCTGGCAAGAAGCGAAGCTCCTCAATGTCGGGCAGTGTTTGCACCGGTTAGTCTCTTAACATTGAGACATCCAGAATATAGCTCGGTCCATCACCGCACGGACAAAGACCTAAAGCCTTTAGTATGGAGAAATAGGGCGTCAATGAGAGCGGGCACTGAATCCATGAGTCGTGGTGTATCAGAGGGGAGAAAGTGGAATACTTCCAGACCACCGAATGAATAGATAAACTCTTCCATACCACACTGCCACCTATATTCACGGCCAGATTGGTTGGACTCAGGTTGGCGTCTATCGATGCACTGAAAGTTTAATGCGGGATGAGAGAACAGCTCCGGCGTACAATGCGTTCCCAGGCGAAGCCGCATCGAATGCAGTTTTGGTCGCAACATGACGGTGGTCAGCAAGCGCTGTGTAAGGGAGACTTACATGTTCCAACTGGCAGATACGTTTGCTATTCCTCAGGCGCATGACCGTGTTGGGCTGGCCGCCAGCCTATCAAGGCTTAATATACGTGTACTCTTCTAATTTCAGCATCCTCGCAACGCAATTGCAAATGATGTTGCTCAGCATGCGCGCAGTCGAAGAGAGAATGCGGTGCTCGCCAAGCTCCGAGTCGATCGCTGCATACGTTTCATACCATAACGCTGATACAATCACTCGTTTCGTATGGGAGTTTATCGAATCTAGGGTCCCCCAGTATATCCAACTTTACCATGAGGCATTCATCTGGTGCAATACGTCCCGGGCTGTGGAAGTGCACAGTGTGATACAAGTAAGGCGTCACTAAGTCGTTCCTGCGATGCAACACGCCGAGCACGGCAAGGTCGTGATTTGCCAGCTGGCGAGATATGTGAGGGTTCCTACAAATAGATATGGTAGAAAGGACTGGACAACTAAGCGTACATGATAGCGTTATGTGCGATATGAGAAGTCGGACTATTTCTTCCATTACGGTGCGTCTGATTGGGATCGCTGAATCTGTCTACACTTCGTGTTCTCACTGAACACCGGTAAACTTCGTCTATTTGATGACCTATCCAGGGCAAAAGCTTTCGTTCAATGTGCATCCCAATGATGCCGAGGAACTGTGTGACGAATCTTGGGTCAGTCGAGGATATACTCAGTATGCCTGTGTGGGGCTAACACGAACTAGTCTATACTTTTAAAACTACACTATACTATAATATACTAGCTTAAAGACAGACTTTATTGTAGAGAGTGACTTCAGTTGTGGGTTTCCTCGTGGAATATGCCACGACTATGATATCATGCCGTTCAGTGGCGTTGGAAGTCAAACAAACCTATAAAAATCTGTATGGAGATTTTATCCTTTCAAACCCCACCTCTCGCTGGAGCTTCCTGACGGGGAATGGAAACCCCCCCCCCAAAAAAAAAAGGAAATGAGCCTGAGGAACCTTCGGGGTAATGGAAAAGAAATCTACGCGGGTATCACAGCCACTTTGTATCTACTGCGAAGAGATATCAGTTAATTAAGGTAGCGTCTGTTCTTCTACTTTATTTTTTTGTCAATTTTTAAGTAACTGACAATTAATGAACTAATACTATTTATTAATATAAAATATGAATAAGGATTAAGAAAATATAGACAGGAAAAAACAGTTTCGGGGCCAGGATTCGAACCTCCATCAGTGTCTTACGGGCTATGCTAACCGTTGCAATACCCCGGGTTATACTAGGGAGACCCACTCTTAACGGCGGGTGGGGGATTCTTGGCATGGTATTTCCACATTACCATTTTTATTTCCCACTTGATGTCTACGAGAACAAGAGTCCTCGATAGGGGGGTGCTGATGTTCTCGAAGGGAATTAAGAAGCGCATGAAAAGAGCGGGGGCGAACCCCGTAGCGACAGGCAAGAAATACTGTTATCTGGGGAAGTCATGTGATGGTATATAAACTCATACACCACCACCAACCTTGGCAGCCGTTCATTTTTCTTTTTTTCTGATTTTTACTAATTCAAAATTATTAGGAACTAGTTAATCTACTAACTGTCTTTACTGAGAAAACTCTGAATAGATGTTATGGGTGTCAAACAAAACATGTCCATGAACTATCACAGTCTCATGATTTTATTTACCTAGCTAGGGTTATGGAGTGTGAACTCGGCACCTGAATTCTAAAATAAACTATACGACAAACTTATAATCACCTGCAGTAAAATCGCACTAGCAGCGCTTGATCCTGATGCACTGCGGCGACTCTACTCCTGAACTCCTGACTGAGAGGGGTGGGATGTGGCGTATATGATTTCACATTCTGACACGGGACTTTTCTCGGTATTATAGAGATTCTCTTGTGAACCACTCCTTGCGATTATCTAAGATTTTCCGCACCGTTGCCACCGGTTGGTTGCTGGAACGGGGAGCATGGCTTCAGAGGCGATTTCTTGGAAAAAGTTGTATGTACGGTTGAACCTTTGAAGATTTCTCAAGGTACTGGATCGACTGGCAAATTATAGGAATTCGACTGCTCGGACGAGTTTCCACAAATTTTCGACGCCTATCTAAGGCCGAATCGGATCTTCTCAGTAGGACATCCGACCCAGCGCTTCCCAGGACGAGACCTTTTTCCCATGGGGACAACACCCGCGGTTAGCTCTGGGGTGGTTCTTCCCTGATTGGAGTCTCGAAAACAGCGTCGTCAGATAGTCACGCCTCTGTATTGCGCAGCGGGTGTGATGAGTGGCGCTACATTGACGGATTAATCTCCACTCAACACGTAAGTCGGTCCAGACCATGTGGAAGACCCACAAGAGAGTCTAGAATTTTACAAAGCAGACACTCTTGTGGACCATCCCACGCGGTCTCCAGATTGGCTTGGAGGTCTAGGAACAAACTCCGTACCTGGTGCCGCCTCAGCGCAATGAAGCGTCTAAGCGTCCAAGCCCCAAGAGGGGTTGGCCAATAAGGACTTGCACTTGATGGAAGCTCAGAAATTTCTCACTCCACAGCTCATGATGGAAATAGGTACCCAGTATAATAACAGGTTTGGTTCCTGGACTGCACATTAGCCACCGAGGTCTTGGACGAATTGGGGAGAAAATTCGATAACTTCATCAGCCCCACCATGGGTTATATATAGGGAGCGAAGGGGGCCCCTGATGGCCTCTGTCTAATCTCAATCAGATTCAAACTGTACAATCTTTTCAGTCCTTTCCATTCCTTTCATTACTTTGACATTTTGAGGTTGATCCTCCTACTGTCCTTTCCAAGTCCACTTCAAACCTACCTTTCGTTTGAAACAATTTCAACACTCTCTAAACCACACCATCCACAATGATGTTCTCCAACGCCATCCTTTCCGCAATCCTTGCCACCAGTGCCCTAGCACTCCCCCAAGTCTACCCAAGGGGCACCCCTACCTCCAGCGCCGCGACAAGCTCCAGTGCCTCCCCTAGCTCCAGCGCCAGCGCCAGCGCTGGCGGCGGCGGCGGCGTGCAAATCGTGAACAACCTCGACAGCACCGTCTACGTCTGGTCTACGTCCGACGGAGGAAGCGATCAGCAAACCGTGTCTGCCGGGGGCACATACTCGGAGAAATGGCAGAAACAAACCGGCGACGGCGGCATCTCCATCAAGATGTCGACCTCCGAGGACAAGTCCAGCGTCCTCCAATTCGAATACAAAGTCGATGGCGAGAAGCTGTACTGGGATCTGTCGTCCATCGACCTGGACAAGAACTCCGAGTTCATCAAGTCCGGGTTCTCGGCTACCCCGGATGACTCCAGCTGCAAGTCGGCTTCCTGCTCCGCTGGCGATGCCAACTGTGCCGAGTCGTACCAGCACCCTGACGATGTCAATACCAACAGCTGCACAACCGGTGCGGGCATTTCTGTCACTTTGGGTTAAAATCATTCCGTGACACGACGTCTGATTTGGCTATTGGACTGAATTACTGAGGTCATGTTATGTTACTTTTTTACGAAGACAGGAGGAATGAATGTTAGACGGCAAGGCTGGCCTTGGTAAATACCATTTTGTTCTTATAGATTTTTCTTATAGATATAGAGTATAGATTCAAAATTTGAGTTTTGCTTTTCGAAAGATTTAAGGTTTTGGTTTCGAACTCAACGGCCTGTATTGCGACAAATCTCTCCAGGTATTTTCGGAGTTATGCTAGTAGCCATCATTATTTTCTAAGAATTCACTTTGTAACTAAAGGAAACAGGCCTTGAACAGATAGTCTGAATCATAACACTTAGAAATGTTAAGAGAATAGCATCATACTATAATCGGAACTGTATATCTTACAAAGCCACCGCTCCATTTATGCAAAAGTCTATCGTGATATTCATACATACATGTATATCGTCAGTCATGATCCCAGTTCTTCAGGCATTTCCTTCCCGTCAGATATGTTTCGAAGTATCTCTTTCAATTGCTTGAGTGGCGTCGGCTTAGTCAGAAACATATTCGCGCCACTCATTATAGTTTCATGCTGCATGGAGGCCGACAGGACAGCTGTCAGAATAATGATGGCGGCCGGCGGCAGCTTTTTGACGTGCTCGTAATGCCGTATTTTCCGGGTAGCCGTCAATCCGTCCATTATAGGCATGGAAATGTCTGCGAGCCAGTTAGAGTTGTTCTGGTAACATGGCAGACAGTCGACTGCGACTTACCCATCACGACCGTGTCAAAACGGCCAGCCTTGAATTTTTCCACGGCTTCAAGACCATTGCTTGCCGTCTGGTACGTAAACCCGGCGCTCTTGGCACACATTTCAATGATCTAAGACTAACAAGTTAGACAATCCAGTTACACAGGAGAGGCTTCAAACCTTGAGATTGACTTGGTTATCTTCCACCAGAAGAAGGTTTTTTGACCTTGTCTCGCCATCAGGCTCTTCGGTGTTTGAGGACTGATGTTCACCTTCACTATTCACAGGGCCGTCAATATCGTATTGTTCCAATGATCCATCTGTATGACCATTGCATTTGTTTTCCAGGTTTTTATCATACGTCAGGGCCCCGTCGCACAACGTCGGCGTTGCCCTTCCAGAACGATCAGACTGACCCAGGCAGTGTTCAAATGCCGTTGAGAGAGTTTTGGGACTCACACTACACATGCGCGTTAACATTCGACCCGGGGCACAGAATCAAGCAATACTCACGGCTGTGTAAGAAAGATGACTGATTCGTCAACGCTCTCCTCCAATGTCTTCCAGCTACTCGTCCGAGCACCAAGTACAATTAGCGGAAACGACGGTTGGATTTCCGAGCTATCTGTCTCTGGCTCATTCGAGCCTTGTCGATAATAGTTGCGGTATTCATGCTCCGTGACAATTGCGAAGTCCGGACGTGTACGGGTAAGTTCATCTCGAGTCAAAACACGTAATCCAAACCAACCTGAAATCATACGCCCTAAGCTAGATAAAATATCACCAAAGACCTTGGGGTCAAAGCCAAGGTCACCGAGTTGTGAGCTTCTCGTGAATAATGAAACTGTCATACCACTCAGCTTATCTCTTAGCGCAGGATAGTCGCCAGGTGAGTCTAGATGCGCCTGGTCCGGCATCGTCACGGGCAAGATAACATCTACACTTGTCCCCCGATTAACTTCACTAGAGAACTTGATCTGGCCATTCAGAGACTTAACTATTTGATGCACTAGGTGGAGGCCCACTCCCAGGCCAGGAGAGGTAGTGTCCTCCTGGAGGAAAGCACTGTAAAGATGGTTCGTAAGAAAGTCTTGAGACATGCCACGCCCAGAGTCGCTGATGGTCATGTGAACGGCTGGCGTGGGATTCTTGCCGTCCAATATTAATGTGTCTCTCCTCATGAATAACCGAATGTACCCTGTTTTCGTGTACTTCAGGGCATTGCCAAAGAGATTCATGACGACTCTACGCCAAGCACCGGCATAGATGCTGAATTTCCAGCTGTCCTGCCATACGATATCCACAATAGTCATAAGCTGGGATTTTGGATCCTTGGTATCAGTTGTGATGGCTTCGCCAAGAGCATTTGGGCCGCGGCGCTGATACTCTGCCCCGGCAAGAAGACCCTCAATTACCTCCTGCACCAACACGCTCAGATCTTCATCTTGCAAAGAACCAGGGACTGCCGTCTGAGGTTTGGAGACGTCAGTTTTATTTTGCCCACCAGGCCTGCCCGAAAGGCTTGGGCGGGTAAGCGTATTTATTTTGGCGTAGTCCAGCAGATGGTTTAAGGTATCTAACAGCGTCCGACCACAACTGTATACCGTTTCGATTAAGGATCGCTGGGCATAGCTGTTCACCAACTTTTGGAGTAGATCCACGGTCCCAAGTAAACCATGGAGAGGCGATCGCAGCTCATGAGATATAGATGAAATAAAGTCACCTTTCGCTCGGTCCGCCGCCTCCAAGTCCAACCGTGATACCTCTGCCATGACCGTATTGCTAAACGCTGCCATATATGTCAGGTCCTTCGGTTCCGACAACACTCTGCCCGGGTCATCGCTCCAGGTCAAGCATACAGTGAACCAGCGGCCTCGCTGGAAGTCCCAAACAGGGTATATAGCAATACATCGTGCATCAGGAAGAACCTTCATCAACTGTTTGATATCCATGGTCTCCTGTTGGACGTCTTTTTTCTCGGGATCGGTCGTCATGGCCCCGCGCGCACCGCTTTCCGAGTAGCTCATTTCATCTGCTAGTCCCTCATAGCTCAAGGCGATAGAGCCGTCTTCCTCAATATGGAAGATCTTTCCTCGGGGATACTGATCGATGAGATGGCTGATGAAAGCACCGGAGAGCGATACGTAATGGCTGTCCTTCAGATTGTCAGCCTGGTCGGACGTGGAGGAAGTAAAATGGCCCAGTACGAGACTTTTAGGCTCCTTGTCCTCCGAGGTGCGGGGTTCTAAACCCGACTCTGGACCTGATGCGGAAGGGACGCTATCTGCATCTAACTGGTTTTCGATGTTGTATGCTTGGGGGCTGTCATGTCCAGTTGCAGTAGATCCCACTGCCTGTCGACGAGCATAAACGCTTGCATCGATGAACATTGCACCCTCAACATCTAGTGCCTGGTAGATCAAAGAGGCGGCTCGATTGACCACTGACCGGACGCTAGACGGGGCTAGTGTTTCTTGGAGTTGGCTGGTTGTGGGGGAAAGCTTCGGTCGATGCTTTTTGTTCTTCCCCTTCTCTACTTCATTCTCACTCTGAACCTCCTTACTTTCCTGATTGTCAAATTTCTGAACGGGGGATAGATGTACATTCTTGTGTCTAGCCTCTTTGTCTGTCCTTGCAGCCTGAGGCGTCTGGTTTTCCTGGGCCTCCTGCTCTTCGCTACCTGTGCCCGATACCTGCAGACGCTCCAGTTGCTTGTTTACATGTGCGAGCTGTGGTCCGTACTTTCTTTCTGACGGATCACGGCTGTTGAACCATTCGCTCAGGTTCGACTTACCTCTTACAAACAATCCTAACGCCCTGACCATCTTTTCCTCGCGGTACTCCTCCCGCATGGCTCTTTGCGATAGTAAATGATCCATGACTGATGCGGAGAGGTCCTTTAAGAAGCGGGCCTGTTCGTCGGTGACCCCGTCCCTCGGGCTGTCGTCGAGTACGGCCACACTCCCAATGACGTATGTATCTGGGGACTGAATCGGCACCGATACGTAGAATCTGTTATACGGATACCCCGTAACAGAGGGGTGATTCTTGAAACGCCCGTCGTGTGTCAGATCCGTGGCAACGAACATGTCCCGGCCGTCCTCGATAAATGAGTTTACCGCATGGTAGCACATGGTGATCTCCCGACGTGGGAGACGACGAACCCCCAACCACAGGCTATCTGATGGCTCATCGCATTCGGCACCTCGCAGGTGGAGTCTTGGAGTCGCTTCGGCGACAATGTGCTGTGTGGTCTTATCAAAGAGCGATATTAAGGCTCGCTGGGCGTTCATTCGCAGCGTCGCGAGTTGCGCAAAGACAGTGAGCACATTATCGCGTGAGAGATTCGGATGGTTTCCAATGGATTGCTGGGCATATTTCTCAGAATCAGAAAATCCCCAATATGGAAGATAGCTAGATCATAGCACCGTTAGAGCTCTGTTTGACAGGAGGATAAGGATTTGGTTACAGGTGCATCTCTCTCTCCCGGGCGCCCTCGCGATTGTAGGCATATTTTCGAGGACCACCTTCCCGTCCTCCTTCCGAGCTGCCGCGAGACTCCATTATTCTTCGGCTGTATAGTAGATATACATTTAAATGATGGTATTGGATCCCCTATCGATCGATTAGACTAGTAGTATTCACTTGGAGTAAGTAGTGCTTGTGAGGTGGAGTTTCATGTTTTCCCCGATCTCATCGACTGGTTCCTGGCATCATCAGCCATTTCGGCGAATCTTATAGAAGCGTGCATAGGGTAGGAATGTATATGACGTAGTGGAGCCGTTCCTTGGATTTCCTCTGATTTCGTGCGCAGCGTTTTGAATCGCGGAAAATGCTCTCAGATCCACCGACGTCATAACCTCTCTCTCTCTATACTGCCACCGATCACCGCCTTCTTTATACAGGAGCCCCTCGTAGAAGTCAGCTGATTGGGAGTGTACTATTCATTGATACTACTACTTCTACTACTATATTACACGTTTCTTTCACATACTGAGATTTGATCTAATCGCTTGATTGAGTACTTCATATGTGGATACTATCCCGAGAACTTAGAACTCTTAGCTGGAGCCAAAAGCTAACTTCACCGTCCAATAAAAATGCACCAACCTTAATGCCCGACCCATTCCCTTCTTGGCAGATATGAAAATGTACAGAGAAGGAGACCTATATCAATGCCGGTACCTGCCGCTAGCATTGAGAACAATCATAGCTCTATAGCCAACTTCAAATCGACTGACTTCTATTGCTGCCCATTCATTCCCCAATCATGGGTCCATTCCTTTCTTCTCCAAAGCCTCCCCTGACCGGATTCAATCTGGGGAGCCAAAAGGGCAAGGTAGGCCAATATCTTCTAGAATACGGTTGACACACTCACCGCGCCTGCAAAACAGACCTTCATTGTGACTGGTGCCACATCGGGATATGGCATGCACCTCGTGTCAATTCTCTATCAACACGGCGGCAATATATATATGGCCGCCCGTAACGCTTCGAAAGCGAAAAGCGTAATAAACGATATAAAGCAACGCTTCCCGGAATCAGACGGACAAATGCACTATCTGCATCTGGATCTCAGCGACCTGTCGACTATAAAGCACTCAGCCGAGCAATTCCTAGCGAAGGAGTCCCAACTCCACGTTCTTTGGAACAACGCCGGAGTCATGATTCCACCGCAGGGCTCCCAAACCGCTCAGGGCTACGAGCTCCAACTAGGGACAAACGTTGTAGGTCCATTCATGTTCACTAAGCTTCTGTACCCGGTTCTCGCCCAAACAGCTGCAGCGTCTCCCGCAAACTCCGTTCGAGTTGTATGGGTATCATCGTCGGCTGCCAGATTCGCTCCTAATCCGGCGATCGATTGGTCCAATTTGGATTACCACATTGATGAAAGGGCATGGAAAAAGTATGCCAGAAGTAAGGCTGAGAATGTCTTACTTGCGGTGGAGCTTGCGCGGCGTTCTAAGGCGGACGGTGTCCGCAGCCTGGTAAGTCTGCAGAGTAATAACTCTTGACGCACCTGTTTCTCATTCAGGGCAGACTCTTGATCCTGGAGCTGCGATCACAGACCTACAGCGAAGCATGCCATGGTGGATGATCGCTTTAGTTGTGAGTTTGGCCTACTTGCCAGGGCGATCAGAGCTGACCCTTTGAATAGAAGTTGATAGCACAACCAGCAGAGGTAGGCGCGTACACAGAGCTTTACGCAGGGCTTCAGCCCGATGTCGATTGCTCAAGTACTGGAACATGGAGTGAGTCTAACTTTAACAATCGTTCTTACATCGCGAGTCTAACATCCGCGATAGTTATTCCCCCAGGAAAAGTAGTGGCCGCCCGCAAGGACCTCTTTGACCCTGCTACCTGTGAGAGATTTTGGCAGTGGAATGAAGAGCAGATCAGTGGATACTTGTGATTTGGCTGTTCCAGGACATCTTCATAATATGTTCTCTCATCCCTTCCGCCTGGACTATATGTACTTCGTAAATTAATCTTAAGTATAGTAATCAAGGTAGCCATGGAACCGAGCATCTTCATAATGCTAACAGTAGGTAGCAAGGAAGGGCGGATTCTTTATCGCCGATTAAGTCCGGCCAGCTTCCGTGGGTTATCTTCTTCGACTACTCCCCTCGTACTTGAGTGTACCTACCCTTCTACAAAGTCTAACGACCATCCGTCGATATATTGTTTGGAAGACTATCTGTGTCAGTACTTGAGTCCATTGAGCGCTAGGTGGGAGGATACTTGGTGTGTTAAAGCAAGGAAAAGAAACAGATACTGAAGGAAGACTTGGCCCACGTTAGATACCCATGTTAGGTAGACCGGGCCCGAATTGATTCCCCCACAAAGACAGAGAGAGCAGCCGTCTCAGTTATAAACACTGATAGACAACGGATGCTGGTAGACGGGTTTATTTAAGAGACCAACCGTTCCGATGCCACCACAAGCCAAGGAAAGCGGTACAAAGAATAGGAGGGGCATTGAAAGAATCCATTCAATCCGGATCTGGGCAACGGGGCGGGTGATCCAATGGGGTTGAGCAACTCTAGGTGGTGGTATTACATCATTTGCCCTACGTTTATTAAGAGTAGAGATGGTTGCCTATGATATGTGATAGAGATGAACACCGTACTGTGCTTCCTCTAATGTTTGATAAGAGCATCCCAAAGGACACGCCCTTCTCTCGCCTCTCCCCTGCCAAAACAGAATTCGCACAGGGAGACGTAGTTTCGGTACGTACATTCGGTGCAAAACATGGGTAGATAACTCTCAACGAAACGGCCCACGATGGTAAATGAACAGAAAATACTCAGCTGAACTTCACATGGCTATTACATGCGCCGAGCTGTCAAAGGTAAGCCATTCCCCTTCCCCCCCACTCCTCTATAATATCCACCTATTGCGTCAATGCCTTTGCAACATCTCCTAAATGCCTTGAGACCTCCTAGCGAGACGTTGCCACGCATCTGATGGCCGCCAATTGTGAGTAGAGGTTGCTCATTGTCCAAAGCAGCAACTATCAGTCCTCCATGATCAATATTAGTTTGTGATAAGCACCTACATCTACTGGTTAGAGTGGGGAGTAAGTGATCTCCTATGGGGAGTGCCTCTTTTCGGGCTTAACCGTATAGGTGCAAATCACAAATAGAAAATAAGCAAGGCGAAGCCAGCCCGCATATTGGTTAGTAGGTGGGACGTAAAAGGGCAAGACGTGTCGGTTGTAAATATAGAGGCCTGGGTTCAAGGAAAGTAAATTGACTATGGTACGAGAAGAGATCCGAATAATACATATTTATCCTCAGCACAATCGCACGAGCCCTTCGTGAATGTATTCTCCTTGCCTGATATTCGAATTAGCTCCCGCCTGACCTTTTCGTTGCGTTGAAAGAAGTCCACCCCCTGTATTACTGGGAAATTGCTCTGTCATGGAGCTCTAGACTGATTCCAAACTGGCTATCTGTGTCGGATTATATCTTCTAGCACTCTGCCGCATTCTCATTCCGGAAAGATCAGAGACTGCGTTTGTTCCTCTGACATCGAATCTTCCCGCCGAAACTGTCGAAACTGTCGAAATTGGCGCTGGGCGTTCAGGCGTTCATTATATCAGTTGCATCGGACGCACCTGTGCGCACCGGAGTCTGTATGAAGCGGAGTGCTGGAGCTGTGAAAAAGATACACCATGTGATACTTCTGTATAATGTGGGAATAAGAGATCCCTAGACCTACCCTTTCTCATCGATATCTACCTGATTACAAGAGGCGGCGGTGGGAGTAGGATGCGAATGTCGCGATGGAATTTATGTTATCTGTGATGGGCTTCAACTCGGGGAGACTTCGTGACGGAGACGTTCCCATATCATCGGTTTGGCTGCGCGTGGGGCTTTATGCTCGGCAGGCTAGACGGTCCTTTTCGGGGTGATGCGGTTTTAACCGAGCTGGAGGTACTGATGCTGTATACTCTCGTAGATGAGGAATTGAATATTGCTTTCCAGCGCCTACATCTTTCATAATATCATGCATCTGTTCCCGGCCAAGTCAATACCAAAGACTCCTGTGGATATAGCACTTGTAAGGCAGTCCCAGATTTGAGTGTTCATACTTAGTATACAGTGTGTGACACGATAGCCTTCATCCATACAACTCGGAGCCACCACTACCAAAATCCAGCGTCTCAGGCGACGACGTATTCCTCCATCCGTTCTATTATTTGACCGCGAGGGCACGTCGAGAGGGCGCATTCGACAGGGCAACGTTCGACAGGGCAACGTTCGACAGGGCACGTTTGCGAGGGCACGTTTGCGAGGGCAAGTTCGAGAGGGCATCGAGGGTATCAGGCGTATAGAGGTTGCGAAGGGTGGGATTCAAAATAGCGCAATCGCATGTGTGCATAATGGGTTGGTGGGCGCATAGGTAGCATGGGCATTCTCCGAGTCCGAGTGTTGATTGCGCATTTGGGATCTCTACACTACTTACGTTGCATCTGGGGCTTCCAATTTGTGGCAGTGGCTTAGCTAGGCGTTCATCTGCGCCTTGGCCTTGCGCCGGATGCCCACGAGGTGACCCATCTCCTCCCAGAAACCGGTCGGGGGCGTAGTATATGATTCTTCGTACGCATCGATGGCGGGCTTCTCCCAGACTAGGTCGACTTCATGGGGTCGGACATAGCGCGTTCGCTTGATCAACTTCCAGCCGATGAAGAAGCAAGGGGCCACAAGCTGCATGGTATAATTAGAGAAAAAGTTGGCGACGCTCCACGGGGTGAAGGAGCTGTATCCATAGAATATGAGGACAAGGGTTTGAATGAAGAGGGCAATACAAGCCCCGTAAGGCTGGAACCATCCGCAGTACGGTAGGGTCTTGCGGTCCACTCCTTGGACTTGACAGGCCCTATAGAAGTTGAGGTATGTGATGGATATAATGAGGAAGGTAATCAAGCCACCGCCGGTCATGATGTTCACGAGCCATGTTAGGACCTTTGCGGAACCGTTGCTGACCTGGAGGAATGAAAGTAAGGGGAACAGCATGACGACACAGAAGCAATAGATCGGTACGCCACTCTTGTTACAGTAACGGAGAAAGCGGGGAGCGCGGCCTTCGAGGGCCAAACTATATAGTGATCGCGTCGCGCAGTATGTATACGTGTTGCCCGCAGAAAAGATGGAGGTGAAGATCAATGCGTTCACGATGTGCGGGAGGACACTGACCCCGAGGTTCTCCATCGCAATGACATAGGGCGAGGCTGCTGCCGTGCCACTGCCACCACCGCTGCCGAAGTAGATCTCGACCAGGGCTGGGTCCTTGTAGGATACTACGATTCCAACCGCCAGTGCTCCGACGATGAAGAAGATGCAAAATCGATAGTAGACGGTCTTGAAGGCGGACTTGATGTATGTCCTGGGGCGTTTCGCCTCCGCGGCCACCATCGAGATATACTCGGGGCCGACCACGCAGAAGGCGGCGCTCCAAAGAGCGCCAAGAAAGCCTTCAAAACGACCCAGGCTTCCCGTGGTATGGAACTCGGCAAAAGCACCGGGGTTCTTCCAGTAGCGAAAGCCATACGCGTCATGCTGGGGATTCCCGCCGACCATCGTGATAAATGTAAACGAGAAGAGGATAAAGACGAGAATGAGCTTCCCCCCGGACAGCCAGAATTCCGCCTCTCCGTACATTCGCACCGCGAGAATATTGAGAACGCTATGGATATGAGTTAGCACACGATGCCTAGCACTCCTGGCAAAAGGGGGAAATCAATAATCCCAAGACGTAAGAGTCATTGATTTAAGATATCCGTCCGAAAGAATGGCCCTTACGCATAGCATATAATGACCGCAACACAGACACCAGCGGTTGGGCCGGGCTCCGTGACATTGCTATTCCAGAAAGACATGACCAAGCTGAGAGCCGTAATCTCGAATGGAATCAGCAACGCCTCGTAGAAGAAGAAATTCCAGCCGGCGACAAAGCCCAAGGCATCATCCACCCAGTAGCCCGCGAGGCGGATAAAGCCTCCCGGCAGCGGCATGTAGGTATTCATCTCGGCGATGGAGTTATTCACGAGGGCGAGGACGCCGGAGTAGAGAGTGTAGGCGAGCAGAAGACTAGCCGGGCCGCCCTTGGCGAGACCTCCGCCAATGCTGATGAAAAGCGCCGTACCGATCGAACCACCAGCGGCGATAAGTTGGATCTGTCGATTGTCGAGGCGACGGTGCAGGCCGCCCTCAGTCTCGGCGACATGGATACTACTGGTCTCTGTGTCTTCCGGTTGGGGAGCCTTTTCCTGACTTGGCGCCATTTGGCATTGGGTCGCTTGGGACTTGGGG